>NC_060125.1:232370648-232689576 GCF_021461395.2 Schistocerca americana | reverse complement strand
GACGGATCTTCTACATGATGCAGTCCATTTAATATGATGAACAACAGAATATATTACAAAATATTCTATAAATATGATTGAATTGTAGTTATGTTTAAATTAAGTAATCAGATCTTTTATTTTTTGCTACTCTTCCAATATTTACTTTTATCATTCTTTTTAAATTTCTAAATTTTGTATTATTGTTCTGTATTAACATTTAAGTTAAAACAGGACAAGTACTGAATTCCCGCAGATGAAACATATACATGCATACACACTTCTGGTGTCTTGTCTTTAGACGTTAGCTGCTTATCTCCACTCTGTAAATTGATAATACAATACTGCACAATATTCTACACCTTGAGTGAACAGCTGATTGCAGGGAGGTGTGTTATCAAATCAGGGTATAATTTAGATACTTTGTCAGTCTCAAATTTTTAATTCATTCCAATATTCTAGCTCAAGACTTCCTATTTTTCACTGCCACTAATGACCTCAATGTCAGCAAGACATTAAACCCAGTCTTCATTCCCTTCTATTTTTCAGTAATGAATGATTTTCATGGTTGGGACCTATGAAACAGGTGTCTATTAGCATTTGCAGTCTCAATGTTTGTATATCCCAGAATAATGCTGTTGTCATCATTTTGTCATTTAGATACCCTAAAACTTTATTCATAAAACCATAGATTCCTTATTTGGTTGACAGATCATTTCAGAAACCACACTGTCTTTTGTTGACAATATTGAATCTATCTAAACGTTCCAAAATTCCTGTATACATAAGATTTTGCAGTATCTTCAAAACAACTGTCAGGAGAGAAATTGGCCTGTAATTTGTAACTTTTGTTTTTTCGCCTTTCTTGAAGAGGAGTTTCACAAAAGCATATTTGAGTCTATCAGATACAGTTCCTTGTTGTAAGGATGCATTGACCATGTGGCTATGTACATCACTTATAGAAACACAGCACTGTTTCAACAAAGTGTTAGAGATATTATGTACTCCAGTGGAATTTTACTCTTCAGAGAGATTATTATTCTTTCAATTTCAGATACTGTGACAAGGCTAAGATGAATCTTACCGATATTTCTGGGAGTAGTCTTTTGCATAAGACTCAACAATTTATTAACAGAGCCCTTATAGCCTATTTCTTCTGACACTGGCAACAAGTGTTTTTTTTGGAAATATTGACTCTGTTTTCAGAATTGAATAAAAGATTTCCTTCATGTTCAATTTTGAATTCTTCTAAAGTTCTTTTGTTCTTGCAAGTATCCCTTCTAAAGATATTCCAAATAGTCTTCATCTTGTTATTAGAGTTATTAATTTCTTGTCCTTGTTCGTAATATAATGCTTCTGATTTTGGTATCAACTTCAGGATCTTACAGTACATTTCATAATGACCAATTCTTGTTGTGTCCTTTGACATTGTAACTGCCATTCAAGCAATCATTCTTCTTGCACTCCATATGTCACAGGAACAGAAAGAAACTCAACTGTAATGTTAAGTTCCCTCTGCCATACACTTCACAGCAGGTTTCAGGGTAAGAGTGTAGATAAAGTGTAGACATAAGAGAAAAAGAAAAGAAACAATAATGTTTAAAGGAACTGAAGGAACAAGAGGGGGAGGGGGAGGGGGAGGGGGACAAGCAAAAGAGAGAGAGAGAGAGAGAGAGAGAGAGAGAGAGAGAGAGAGAGAGAGAGAGAGAGAGAGAGGGAGGGAGAGAGAGAGAGAGAGAGAGGAGGGAAGAAAGTATGGAAAAAAATTAATGGAGGGGAAAATAAATGTAAATTAGTACATAATATCATTCAAAGAACTGCCATATAGGAAAAATGGGGGGTGGGGTATGCTTATGAGAGAACACAAGTGAGATGGGATGAGACGATTTGTTGGAAAGAAGGTTGCTATGTATGTGGTTTGTCTCTTGAGGCATGTTGTAGAATCATCAGTATGAATGTGGGGACATCCATCCATATTGGTGAAATAGAGAGACTGATCAGCACATGTGAGCTGGAGCAGAAGCACTATGTGTAACTTGGGCAGCACAGTAAACCAGAAATGGCCAAACCTAGCCTGGCAGTAGTCAGCCCACCATTTTGCAAGAAGCTCACGGGCGTGCCAAGCTGTCACAAATACAGAAATGGAAAATATGAGAACCAATAAAGATTTTAGTGACACGACTGAGAAGATCAGCTCAGAGATGCCAATGTCACAGTTGCAAGTGATCCCAGACCAATGAGGCACAAATGTTCACCAGATAACAGTTCCTCAAAACTAAAATGTAATCGAATTAAGAAATGGCCACAAGATAACTGCAAAACATGGTATCACTATTTCCTTGCAGAAAAGGATCTGCTTTAACTACAGGCTGCTAATATGCTGTTGCTTGGAAACCATATATTAAAGTAATAAAAACAACAGAATCTTATAAAACTGTTCCATCACAGGCATCTTGATTTTTGCGTGTCTCATGGCAGTGATCATCACATAAGTAATGGGAACACTTCAAGGAAATGCTGAGAAACCTGAAGTGGCAAATACTTTATGATAAACTCCAGCTGTTCTGCAAAAATCTACTTACAAAGTTTCAAGGACTAGTATAATAGAGGAGTCTAGGAATATACCACAACCCCCATGTATTGTTCCCAGAGGGACAAGATTAGACTTACTACAGTTAATTACAGAGGCATTTAAGCACTCATTTTTCCCTCAGTCAAAACGCATTTATAAAACTATATGAAATCATAATAAGTGATACAGTTGGAAGAATCCTCTGCCACACACTTTATAGTATACTAGGAAGAGGGAGGGGGGATGAAGTACCACGAAGGAATTATCTAAATGGGACAGAAATTGGTATATGTGACGTACACGTGAAGTCAAATAAATGATGAGTACAATTTCAGAAAAATTGGAAGATTTATTTAAGAGAAAGAGCCTCACAAATTGAGCAAGTCAATAACACGTTGGCCCATCTCTGGCCATTACGCAAGTAGTTATTCAGCTTGGCACTGATTGATATCTTAAGTGATATTGTTCCAAATTCTGTCCAAATGGGGCTTTAGATAATCTAAATCCCAAAGCTGGTTTGAGAGCCCTGCCCACAGTGTTTCAAACATTTTCAATTGGGGAGAGATCCCGTAACTTGCTGGCCAAGGTAGAATTTGGCAAGCAGGAAGACAAGTAGTAGAAGCCCTCACGCTGTGCAGACGGGCATTAGCTTGCTGAAATGTAAGCCCAGGATGGCTTGCCGCGAAGGGCAACAAAACAGGATGTAGAATATCGTTGAGATACTACTGTGCCATAAGTGTACCACTGGTGGCAACTTAAGGGGTCCTGTTACAAAATGAAATGGCAGCTCAGACCATCAGTCCTGACTGTCAAGCTGTATGGTGAGTGACAGTCATTTTATTATCCCACTGCTGTTTGGGGGCACCTCCAGACACATCTGCACTAGTCATAGGGGCTCAATTCAAAGTGGGACTCGGCACTGAAGACAATTTTACTCCAGTCAATGAGATTCCAGGCTGGAGATGTGTCTGGAGACACCCCAGACAGTAGTGGAATACCAACTCGACTGTCGCACACCACATAGCCAAACAATAAGGAGTGGTGGTGTGTGGGGTGCCATTCTTCTTATAGCAAGGCTGTCATCCACAGTACCCTTACAGTACAGCAATATGTCGACCATATGCTATGCTCCATTTTGTTACTCTTCGTGGCAAGACATCCTCCACTTACATTCCAGCAAGGTAATGCCTGCCCATATGTGGCAAGAATTTCTATTGCTTGTCTCCGTGCTTTCCAAACGCTACCTTGGCTAGCAATGTCACTGGATCTCTCCCCAATTTAGAACATTTGGAGCATTATTAGCAGGGTCTTCCAAACCTCTCAGGAGTTTGATGATTTAACCAGCCAATTTCACAGAAACTGGCACAACATTCCTCAGGAGAACATCCAACAACTCTACCAATCAATGCCAAGCTGAATAAACTCCTTGCATAGGGGCCACAGGTGGACCAACGTATTACTGACTTTCTTAATTTGTGAAGCTCTTTCACTTGAATAAATCATCCAATTTTTCTAAAACTGTAATCATTTGTTAGTCAGTAGATGTACAACACATCTACCAAATTACCTCCAATTCAGATAATTCCTTCTTGGTACATCATTTATTTCTGTCTTAGTGTGTATTTGCAGTGTTTGAAAGTAGATATAAAGGGCAATGGAAACAGAAAGTAATATACGGGGCAGATCACCATCTGTAAACAATAATTGTGTCACTCTGAAAAGGACTAATCTAAGAGCTTTGAATTGCCAGATTTAAATTTATAGATGATATTTAGTTCTACAGAATGATGCAAGCTAACATAAAAAAGACTGTACTCAAAGTGACACTAGTCACATATCCCACAGACTTATAAAAGTGATACCAGTTAACATCCTGATTGAACATCACAGGAGACAAGGACAGCAGTTTGACAGGGTGGGATAGAAACTACAATCTTATGTCAAATCATTTATCCTTTAACATGTTGTCACTCTATGGTTTCCCTTAAATCCAACTTTTATCACTGCAAGTTGCCATTAGCATTAAATTATATTTATGGTCACACAGTGTACTTTATTTTCAAGGTAGAGTATTCGGTCCCTTGGAATTTTCACGTCGTGACCTCATGGCTCTGAATATTCAACGTGGCCGAGACCACGGGCTGCCCGATTTCAACACAGCTCGACGGGCATACAAACTGGAGCCTATCGAAGACTTAACATATTTCAAAGATAAAGTACCTGTAAGTATTCAGTATAACTCACTATGTAACTGTCAGCAACAATTACTTTTTTGTCAAAATTCATGCACAGAGAAACCTGTTTTTTAACATTTTCTTTACAAAAATAAACAATAAACATTTGATATTTGCAATTACCAAGCAAAAATGGGAAAAGGCAATCAGTCACTTGCAATAGTTTGTAGGTAGGATGGGTCACCCGCCTTTATGTAATTATTAAACATCATTACGGCTGTCAAAAATTGTTTTATTTTTTACTTGTTGTGATTGCAACTTTGAAAATTAACTTATGACCAGAAAATAAGCCATACTTTCTATCTAAATTTCACCCTCAAAAAGTAACAGTGTGGTTTATATTTGCTACCTTCTCTTTTTACATACCTTTGCTGTAAAAAAAATATGCTTGTCTACAACAATACAACTGGTGTCTGCAACGGAAACTGTCAACAAAGCATTTTGTTAAGCAACAATGCAAACTTTTACTGGTATTTTATCAGCATTAATACTTTGTAGAATTGTAGGTCTACCAATATTTTTTGCTAGCTTATAATTTACTTTCAATTGGATACTGGTAAGAAAGCCAGTTATGATGATATGTATGACCATTTGGAGTGAAAAGCATCATCAAGACAGGGAATTTGATGCAATTATGATGCATGCTTGCAGTCATATGTTATGCCAAAACCACAACCAACAAAGAGGCTGGAAGAAAGTATGGACTGGACAAATCTAATGTGCAATGTTGGATTGCTCAGAAGAAAAATGGAAGAAGGCAGTTTCAACAAGAAAATCATCCAGGAGACCAAAATGTGGCAAATATCTGGATCTTGAAGCTAAGGTTCGTTCCTACGTGTAAGATAAGAGAAAAGATGAGATTCCTATCTCACGAGAAGTAATCCACTGAAGGCTGTGAAAATCACAAGAGTCTTAAATGTACCACAAGGAGAACTCTGTCCAAGTATTGGTTAGTGTTGTCAGTTTATGCAGAGAAATGGCCTTGCTCTCCAATGACATGCTATACTAGCACAGCTAGTGCTACACTACCACTTCCAGCGGTACATCATCCAGTTGTGAAAGTGTCACAGCTTTTTCATCGAATTGGCAATGCTAGCGAAACACCAGTTCTTCCTGACATGCTGAGCAATACATGAAAGGGGCAAAAAGTATCCCATTAAAAGGAACAAAGAATGAAAAAAATTGGGTAATTGTGGTGTTAGCAGTTACAGCCAATGGGAGAAATTTATCCCCTTATGTCATTCTTAAGAGAAAAACTGTGCTCATAGAAAACTTTCCTAGAGGCTTAGTGATTTGCAGCCAAGAAAAGGGCTGTATAACAAAGCAACTGATCTTTGGATGGCTGTCAACTGTTTTGAATTGCACCCTGGGGCAAGAGATTCATGCTGGTTTTGGAGCTTTTAAGGAACATCTAATTGCTGAAGTAAATGATAAACTTGCTGTAAGAAAGACAGACTTTGTCAAAATACCCAGAGGAATGACTTCAAAACTACAGGCACTAGATGTGACCATAAAACCTTCAAGGACAACCTTCGAAAAATGAATTCAGATTGGCAGCTGGAAGAAGGCCACACCCTTACACTGTCTGGTATGATTAAGAAGCCATCAGTTACTCTTCTGTGTGAGTGGGTTCTTGCTTCACAATCCTCCATATTGCCAGGTGGTTCTATAAATGTTGCATATCAAATGCACAGGATGGCAACTTCGATGATGTATTGTAGGAAGAGAAAGAAGAAAATTATGGCAGTGAGGGTAATGAAGTGAATATCAGTATTTATAGTGATGAGAGTATGTAAGGCAAAATATGGTACAGTTATGTTAGGTGTCAATGTGTTGCATCTAATGTTAGAACAAATGTTTATGGTAAATAACTACATATTACATGTTAAGTACCAACAATATTATAACCGAGCGAGGTGGCGCAGTGGTTAGCACACTGGACTCGCATTCGGGAGGACGACGGTTCAATCCCGCGTCCGGCCATCCTGATTTAGGTTTTCTGTGATTTTCCTAAATCGCTCCAGGCAAATGTCGGGATGGTTCCTTTCAAAGGGCACGGCCAACTTCCTTCCCCGTCCTTCCCTAATCCGATGAGACCGATGACCTCGCTGTCTGGTCTCCTTCCCCAAAACAAGCAACCAACCAACAATATTATGAAAAAGACAGATTGCTACTCACTGTTAAGATGACACATTAAATTGCAGACAGGCACAATGAAAAGACTGTCACTCACTGAGCTTTCAGCCAAAGCCTTTGTCAGAAAAGACAACATACACATACACTCGCATAAACAAGTACACTTCATGCACACATGACTGCTATCTCCAGCCAGAATTAAATTGTACATATTTAAGTATATATGAATTTCTGGTAATTTTTCTCTTCTCAGTCAGTGTGCACAAAAAAAATTTTTATACAAATTTCTTCCTCAAACTTCAGGAGTGCGGCTTATATGCAGTGGTGGCTATTTATCTGGCCAATACGGTACTCATCTTCAAATAGCTGGAGTGATATTGTCTCCATAACATCCATCTGCCACATTTGGTATCCACTCATCAAGTAGAACCATACAAGTTATAGTTTTGTGCTTATTTGTGTACTTATTTGTGCCTGTGTGACTTGGGCACCATTCATATGTAATTAAGTGTTTGGATTAGTGGCTGTATTTGTGCCAGTGAACATTTTTGCATTTGAGATTTGTCAATGCTGCTCACCCTCAGTTTCCCTTATTTTATATACAACACTTGAATAGTATAGAATATTTTATTCATCTTTCAATATTTTCTCATAAAACTGGCTTTGTGAAAGTTTACAGTGGAGTCAAGTTGTATACAATAATCAATTACATACATAGAAAATAAACAGGTTGTTTAAGAACCTAAAGATTTTATCACTTAGGAAAAAACATATATTATAATGATTAGTTTCTAGGAGCTTCTCAGTTGAATAGAGTTCACTGTATTTTAGTACTTTTTTAATATGCTCTTATGGTGTATATTAAACAGTTATAGTACATATACAGGCTGGGTGCTGTCATTACATCGAGACATTCGAACCTGTTTGTGTATGACAATCTGGGCGATAATTCTATCAAACATCTGACTGACTTCTTCTGCCATCTGAAAATACATTTAGCTCATTGCTCCTGAGCTATATTCCATACTGCAGACAGGGATGGAAGAAAGCAAAATATCAGTGGAGAACAACTGTTTGCTCAAACTGTTCATTAATTTATGCAATTAAAAAAGTACACCACCTAGTTTTCTGCAAAGATAATTAGCATGTACTTCCCAAGAGAGTTTTTTATCTATGAACAGTTTACTGTTCATTTTAATTTTTTGTTGCCTTTAGATTAAAAATTATTTCTTTTGTTTTTGTCTGGTTTATGCACAGCTGACTTGTTAACACCAATGACTTGTCATTTGCATCATTTCTCTACTGTTAGCAAGTAGACTTCGCAAACTCTCACCCATGGTTATTAGTGTCTTGTCATCAGCAAATAGTATAGTCTTATATGACACATAATTCAAAAAGTCATAACTGTGAATAGACAGCAAAAGCCCAAGAACAGAGCCTTGTGGTATTTCTCGTTTTATTGTAAGTATTATTGATCTCTGCTTATTTGCATGCACAAGCTGTAACCTACTGCTTAAATAAAATTTGAATAAACTGAAGATTGCTGAAGTGTAGCCTTCATCCAATCGGCAGTGTGGGGGTGGGCATTACTGTGCAACAAGATGATTGTGTCTGACAGACCACAGGCAAACAGCAAAGCCAACAGTGGAAACATCCCACATCTCAACTGTGAAAGAAATTCAAAGCTGTTAGCACAAGTTCCGGTAAGGTCATGATGACTTCCTTCGACTGCAGAAGCCCTCTGCTCATAAGTTCCTTGAGTGTGTAACAACAATCACTGCACAGCATTATGAAGCCACTCTGTAGAAACTAAGATGAGCCACGAAGTCAAAATGGCCAGGACTGCTGTCAGATGGACTCATCGTAATGCACAATAATGCCTGTCCCACACTGCCGAACGGATGGAGGCCACGCTTCAGCGATTTGGTTGTCAGTCATTGCAACATTCTCTGCACACCCTGGGTCTTTCACTGTATGATTTTCATATCTTTGGCGACCTGAAGAAAGACATGCATGGACACTGGTTTCAGTTGGATGAGGAAGTGCAACAGTGAGTGCGGTTGTGGATCCATCAGCGACTGACTGCGTTCTACATTACAGAAACTGGTCATCTTGTCTTCTAGTGAGATAACTATCTTAATGTGAGTGCTGATTACTTATGAATAGAACCATTTCATGGTCCCACTGTGGCGGGTGTTTGGTTTATTTCACTGTCCCTTATAGTACCTGCTAGACGGTAAGAGAAGTGGCATTTTGCTTTCCTATATAATTAATGATGAAATTACTAAGTCCAAAATGGGATAAAATTTTCATACACCAGTATTGGCTTTCCTAGCATTGCAGCACAGCAAACCATACTGCAAATGGTGTGTCTTGGCAAAATCTTGGCACTATACCATTGAAACTGCATGTTTTTGGAATATTCAAGTCTTAATATATTATCCAACAAATATGGATCGTTAGCTTCTGAAACACTGAAATTACAATGTCAGCTGCTCAATTTGCTGCTGTCAGCCAATTGCAGTGACCACAGGACACAACCAATTACAGCGAGCACAGTACATGTGATATAGTCAACCAAGGATGACATGACTATTTCGTCATGAATTCGTACATTATAGAAATAAGAAGAATTATGCTTTCACATATAATTTTGGTTGTCACGAATATTTGACACTTTTTATCCAGAAATGCCATTAGTTTAGGTTGCAAGAGCACAGCTTAAGTTCCTATTCTTGTTTGTGAGAAATATTTGGCTGTTTTACTCCAAATATGTTGTGGTTTATCATGACTTCCACTTCCATGGGTATGGTTAGGCTTGGAAACACAACTTACATTGCTGGGAATGAAGCAATTTCATTCATATTCCTTGTTGTTATAAATATTTGCCTGCTGTTCTCCAAATAGGTTGTGATTTCCAGGAGTGTGGTTAAGCTGTTCTATTCCAACTATCTTGCAATTTCCGAGGGCTAGGCTGGGACACAAAAGCACAGCTTGAATTTCCACAACAAAAAAAAAAAAAAAAAACTGGTGTGTTGACAAGAATAATCTTTAGTATAGCCCTAGGTCTGGTTTAGGTTGAAAGTGAACAGTCTGGTTGTGAGTTGCCAACAAATGTGAAAGCAAAAATTCTGGTTGTGGTGACAGATGATCTGTAGTACAGCTCGAGGTCTAGGTTAACTGTTTGGTTGTGAAATGGCGAAACCTCTCAAATGTGAAAGGAAGAAATCTGGTTGTGTTGATACAGTGACCTACAGCTTAACCCAAGGTCTATGTTAAATTGGAAGATAACACTTCATGAAGTGGCAAAACCTATGAATATAGAAGCAAAAATCCCGGCTGTGGTTGCAACACTTATCTTTAGTTTGGGGCACATCAGTGAAACGTATAATCTTGCTTGTCATGAATAATCAGCTGTTTTCCTGAACATGTCACAATTTCTGAGGGCGTGGATAGGCTGAAAACTAGGAGCACAGCTTCAACTGATGGAGACAATTATTTGTTATAACTTAGATTATAAATTTGCTGTTTCATGAAACTGACGGTATTTAAGCAGAGGTATAGCTTGTTGTAGCTAGTTTGTAGCATACCCCTAGCACTCACAGGTGAAATGTGGTGTTATCATATGACCAGTGTCAATACCATATTGAACATTATGACTTATCATGAAATTTGGGCCCATTTAAAGGTGAGTATCATTTGCCTAGTCATAGTTCAGTCTAGAACATGGAGTTACGGGTGCCTTCCATGTGATGCTGCAGTTTATATTTTAAGCAAAGCCAACCAATCATGATGTTGGTGGAGCAAAACATTCTACCTTAAGCAATGGACAAACACTTTGTAATTGTTTATCAAACAAGGACTCTTTCCATTGTTGGTGCTGCCGTACATAGTCCCACGGTCAGTGTGCAGTGCACATCCGCAAACGATGAACTGAAAAATCGCTGGCTTCTTCACCACGTTGGTCTCCATGTGTTATATGACAATTGTAAGGCTTGTTACAAATTTGTGAATTTTGTATCAAGTAGGCAATGAAATATTCATAACAATTAGGATGACCAAGAGTCATCATAGAAATAGACAAGGCGAAATTTGGGAAAAGGAAACATGATGCAGCCCACGAAATACGTGGAAACTGGGTGTTCTGTAGAGTTCAATGAGGGCAGAAATAATGCTTCCGTGAGAATGTTAAATTTTGGCCCAACTGAATGTTGATAAGAATAACAAAGACAACATTTTTCGTGGGCTGACAATTGTTAGTGACTGCTTCAGCTCATACAAAACTTTTGTTACTGAAGGTTTTCAGCATCTTAGTGTGACCCATAGTTCGAACTTTGTAGATCTGAAACATTGTTCCATTCACAAACAGAACGTGAAGAGAATGTGGTGGGACATCAGAGGTGCCATCCCACAATATCTCAGACAGAACAAATGTTTCTTGGGTTACCTAGCTGAGTACATATTGTGTTGAGCAAGCAAAAAATATTATACCACTGTTTGGTGAGGAGGGAAAATTTCACTGCAACTATGATGCAGTCATTCTTTTGATGAATGCTGCAAGCACAATTAGTAATTACAACTCTGTGTCTTTTGGGGAAACCAGTGCTTCCACTGTCCTAAACATTAAAAGGTATGTTATAGCACTGTTTTGGGTACTGTACACTACGTATTTTACTTTGGAACATCTACTTTATTCCAGTTTGATGCTTAAAATTTTTTTGTAGTTTGAGTGTTTGCACATCAAAAATGTGGTGATGTGACTGTCCAATTACATCACATGTTATGTATGTACTCTGATTCTGTGCTGTGATTGGCTGCCAGGATCTTGTCTCCTGTTCTCTGATATTGTGTTGTGATTGGCTGATGAGACCACGTGTCATGTGCTCTGATTGTCAAAAAACACATCGCAATCTTGTGTTCAGAGTTTCTGAAGCTATTGTGTAGTATTTGATGGATTTTGCAGTAATCATACTTGTTATTCCAAAAATATGCAGTTCAGTGATACAGCATGTTAAAGATCTATTCAAGAGATAACTTTTTTTCATTTGTTGTACTACAGTGCCAGAAAGCTCAATACTGATGATTTAAAAAAAAACCGTACCCAAAATAGTTTTCTATTTTGAAACTGTTAGTTTGTATATCGAGTTGTGAATGTCATTTAAAGTGATTAGTGTCCAGGTAAATTTCTCATTTGTTTGTTTTGCATGAGTGAGTGAGGTTTCTATATCTACAGTAGAACTACTGAGTGCAGTGGTGGTGCTAGCATTATTATTAAGTATTCATTGTGAGTACCACAGTCAATATCGAGACACTTTTCTTTATTGATATTTGTAATTTCCTTTTTAATGAAATTGTAGACTACTCCTTTACATTCATTTCTGGAATTTGAAATATACTCATCATTTGCACTGCGCTTACCATTATTTGATTTTGGACCTGCAGTGGTTTTTTATAATTATGTAATTTTCCCTATCCCAGTCATTTTTATGAGGCTTCTCTTTCAGAATTAGTAGTAGCATTCTGAGTATGTTAATTTGTGAAGTGCACCACTTGTTGGTATGATACTGCCTATGTGTATTATTAGTGTGGTACATTTTGTTTACAGTGGGCTACGTCTTTTCTAGTATGTCCTTAATCTCTGTAAGAAAAATGGAAAGGCACTTATCAATTGTTTTATTATTATCATCCACTGTTACTCCCAGGTTATTTGTCTTGGTCCAGTATTAAGAGTTGAATTTTCTGTTTGAAGCCATTGACTTGTATGATACAATATGCCTAATTCTATAACATCACATTCAAGAGTGTCTCTGTATACAATACTAATTACAAAGGGTGCCCAAAAAGTTTTGCACGGTTGTCTCTAATTTTTTTATTTTTTACAGGACGAGAATGAAATTTTTTGTGAACATACTTGAAACATACATTGAGCCTACTCAATGTAGCCTCTATCAGCAGTGACGCATCTGGGCAAACGTTCTTTCTATGATATAAATGCACTTTGGTAAAATCCTAGGGATTGACTTTTACACCATCGCTTGACAAAGGAAATAAGGTCTTTCTCACTATCAAATGTTTTGCCACGCAGGTGGGCCCTCAGACGACCAAAGGGGTAAAAATCAGACGCAGCCGAGTCCAGACTGCAGGGAGGATGAGGAACAATTTTCCAACCCATTTCCTGATTTTCTCCTGCATCATAAGGGCTGAATGCGGTTTGGCATTGTCACGGTGTAGTCTGGTAAGCTGTCCCTGAAGCTGTGGTCTGTGGGTCTTGTCCTATTACACACAGTAAAGGTCCCGGTTAATTGCTAAGCCAGGTTCCAAAAAGTCACTGTCGTCGATGGTCTACCACATTGTGGATTGTCCAGTAGAGAAATCACCTTCTTTAAACCCCTACAACCACCGCTGGATATTGCTGTGACCCACTGTGTCCTCGCCATAAACAGGGAGCAACTTCCTGTGAATCGATGTGGGAGAGTCATCGCCGGTCTTGAAGAGGAACTCCATCGCCGACTGCTGTCGCAACCTGATCTACTTCACGTTTCATTATGGCTAATCCATAAATAAAAGAAAATGCTTTCATATACCAACTTATAGCTAAATGTTATAAGTATGTTCACAAAAAATCTCATTCTCCTCCTGCAAGAAATAAAAAAAAATTAGAGACAACTGTGCAAAACTTTTTGAATGCTCTTTGTATGTTATAAAGATATGCATTCAGTCAAGTGGGCTTATCACTGAGACAATAAAGAGTTCAGCGTCTTTGTTGGTTATAGCACAACTTTTGAATGACCAACTTTTCCTTGGATTATTTCTTACTTTTAGTAATCACACCACACAATGGAGAGAACACATTTATTAGGCTCAGAGTTATTATCACCTTGAAATTGTTTGATGATACAGCTTTGTTTTCTCATTACAGCAAATAATTTAGAACAGCAAAATGTGAACAACCTTAAAAAGCAAACAGGTTAAAAGAACAGCTAGGAAAAAGTAATTACTTGGAATGTATATATCAAAAGAAGGAATGTTTTAAACAGAGGGTAGCACAGACTGCATCGAGAAATAAACACAGTGTCCCTGGCAAATGGAATAGAAAATTTCTGATAGCTATGATGCAGCTTTTACAACAATTGATACTCAATCTTAACACTGTACGATCACACCATGAAACTGCTGTCCGTGATGACTGCAGATGACAGTGTGGCATAAGCCCCTCAGTGGAAGCAGGGCATCAGTGTCGAGGAAGCGAACAAGGATAGGTACTCTGCATCCCTAATGAGCCGTTTGTGCCAGAGGTTGTGAGGTATCTGGCTGGAGATGCACTTGCGGCTTGGAGGAAGTTGCAGGTTCTGGAGGCAATGACTTTCCTTGAATAGTTGTAGACAATGGTACTTCCTGGAACATGTATGCAGGCTTGACTCTATTGATGAGGACAGTCAACCCCTCGCTGTTCCATAAAATGTCCACTGCCCGTGCACCTCATCGTAACATGGGGTATGGGCCAGTGTGCAGTGGCTGTAAAGGTGGCTTCACATCCTCGGCATGGAGCACGACATGTGGGCATGTGTCTAATCATGGTGCACATAACATTAGGGAGTGGCGCGACGAGAAGCTTTTGTTGGGTTGATTTGAGACTTGAGCAATGTGTTCACATAGCTGTCATAAGATATCAGTTTGGTATTGCATGACTTTAAGAACTGTGTTTGCATCATTGAACTTGCGTGGAAGATGTATTGTCTCTTTGTAAACTAATTCTGTGGCCAAGGAATCGATGTCTGGCTTGTATGTAGTCTTCAGAACCAGAAGTACTATTGGCAAAGCAGTCGACCTCGTGACGCTATGACACGAGTGCCACTTTCAGCCAGTGTTCCAGCATGCCTTTACTGGCCGGGAGGTAACTTGTCTTCTATGGTGTTTATAGAAGCAGAACTCTGTATCCACTGCCAGCAGTCTCTCTCTCTAATGTTTCAATTATTCGAACGGCAGGACATATCTCTGGGTGACACATGGTGGAAATGCTGTCAAATGCTTGCTTGTGGAATGGCAGTGAGAGAAAAGGGCGCTGTCTTCCTCTGGAGATGTCACAATACAGTTTTGAACCTGCTCTGAGAACGTCAACAAATTGCAGCTAGAGTGATGAAGTATCATTGTCAATGAAGGTGCAGAGTTCGTCGTCCACCTGCTGTGCTTGTGGTAGTGCTGAAAAATCGATCAGATTTTCCACATTGATGAAGTGCAAAAGACAGTCCGCTTTGATGTTATCAATACCAGAGATACGTTGAGTGTCTGTACTGAACTGTGCCTCAAACTCAAGCTGGTTGAATTGGCATAGAGAGCTGTTAGTACTGTTCCACTTAATCACATAAATCAAAGGCTTATGGGCCATATAATGTGGATACATGGACCTCATTATGTGGAAGAAAATATTTAACAGCCTCATATGCTTCCAACAGCTCATTCCATTTCCTCTGTGATTGCGACAGTTTATGTGTGTGTGTGTGTGTGTGTGTGTGTGTGGGGGGGGGGGGGGGGGGGGGGCAGGGGGTCTAGTGACTGCCATGGGCTTCCACCCACTGTTGTCATGCTACATCTATAGCTGTCTGACTTGTGTCAACATCCAATGCTAAAGGCACACCTAGCTAAAGGTGAGCTAGATGTGCTGTGTTAGGTATGCTCTTCATAATATTGCCAAACACGGTCCACCGTACTGAGGAACTGTGTTTTACTTTTGGTCCTGCAAGCGCTGTAGTCAACGTTCCTGTATTTCCACAGAGTGTGGCAAAGTTAGTGATAAAAGTTGAGGCTACTTAAAAATCTTCTCAATTCCCTAACCATGGTGGGCTTAGGTATTTGCATAATTGCCTCTACTTTCTCTGCCACGGATAAGGAATAGTCTGAGAAGATTTTGTGTCCCAAGGAGGTAACTTCAGACTTCCCAAAAAACACATTCAGCTGAATTTAGAACGACACTATAACACTGTTGATTGATTCGGGGGAGGGGACCAAACTGCGAGGTCATCAGTCCCATCGGATTAGGGATGGAAGCCAGCTGTGCCCTTTCAAAGGAATCATCCTGATATTTGCCTGAATCAATTTAGAGAAATCACAGATGCAGGCTTGAAATGTCGTCCTCCCGAATGCGAGTCTAGGTGCTAACCACTGTGCCACGTCGCTTGGTGACACCATAACATCCTAGGTGGGTAAATATCTCTCGCAGGTTTGGTAATGCTGTTCCTTGTCCGCTGAGAACACAAACACGTCAGCCAAATATACGGAGGATGGAATCGAGGATGGAATCAAGAAACCTCTGCCAAGTCTGCACCATGTTCCTCAGCCCGAATGTCATAAACATACTTTCCAGAAGTCCAAATGGCATTATGACTGCTGACTTCAGAATATCACCCTTGGCCACTGGCATGTGCATGTGCACCTTTGCGCGATCATAAACGCTGAAAATGGTTGCACTGCACAGAGATCGGTTGTAGCATCTATATAATGACACAAGGTACTGATCAGGCAGCTTTTCCGCATTTCGCAGTGGGGTACTGTAATCCCCACACGTGCATCAAGTTCCACCTTTTTGGGCACCAGATGCAAGGCAGAGAACAGTGGACTACTCAATAATCTAATCACGCCTTTGCACAGCATTATGTTGAACTCTGCCTTGGCTACAGCAAAGCTATCGAGTGCCCAGCGTCTAGGTCTGCATGAGACGGGAGGACCATTGGTTACCTTAATATGGTGCACAGTATTATGCAGAAGTTTTTCGGAGCACCTGGTGGCCTGGTCAGGTTTGGTAAGTTTTTCAGCAGAGAAGCACACTCACCTTCATGCGCCTGTACCAACTTCGTGGTGTGATAGTTGGTACAACAGTGGAAGCCAGCAGCAGCTAGTCCTGGGATGCCGACACCAGTCAAGCCTTGGCTACATCTGGGAGAAGATCATAGTAGGCTAAAAGATCTGTGTTGATTATCGCCTCTGCGCGACTCTGGCGGCGTATCGCCTCTGCGCGACTCTGGCGGCGTATCGCCTCTGCGCGACTCTGGCGGCGTATCGCCTCTGCGCGACTCTGGCGGCGTATCGCCTCTGCGCGACTCTGGCGGCGTATCGCCTCTGCGCGACTCTGGCGGCGTATCGCCTCTGCGCGACTCTGGCGGCGTATCGCCTCTGCGCGACTCTGGCGGCGTATCGCCTCTGCGCGACTCTGGCGGCGTATCGCCTCTGCGCGACTCTGGCGGCGTATCGCCTCTGCGCGACTCTGGCGGCGTATCGCCTCTGCGCGACTCTGGCGGCGTATCGCCTCTGCGCGACTCTGGCGGCGTATCGCCTCTGCGCGACTCTGGCGGCGTATCGCCTCTGCGCGACTCTGGCGGCGTATCGCCTCTGCGCGACTCTGGCGGCGTATCGCCTCTGCGCGACTCTGGCGGCGTATCGCCTCTGCGCGACTCTGGCGGCGTATCGCCTCTGCGCGACTCTGGCGGCGTATCGCCTCTGCGCGACTCTGGCGGCGTATCGCCTCTGCGCGACTCTGGCGGCGTATCGCCTCTGCGCGACTCTGGCGGCGTATCGCCTCTGCGCGACTCTGGCGGCGTATCGCCTCTGCGCGACTCTGGCGGCGTATCGCCTCTGCGCGACTCTGGCGGCGTATCGCCTCTGCGCGACTCTGGCGGCGTATCGCCTCTGCGCGACTCTGGCGGCGTATCGCCTCTGCGCGACTCTGGCGGCGTATCGCCTCTGCGCGACTCTGGCGGCGTATCGCCTCTGCGCGACTCTGGCGGCGTATCGCCTCTGCGCGACTCTGGCGGCGTATCGCCTCTGCGCGACTCTGGCGGCGTATCGCCTCTGCGCGACTCTGGCGGCGTATCGCCTCTGCGCGACTCTGGCGGCGTATCGCCTCTGCGCGACTCTGGCGGCGTATCGCCTCTGCGCGACTCTGGCGGCGTATCGCCTCTGCGCGACTCTGGCGGCGTATCGCCTCTGCGCGACTCTGGCGGCGTATCGCCTCTGCGCGACTCTGGCGGCGTATCGCCTCTGCGCGACTCTGGCGGCGTATCGCCTCTGCGCGACTCTGGCGGCGTATCGCCTCTGCGCGACTCTGGCGGCGTATCGCCTCTGCGCGACTCTGGCGGCGTATCGCCTCTGCGCGACTCTGGCGGCGTATCGCCTCTGCGCGACTCTGGCGGCGTATCGCCTCTGCGCGACTCTGGCGGCGTATCGCCTCTGCGCGACTCTGGCGGCGTATCGCCTCTGCGCGACTCTGGCGGCGTATCGCCTCTGCGCGACTCTGGCGGCGTATCGCCTCTGCGCGACTCTGGCGGCGTATCGCCTCTGCGCGACTCTGGCGGCGTATCGCCTCTGCGCGACTCTGGCGGCGTATCGCCTCTGCGCGACTCTGGCGGCGTATCGCCTCTGCGCGACTCTGGCGGCGTATCGCCTCTGCGCGACTCTGGCGGCGTATCGCCTCTGCGCGACTCTGGCGGCGTATCGCCTCTGCGCGACTCTGGCGGCGTATCGCCTCTGCGCGACTCTGGCGGCGTATCGCCTCTGCGCGACTCTGGCGGCGTATCGCCTCTGCGCGACTCTGGCGGCGTATCGCCTCTGCGCGACTCTGGCGGCGTATCGCCTCTGCGCGACTCTGGCGGCGTATCGCCTCTGCGCGACTCTGGCGGCGTATCGCCTCTGCGCGACTCTGGCGGCGTATCGCCTCTGCGCGACTCTGGCGGCGTATCGCCTCTGCGCGACTCTGGCGGCGTATCGCCTCTGCGCGACTCTGGCGGCGTATCGCCTCTGCGCGACTCTGGCGGCGTATCGCCTCTGCGCGACTCTGGCGGCGTATCGCCTCTGCGCGACTCTGGCGGCGTATCGCCTCTGCGCGACTCTGGCGGCGTATCGCCTCTGCGCGACTCTGGCGGCGTATCGCCTCTGCGCGACTCTGGCGGCGTATCGCCTCTGCGCGACTCTGGCGGCGTATCGCCTCTGCGCGACTCTGGCGGCGTATCGCCTCTGCGCGACTCTGGCGGCGTATCGCCTCTGCGCGACTCTGGCGGCGTATCGCCTCTGCGCGACTCTGGCGGCGTATCGCCTCTGCGCGACTCTGGCGGCGTATCGCCTCTGCGCGACTCTGGCGGCGTATCGCCTCTGCGCGACTCTGGCGGCGTATCGCCTCTGCGCGACTCTGGCGGCGTATCGCCTCTGCGCGACTCTGGCGGCGTATCGCCTCTGCGCGACTCTGGCGGCGTATCGCCTCTGCGCGACTCTGGCGGCGTATCGCCTCTGCGCGACTCTGGCGGCGTATCGCCTCTGCGCGACTCTGGCGGCGTATCGCCTCTGCGCGACTCTGGCGGCGTATCGCCTCTGCGCGACTCTGGCGGCGTATCGCCTCTGCGCGACTCTGGCGGCGTATCGCCTCTGCGCGACTCTGGCGGCGTATCGCCTCTGCGCGACTCTGGCGGCGTATCGCCTCTGCGCGACTCTGGCGGCGTATCGCCTCTGCGCGACTCTGGCGGCGTATCGCCTCTGCGTGACTCTGGCGGCGTATCGCCTCTGCGTGACTCTGGCGGCGTATCGCCTCTGCGTGACTCTGGCGGCGTATCGCCTCTGCGTGACTCTGGCGGCGTATCGCCTCTGCGTGACTCTGGCGGCGTATCGCCTCTGCGTGACTCTGGCGGCGTATCGCCTCTGCGTGACTCTGGCGGCGTATCGCCTCTGCGTGACTCTGGCGGCGTATCGCCTCTGCGTGACTCTGGCGGCGTATCGCCTCTGCGTGACTCTGGCGGCGTATCGCCTCTGCGTGACTCTGGCGGCGTATCGCCTCTGCGTGACTCTGGCGGCGTATCGCCTCTGCGTGACTCTGGCGGCGTATCGCCTCTGCGTGACTCTGGCGGCGTATCGCCTCTGCGTGACTCTGGCGGCGTATCGCCTCTGCGTGACTCTGGCGGCGTATCGCCTCTGCGTGACTCTGGCGGCGTATCGCCTCTGCGTGACTCTGGCGGCGTATCGCCTCTGCGTGACTCTGGCGGCGTATCGCCTCTGCGTGACTCTGGCGGCGTATCGCCTCTGCGTGACTCTGGCGGCGTATCGCCTCTGCGTGACTCTGGCCATGGTAAAACTATCAGAATAGACAATGTAATCCTACATTCAATTCCACGACCTTTGTCCCGCATTTGGTTATAACTTATTGGTGGCTGTTAAACATAATGCGGTGGGCGGCCTGCAGCAGTGCCTTGAAATTCAGGAAGAGTGCTCAAATCAGAGACACTATCGATGAGGAACTTCACACCACAGCCACACACATTGTTGAACAGATGCTCAGATGACAACGGCCAGTCAGCTGCATGTAGGACCGACTGACACTGGCATTTGGGTAGTTACATGGTGCCGTACAGTTCATTTCTTCATCACTGAATCATCAATAGTACCAACATAACCACTACTCCTTGTGAGGCAACTTGGTGTGGCTGGCCAACAGACACCTGGAATGTGTACGGTAGCATCACCTGACGTATTTCGTGGTGCCTTGAGAAAACAGTGTGCTGATCTGTGTGCACAACAGCTCCACTTTTGCTGCTAATACCTCGTAATCTGTGTGTGCAACAGATGGGTGTGATAATGTAGTATTCCACCGTGCTGTGACTGCACTGAGACCGACATTGGGAGGATGGCCTTCTGTATTCGGTCCACTAGTTCCGTCACTGCGTCTGTTAGCTACTATGGCTTCACCTGCAGTAGTACTTTGTTGCTCCATAGTGTACGTAAAAGACTGACTGGGATGGTACTAGTGTAGCCACTTGGCTACACTGTCTAAAGGATCATTCTAAGAAATACCAAATTAAGATCAACCTGAAGATGCCTAAATAAGGTGAAACAGATAATTGAAAAATAAAAAAAACTAAAATTGCAACCACGACTGTTATCAATCAATACTGTCAAGCGCTGGTTTGCTGTATACCACAGATGGATTGGAAGAAATTCATCAGGAAACCTCTAGATTTTCATTTCTCCTCTCTGAACTTGAACTGCTTCTCTAAATTTTTCTTTGGTTTCCTTTAATGCTTGCTCAATGTATAGATTGAATAACATCGGGGATAGGCTACAACTCTGTCTCACTCCCTTCTCAACCACTACTTCCCTTTCATGCCTCTTGACTTTTATAACTGTGGTCTGGTTTCTGTGCAAGTTGTAAATAGCCTTTTGTTCCTGGTATTTTACCATGACTATCTTCAGAATTTAGAAGAGAGTATTCTGCATATGTACACTAAAAGAAAAAAGAGAAGGAAAACCTCTCTCTAATAATTGTACAGTTCTCTGAGCTGTTACATGTGCCTGTGCACTACTCACAAATTACCTGCAGGCATCTGCGTGCCTTTGATAATCTTTTTGTTGTTCCCCTTCTTGAACTTCCATTATTGTGAAAAACATAAATGAAATTCATAAACATAGACTGACTGTGATTCTCTATAGTTCTAAGTATTAAGAATAACACATAATAAAAAACACTTTTTATATGTTTCCCATTCTGTAGTTACACATGACAACTTTTGAAGTCCCCAACCTACATTATATTGGTAGACTGTTTCAAAGATGTTATTACTGTGTTCTTGTGTACTGCCAAGCAAAAAACTACATCCTCAAGGAAATTCGGTGATAATTACAAATTCTGTATCATCTTACAGAATACAAATTAAATACTCTATGTAGGTTAGCACTATGCCGTGTAGACAATGGAGTAGTATTAAGTACAGAACACAGGAAGTCGGAACTCATCAAGGTTTTTGCCAGCTATCTTGTCAGTGTTTGAGGAAAGTGTATTACTACAAGGTATGTGGTTCCATAGTGCTTCTAGCATCTTAATAAACACACAGGAGGAAAGGACTCAAATCAGTTTCCCTTTAGATATTTTGGTAGTATCAAGGAGTCATGACTAAGAGAACTCAGTGTGGTGACTGAATAGCTATCCAAGATACCCTGTTTGAAGTTTTTTGATTTCCACTGTTTCAAATATCTCTGTTCTGAGTACTGGTTTGGTTTCTAAACAACGCTGTAGGATGATAGGGTCAGTTTCCTGGAGCTCCTAGCGTCTGTGATGTTTCTTCTACAGCATACCCATCTTTTAGTGTGCTGGATTACATTTATAACAACACTGACAGTAATATCCCCTGTGTTTTTCAGTTCACATCTCTCGGAAATTTCTAATTTCCTGCCTGATGTCTAATGGCAATCTGTAATAGATATGTTCAACTGAACCTAGACAGGGCAATTAATTAGATATGGAATATAATTTTACTCCTAATTTTGTATTGGGAATTTTCACACTTCTTATTAATCACAAATACCATTTGGGAACAAATGTCTTGACACCTAAACATAAGAAGCCAGTTAATAAGTCAGTTGTCCATTCCTTTATGTACTTGGTGGTCAATGATGTGACTACTAAAATTTTGTTTTGCTGCTTTTGGTTTTTCTATTATGGATGTGATGCATCTGGTGTCAGATTAAGTGCCATATTACAAATTGAAGTCCTTCTGTTCTGAGTTTTTGGACCTGTTTGTCCCATGGTTAAATTGTACAAACGGTTTCACAGCATACATCACCCTCAAACCCTCTGCCCACCATCACTTTTTTGGGCGTGGCTGATGCAAGTAGCTTTACACAACTACGTTAAGATGGAGCTGGGTTGCTCAGTGTCATTGGGGAATGATTAAACCAATTTCCTCAAGTCAATAGGCTACGCCCTTAGTGACCCTAAGGCAGCTGTCAGGTCAGCTTCAGCTCTGTGGTGACTTCAAGGTCACTTTAATACACAGTCAGTCGTAGACATTCCCCTGTCCTGCCTACAGGCGTTGCCCACAAAGTTGGCTGGGCGTCATTTCCTTTTCAAAATTGACTCTCGGTTGAAGCCTACCTACAGATTCTGTTGGATGAGGCATCAAAACCCCTTCCCGCCTTAATCAGTATCAATGGACAATGTTCAGGTTCAGTAGGGCACCTGCCATCTTTCAACATTTTTTTTAGAACAGGTTAAGCCGGCTGTCCGTCGTTGCGTTATCTATCTTGATGATATCATCATGTAGGTGCTACCACAGAGGATCACCTACGTAACTGCCATCCTGTGTTTACTGTTCTCCAGGCCATGGGCCTCAAATGTAATCTAACTAAGTCTCACTTTTACCAGCCTTCCATTGTTTATAGGGGTCATGAAATTTCTCAACAGGGCATGCACTCTAAGGACCAACATGCTGTTGCCATTACAGCTTTTCTTCCTCAATCTAATCTCTGACAACTTCAAGCGTCACTAGGCAAAGTGGCATAATATCACAAGTTGATTCCCAGAGCAACTGCTACCACCCAATCCTTGCATCTGTTGCTGTGATAATGTGCTCCTTTTGTTTGGCCTGTGGTCTATGAACACACTTTTGAACAGCTTAAGGTTACTCTTTGTTCAACTGCTACCACCCAATCCTTGCATCTGTTGCTGTGATAATGTGCTCCTTTTGTTTGGCCTGTGGTCTATGAACACACTTTTGAACAGCTTAAGGTTACTCTTTGTTCTGTGCCGTGCTTGCAACATTTCAAGCTGGCAAGCAACTTGTCCTGGACATGAAGGTGTCCGAATATGGGGTGGGGATAGTCGTGGCCTATCACCACTCAGATGTCATTGAACAGCTTAGTGTCTTTTCATTATAGAACCACTTGCATCCCAGGATGGGCACAGGGTTCCCTCCTCGGGCTGTGGGCCCAACACCTCAATTTTTGTCAGCCCTGACCGCTCCAGGAGTTGGGTAGGCCTTGTCATACCCACCTTGCCTCAGCGATTGATGGGTTTGCTTCCTGCAACTAATGCCAACACCTCCTACTGCACAGAGCAGGTGCTGCTGCCAGTGGAGATGAAGGCTGGTTCTCTATCACCAAAGCCTCCTCCTCTCTAGTCCACAGTCATTGCTACCTGGGCCGATGCCTCTCGTCAGTGACTGACATCCTGATGGCTCCTGCCTCTGTCGCCAGTCCTGCCTACCAGACAGTCCAGGGTTTCCGGACAGCAGGGGGAGCCTCACCCCAATCACTTTTGTCCATATGTACCATCTAGGTGGATTAGAAATTTCTCACATATTTGGCAGCTGCTTCTGTCACCACAATAGATGCCACTGCAGTAACAGCATCATGGATGGTGATACCTGGTCCTTCCCTCCACAAGGAAGGAAGAGTATAGTAGCCCACTGGTTACTACACCTACAGCAGATGTAAGCTGTGCCACTACGGCAAGCACAGTGTGTGCAAACGGCATACCCACAAATACCCGAGCACTATCACTGACTGCAGCCAGTGACACCAGACAAAGACAACACCTTTACAAGGCCTTACACATGCTTCCGGGCCCTCAGTTGTTAGTCCAACACTGTTGCCAGCAACAATGATTTCCTGTGAAGAACCTCAGTTCAGTTTATATCTAATTTCGAGTTTCTCCTTGAGGTCTAGCATAATGTGTTTCCCTTTAGATGCCATGATAATGATCCATCAGGAAAGCAACAATTTCAAAGCGTACACGAATGTTGAATATTATAATTAACTAACACCACTGTTTTAGATGAAATTTCATTATTGTAGGCGTCATTTCAGGTTGAACAGCTAGAAGCTGGAAAAGTGCCGAATTACTGAGAGGCCGGAATACTGAGGGCCATATTAGTGAGAGTCACTCTGTAACTCTACTTACATTGTACTCTTCTTCATGTCACTATGTGACCAAATAAATGTGTGTTTCTCTTAGTCATGTGTTTCCTTGTGTCCCTAGTTAGAATAAGTCTGGCTTTGAGAATTCATGTGAATACATGTGACTTTCAGTTATCTAGTAATAAAGGGTTTTCATAGAATAAGTTGGAGGATAATGTTTTAAGTAAAATAACACATTAGATTATTTTCTTTACTAGAGTGAATGTGTACACTAATAACTATTCAAGAAATAACAAAACAAATAAGGGGCAACTATCAACATCGTATTATCTACATATAAATGTACGTAATTCACTATTAGCACAACATGAAAATATGTCATTAAGCAACTAAATCAGTTAGAAAACTGAAGCTCCACAACATTTGTAGTGAACACATAACATGGGAGAACTTGTTGGATTTCAGGATAAAATTTGGGAAAATCTCAATACACTTTACAATGGTTCGGTGGATAATTTGGATGTCTGGGTTGGAGGCCTGCTTGAAACGACAAAGAGGGGACCTGGTAAACTCTTCTCAGCTATTATCACAGACCAGTTCCAGAGAATACGCGATGGTGATCGCTTTTGGTATGCCAACATAAATAATGGGTAAGTTTCTATATTTTTAAATGATGCTAAAATGTAGCAGGCAGTTGTCCTTTCCCAAAGCATCCTTGATTATAAATATTGAAAGATTGTGTGTTCCTTATTTGAATAGTAAGGTTAAAATGAATGTGTTTCCTTCTCTCTCATACTGTAAGTTCAGTTTTCAAACAACGCAAGTTAATTATCCTACTTTTTTTTTTTAATACAGGCATTTCACTGGAGACGAAATTCAACGTATAGAAAACCTGACAATTTATGATATTATTATGTCTGTGACAGACATGGACCATGATGACATTCAAAAAAATCCATTTGTTGTGCCTTTACATGGTAAGACTTTATCATGTTTCTTGCACATTATCACTTCATGATTTTCAGTTTTCAAATTATTGCTCATTTTTCAAATTATTGCTATCACAACAATCGATATTCTGTTCCTGTAACTAAATTTTCAATTTTCATTTTAGAAATAAGTGATGAGCTATATAATTTTCTTAATAACTTCAATCAAACATTACTGTGACTCTCTTATGGTTAGCAGTGAATTCCATTGTATTCATGCAATTAGTATTGGCTAAGTTGAGAAAATATACCTGTTATTCTAAAACCTTTGTTACAGTTTTAGTATGAATACTTTATTAATGACATTTAACGTATATACATGAAAGTATGAACAATTCAAAGAAAAAAAAATAAAAACAAGAGAATGTCAAAAGCAATATACAAAGATGAGATCAAAGAATAAACAGGAACCAGCTACAATATAGCAACGCATAATGACACTGCATCTCTATTACATTTCATCACACCCCATTACACTTCATCATGCCTCCTCCCCCCATCAACTTCTAACAGTACTTCCTATTGAAAAGGGTGTGACATCCAGATCACGTGACAACTGGTGGAGGGGTAGATGGTTCTGCCTAGTCTGCTGTAGATTCATCAGTTGTTTTGTCCAGCATCTGTTGCAGCTTGTCCTTATCAGTGGAGGGCTGTGTGACTCTGCCAAGTTTGTCATAGACTCAACAGGCATTTTGTCTTGTCAAGTCTGTCATAGACTCATCAGGCATTTTGTCTGGCATCCACTGCTGCTTGTTCGATTTACACATACAAGCTTAAGAGGTCCAGAAAGCATGTTGAAGGTGATCGATGGAAATTGTAGTTGAAGCACAATTAACATCTACCTTAAATATCTTCGCTTCTCGACTAAAGACTGTATATGGTCTATCATATGGTGGCTGCAAAGCTTTGCGGAAAGCTTCATGTCCAACAAAAACCTGGTTACATTCCCAAGATCAGCGAAACTGAAATGGCGGCAAATATGCTGCTGCTTCTCGACTAAAGACTGTATATGGTATATCATATGGTGGCTGCAAAGCTTTGCGGAAAGCTTCATGTCCAACAAAAACCTGGTTACATTCCCAAGATCAGCGAAACTGAAAGGGCGGCAAATATGCTGCTCTCTCAATATGACTGGATGTAACTGGTGAATATGCAAACATAATTTTTGAACGAAGTTTGATGCCTCAATCAGGTTTTTCAGCATGTTGCTGAAGAAATCACAGGGCAATGAAACTGGTCGACCATTAATCAGCTTCACTGCTGTGATGTTAAGATCTTCCTTGATGGAAGTAGAGCTGCTGAATACCTGCCAGGAAAAACAATGTAATTCTCAAGACACAAATTTTTCAGGAGTGAAGAAAGAACAAGTAAAAAAGTGATATGGCCATGCATGCTTGTTCTGCCATTGGTAATCAGTTGAAATGAGTTCACTAGTTGTTTATGTACAATAATTTTGACAATGTGCGACTTTAAAATCAAGATATGAGACATGATCATTGGATGTCCATGCAAAAACGTTGTATTTCTAAAGGAATTGGCACACTTTTGAGGGTTACAACATTTATGCCACTGAAAATATTTAGCTTTCAATACTGTTCCTTTGTTTTATTCTGTACAAAAACAATGAGAGATAAACCATACTTGCAATCTGCATTACTCAATGCCACAGCTTTCCACTGTGTAACAGAATTCATTGAATACTACAAATGCCATTGCAAAAGAGTGATTAAGCTTCGATGTGTGACTTCATTTTATCTTTCTTTTTTTTTCTCATTTTGTTACAATCCTGAGTGGGTCTTAGCTTCTTCAACAAATTTCTTTCATTCTGCCCTCTCCAGCACGGTTCTCCATCATCCTCAGACTTCGAGAGATTTTATATCTTCTCACAGACTGTCTATCCACCCCAAATCCATTGCAGAAACATCTTCAACAACTTTCACAGAATACGTGACAGAGAATCCTCAACTTATTTATGTGACTCAGTACCAGAAAGTAATTTAAATTACTTATTGCTTTTACGTTAGAGTGATATCACGGCAAGTAACTTCCTGCAAGATAGTAAACAAACAAACACACTTTTAGAGTTGTTAAGCTGTACATATAATTGCCTTTACCTCAATGGGTGACTGTGGTGCGCAATGTCCAGTCACGTATTAATCAGAGCGATATTCCATGATGGGATGGTGATGACCGAACGGTATGTGAAGGTTTTGGAAGATGATTTCATCCCCATTATCCACAGTGACCTCTCTAGAAGAGCGTAGCGTTCCAAAGGATTGGTAAAGGGCACAGGTCATCCCCGTTTTCAAGAAGGGATGTCGAACAGATGTGCAGAACTATAGACCTATATCTCTAACGTCGATCAGTTGTAGAATTTTGGAACACGTATTATGTTCGAGTATAATGACTTTTCTGGAGACTAGAAATCTACTCTGTAGGAATCAGCATGGGTTTCGAAAAAGACGGTTGAGTGAAACCCAGCTCGCGCTATTTGTCCACGAGACTCAGAGGGCCATAGACACAGGTTCACAGGTAGATGCCGTGTTTCTTGACTTCCGCAAGGCATTCGATACAGTTCCCCACAGTCATTTAATGAGCAAAGTAAGAGCATATGGACTATCAGACCAATTGTGTGATTAGATTGAAGATTTCCTAGATAACAGAACGCAACATGTCATTGTCAATGGAGAGAAGTCTTCCGAAGTAAGAGTGATTTCAGGTGTGCTGCAGGGGAGTGTCGTAGGACCGTTGCTATTCACAATATACATAAACGACCTTGTGGATGACATCGGAAGTTCACTGAGGCTTTTTGCGGATGATGCTGTGGTATATTGAGAGGTTGTAACAATGGAAAATTGTACTGAAATGCAGGAGGATCTGCGGCAAATTGACACATGGTGCAGGGAATGGCAATTGAATCTCAATGTAGACAAGTGTAATGTGCTGCGAATACATAGAAAGAAAGATCCCTTATCATTTAGAAACAATATAGCAGGTCAGCAACTGGAAGTAGTTAATGCCATAAATTATCTGGGAGTAGGCATTAGGAGTGATTTAAAATGGAATGATCATACAATGTTGATCGTCGGTAAAGCAGATGCCAGACTGAGATTCATTGGAAGAATCCTAAGGAAATGCAATCCGAAAACAAAGGAAGTAGGTTACAGTACGCTTGTTCGCCGGTTGCTTGAATACTGCTCAGCAGTGTGGGATCCGTATCAGATAGGGTTGACAGAAGAGATAGAGAAGATCCAACGGAGAGCAGCGCGCTTCGTTACAGGATCATTTAGTAATCGCGAAAGCGTTACGGAGATTATAGATAAACTCCAGTGGAAGACTCTGCAGGAGAGACGCTCAGTCGCTCAGTACAGGCTTTTGTTGAAGTTTCGTGAACATACCTTCACCGAAGAGTCAAGCAGTATATTGCTCCCTCCTACGTATATCTCGCGAAGAGACCATGAGGATAAAATCAGAGAGATGACAACCGATACAAGTACTCAAGGTACCCTTCGCCACACACTATCAGGTGGCTTGTGGAGTACGGATGTAGATGTAGAAGTAGATTTCGACAAGATGTGGTTCTTGCACGAAGGAGCTCAACCTCATTAAATCAGGAGACTTTTTGATGTCCTGGACGAGCATTCTGGCTCTGTGGCACCCAGAGGCCAGTGGCATCAACCTCAACTGGCTGCCATGTACTCCAGGTCTAAACATACTTGACTCCTTTTTGTGGGGCTATATTAAAGACAAGGTGTACACCAATAACCCAAAAACCATTGCCGAATTGAAAATGGCCATTCGAGAGGTCGTTGAGTGCACCAATGTTCCGACACTTCAGTGGGTCGTGGAGAATTTCGCTATTTGTCTGCACCGTATCATTGGCAATGATGGCAGGAATACTGAACATGTCATAACTTAAATCTGAATATCTGTAGTGACGTTTACATGTTGAATAAAGTGTGTGCACGCTGTAAATTGTAACTAATGTGAGTTTCATTTTTTCATTTAGTTCAATAATTGTCACTCTATACATATGCAATTACTATTATTATTATTATTATCATCATCATCATCATCATCTTTTCTTTCTCAGACGTTATGTCTGGTTAAAAATGGAAAGTGGTGCGGACCTTGATCAAGCGTGACTTCCTTTTAACTGTACGGTATATGTTACATTGCATTTAGGAAATTTCGGCTAATTGAACATGTATCAATAATTACAGATTTCTGTAGTTGCATATATAGGTTTGGATGTAGCTGTATTGCGTTGATGTACTGGTGGATATTGTGTGGTATGACATCCCTTGGTTGATAGTATAATTGGTATAATGTCAACTTTATCCTGATGCCACATGTCCTGACTTATTCAGCCAGTTGGATGTATTTTTCAATTTTTTCACCTGTTTTCTTCTGTATATTTGCTGTATTGGGTATGGATATTTCGATTAGTTGTGTTAATTTCTTCTTTTTATTGGTGAGTATGATGTCAGGTTTGTTATGTGGTGGTGTTTTATCTGTTATAATGGTTCTGTTCAGTATAATTTGTATTCATCATTCTCCAGTACATTTTGTGGTACATACCTGTATGTGGGAACGTGTTGTTTTATTAGTTTATGTTGTATGGCAAGTTGTTGATGTATTATTTTTGCTACATTGTCATGTCTTCTGGGGTATTCTGTATTAGCTAGTATTGTACATCCGCTTGTGATGTGATCTACTGTTTCTATTTGTTGTTTGCAAAGTCTGCATTTATCTGTTGTGGTATTGGGATCTTTAATAATATGCTTGCTGTAATATCTTGTGTTTATTGTTTGATCCTGTATTGCAATCATGAATCCTTCCGTCTCACTGGATATATTGCCTTTTCTTAGCCATGTGTTGGATGCGTCTTGATCGATGTGTGGCTGTGTTAGATGATACGGGTGCTTGCCATATAGTGTTTTCTTTTTCCAATTTACTTTCGTTGTATCTGTTAATGTTATGTGATCTAAAGGGTTGTAGAAGTGGTTATGAAATTGCAGTGGTGTACCCGATGTATTTATACGAGTGATTGCTTTATGTATTTTGCTAGTTTCTGCTCGTTCTAGAAAGAATTTTCTTAAATTGTCTACCTGTCCATAATGTAGGTTTTTTTTGTCAATAAATCCCCTTCCTCCTTCCTTTCTGCTTAATGTGAATCTTTCTGTTGCTGAATGTATGTGATGTATTCTATATTTGTGGCATTGTGATTGTATAAGTGTATTGAGTGCTTCTAGTTCTGTGTTACTCCATTTCACTACTCCAAATGAGTAGGTCAATATTGGTATAGCATAAGTATTTATAGCTTTTGCCTTGTTTCTTGCTGTCAATTTTGTTTTCAGTATTTTTGTTAGTATTTGTCTATATTTCTCTTTTAGTTCTTATTTAATATTTGTATTTTTTGTCTGTATCCTAGATATTTACAGGTATCTGTTTTTTCCATCGCTTCTATGCAGTCGCTGTGGTTATCCAATATGTAATCATCCTGTTTAGTGTGTTTTCCCTTGACTATGCTATTTTTCTTACATTTGTCTGCTCCAAAAGGCATATTTATACAATTGCGGAGTATTTCTGTTATCTTTAGTAATTGGTTGAGTTGTTGATTTGTTGCTGCCAGTAGTTTTAGACCATCCATGTATAGCAAATGTGTGATTTTGTGTTGGTATGTTCCAGTAATATTATTATTATTATTATTATTATTATTATTATTATTATTATTATTATTATTATTATTATTTAAAACAAAAAAATAATGCAGGGAAAGGACGGCAAATAGAATATTAACCCTTTTAGTGCCAAATACGATCTGATCGTGATCCAGATTTTCGGCGAAAAATGCCAGTAACGATTTGATCGTGATGCCTTTCTCATTCATTTTTTCCGCGCTTGAAGGCAAAGTTGTTAGTATTTCCTAGCGAATCAGAAAGGCATCACGATCAGATCGTTACTGGCATTTTTCGCCGAAAATCTGGATCACGATCAGATCGTATTTGGCACTAAAAGGGTTAAAATTAAGAAATATGGGTCAATATAAAAATAATGATCAAATGTATGTTGTTGTGGTCTTCAGTCCTGAGACTGGTTTGATGCAGCTCTCCATGCTACTATATCCTGTGCAAGCTTTTTCATCTCCCAGTACCTACTGCAACCTACATCCTTCTGAATCTGCTTAGTGTATTCATCTCTTGGTCTCCCTCTACGATTTTTACCCTCCACGCTGCCCTCCAATACTAAATTGGTGATCCCTTGATGCCTCAGAACATGTCCTACCAACCGATCCCTTCTTCTGGTCAAGTTGTGCCACAAACTTCTCTTCTCCCCAATCCTATTCAATACTTCCTCATTAGTTATGTGATCTACCCATCTAATCTTCAGCATTCTTCTGTAGCACCACATTTCGAAAGCTTCTATTCTCTTCTTGTCCAAACTATTTATCGTCCATGTTTCACTTCCATACATGGCTACACTCCATACGAATACTTTCAGAAATGACTTCCTGACACTTAAATCTATACTGGATGTTAACAAATTTCTCTTCTTCAGAAACGCTTTCCTTGCCATTGCCAGCCTACATTTTATATCCTCTCTACTTCGACCATCATCAGTTATTTTGCTCCCCAAATAGCAAAACTCCTTTACTACTTTAAGTGCCTCATTTCCTAATCTAATTCCCTCAGCATCACCCGACTTAATTAAACTACATTCCATTATCCTTGTTTTGCTTTTGTTGATGTTCATCTTATATCCTCCTTTCAAGACACTGTCCATTCCATTCAACTGCTCTTCCAAGTCCTTTGCTGTCTCTGACAGAATTACAATGTCATCGGCGAACCTCAAAGTTTTTATTTCTTCTCCATGAATTTTAATACCTACCCCGAATTTTTCTTTTGTTTCCTTTACTGCTTGCTCAATATACAGATTGAACAACATCGGGGAGAGGCTACAACCCTGTCTTACTCCCTTCCCAACCACTGCTTCCCTTTCATGTCCCTTGACTCTTATAACTGCCATCTGGTTTCTGTACAAATTGTAAATAGCCTTTCGCTCCCTGTATTTTACCCCTGACACCTTTAGAATTTGAAAGAGAGTATTCCAGTCAACATTGTCAAAAGCTTTCTCTAAGTCTACAAATGCTAGAAACATAGGTTTGCCTTTCCTTAATCTTTCTTCTAAGATAAGTCGTAAGGTCAGTATTGCCTCACGTGTTCCAGTGTTTCTACGGAATCCAAACTGATCTTCCCCGAGGTTGGCTTCTACTAGTTTTTCCATTCGTCTGTAAAGAATTTGTGTTAGAATTTTGCAGCTGTGACTTATTAAGCTGATAGTTCGGTAATTTTCACATCTGTCAACACCTGCTTTCTTTGGGATTGGAATTATTATATTCTTCTTGAAGTCTGAGGGTATTTCGCCTGTTTCATACATCTTGCTCACCAGATGGTAGAGTTTTGTCAGGACTGGCTCTCCCACGGCCGTCAGTAGTTCCAATGGAATATTGTCTACTCCGGGGGCCTTGTTTCGACTCAGGTCTTTCAGTGCTCTGTCAAACTCTTCACGCAGTATCATATCTCCCATTTCATCTTCATCTACATCCTCTTCCATTTCCATAATATTGTCCTCAAGTACATCGCCCTTGTATAGACCCTCTATATACTCCTTCCACCTTTCTGCTTTCCCTTCTTTGCTTAGAACTGGGTTTCCATCTGAGGTCTTGATATTCATACAAGTCGTTCTCTTATCTCCAAAGGTCTCTTTAATTTTCCTGTAGGCGGTATCTATCTTACCCCTAGTGAGATAGGCCTCTACATCCTTACATCTGTCCTCTAGCCATCCCTGCTTAGCCATTTTGCACTTCCTGTCGACCTCATTTTTGAGACGTTTGTATTCCTTTTTGCCTGTTTCACTTACTGCATTTTTATATTTTCTCCTTTCATCAATTAAATTCAATATTTCTTCTGTTACCCAAGGATTTCTACTAGCTCTCGTCTTTTTACCTACTTGATCCTCTGCTGCCTTCACTACTTCATCCCTCAAAGCTACCCATTCTTCTTCTACTGTATTTATTTCCCCCATTCCTGTCAATTGCTCCCTTATGCTCTCCCTGAATCTCTGTACAACCTCTGGTTCTTTTAGTTTATCCAGGTCCCATCTCCTTAAATTCCCACCTTTTTGCAGTTTCTTCAGTTTTAATCTACAGGTCATAACCAATAGATTGTGGTCAGAGTCCACATCTGCCCCTGGAAATGTCTTACAATTTAAAACCTGGTTCCTAAATCTCTGTCTTACCATTATATAATCTATCTGATACCTTTTAGTATCGCCAGGGTTCTTCCATGTATACAACCTTCTTTCATGATTCTTAAACCAAGTGTTAAAAGAAATAAACACATTTTTATACAAAGCAAAAATTCAATCTTAAGAACTAAGTTATTAGGAAGGGGTCCTGGGGTCTGAATGACCTGTCCTTCATTTCTAACCTTTTCCAATCTATCATTCTCTCCTCCAAGGTGAAAGCACTAATAGTTCAGAGGTGTGGGACAGTATAATGTACTTTTATGTGTCTATTGGTAGTACTAAATATTCTCCCACCTGACGGTGAGCAGTGATCAGCAAAACTGTCTCATAATTTTAGTTTTCTTGACTAAATCTTCCTTTTGATATAATATTAAGAACTGCATGATGCATTCAGAATAGTTTATTTGTAGTGTGTCTGAAATTTGTAATATTTGCAGCTTTTGGGTATACTGAAGAGCATTTGATGTTAAATGATGTATTATTTAATATTTGGTGCTGGCTGGGATTACGTGGAATCTTGTTGCATTTGGCACCGAGCTTTGCTTTTTCTTGAATCAGTTTGCTTGTGCTCCTCTGTCCAGGGAACATCACATCTAGTTTTTGGCTGTTTGCCTCAATTTAGCTCTTTTGTCACTTTTTCTGTAGCACAGCTCTCTGTCAAAAATGTCTTTGAGCTTGACTGATATTTGAAGGACTTCTTTGATAGTTGTACACCAAAGCTTACCGGGTTATAGGTAGCGTGTCAAAAATTAAAATATCTTTGTCAATGTTTTTCCTTCTATTCATTTGGGGTGACTATAAAATTGTACCTTCATTTTGAAAACATATCTGTGAGCTTCCTCCTTTAAAATATATTCTTGTTACTGGAGTCTGGTATTATTATAATGGTTTTGTGCTCTTTCTTCTCCAGCTCTCTGAGGAGTCATTTATTGCTACGCAGGAACAGCATTACAGCTGCATACAAAGTCATTGTATTCAGAAATGTTGTATAACAATCCTGATGTTTTGGAAAAGGCATTTCTATTGTACATTGCTTCTGATGTAGGCTATATAAAGCTTGCAAAACAATTCATGTAGGTAAAAAAAAGTAGTTGCAAGCTTTCAACAACTGTATAATGAGAGCATTAAATGGAATATGATACTGTGTAATATATCAGTATGATACCACTTTGGGTATGAGGGAGGAGGGACAAATAAGAGAGAAGCAGGGACGACCTAGGTTTGAATCAATGCATGTGGAATTAATCATACCATTTTTGATTTTTCAGGAGACAATATAAATTCCAAATGTAAATTAGAAAAAAGTACATGCCTGAGTATGACAACAGATGAAAATTTAACATGCTACCATCTACCACTTCTTAATTCATCTAAAGATGTTGAAGCCTGCACCACTTTGCAGACATATGACTACTTCAGAAACAGTGAAAAAGCATTTATTGTAACATACCTTGCTTGTGGAGTTCTCATAATTGGTAAGTTACTTGAACTTTATTGAAAAATATATAAAAAATAACTCAGTTTTTCATCTGACATGTACAAAAATACAGTTAATTGTGTGAATTCTTAATTCCTTGAAGTTCAGAAAGCTGCCAGACATATTGTAAATCCTGAAGGATCTTCTCATTATGGATCTATTAGAATGAAATGTATGTCTAATCTAAGCTTTGTTTTCAATGTTGTATGACTTACCATCTGGATTTTTAGGTGAACTGAGGATCTCTCGACAGCAAGTATAAAGCATCTTAGGACAGACATTAACAGTTAATTTAGGTGTGACTTGGCAAAATATGGGCTATAATATTTATGTTATATACATAATACCTCGGTGACTGATATTCAACTTCAGCTTTGTGCCTGTACGTGACATGTGTTAAGGTAGTGTAAGTAGTGATTCACTAGCTTCAGCATGGCCACAAGGAATAAAGCTTGTGCCATTACCTTCACTTGTTATTCTAATGCCTATATGGTGTACTGTGACCAACATTTTTAAGTAGAGAGATCAAACTGAATGGCACATTCACAGCATAGATGTGATGGGCAACCACTTTACACAACTGTTGAAAATAGGACCTGTCTAAACCCAAGATCTTTTTACTTAAATAGGCTTGGGTTAGAATATCGTGTCCCATCCTCCATTTTCTGAAGTGTCAGCTATAATTGATGAGCTATGGATTCAAGACTGTAAGAAGAGCAAAAAATCAAAACATCATCTACAAACAAAGAGTCTTCACTGTGCTGTTTATCAGAGTGGTAAAGAGAGCAACACTTAAAATGCTCCCTTTAGGGACACTATTGTGCAAAGTTACTTGATAGTGTGTCTGTTATTTGGTAAGGGCATTTTTACTCTGAAAGGAAGGATTCCAATATAACTGACACACTTTCACATAAATTCCAGTTGTGAAGCTGGCTAAGTGTACTTCCACGTGGTGTTGTACAAGGGTCGGTTTACACTTAATTTTGTTTTACGCTAACTAAGACTTTCTGTGCCTTGACTGATGGATGCACTTTCTCAACATAGTTTCCATTAAGCTGCATACACTTGCACCAGAGATGTGAAAACTCCTGTAGGCCCTCCTCAAACCACTATCAATAAGTCTGTCACACTCACCATAGGACACCTGCTAGCAGTTCCTAAGTGTCTGCAAAACGGTGTCCACACAGAGGTACCTTCATAGTGCTGAATAGGTGGTAATCAGAAGGGGCCAAGTCAGAACAATATGGCAAGTGGAGCAGTACCTGGATCCCTTGTCAGTGTGGTTATCCAAAACATAAGGGGATGAGGGTTGTGTTGCAAGAGCATTCCTTTCGCTCATTTTCCAGGGTGGTTCTGCTGAACTGCATGGCAAGACTCATTGAGAGTTGCGTCACACAATTCAAAAGAAATAACCAGGAAAATGGGCCAAAGGAGTGCTCTTGCAACACAACGCTAATCCCCACACATCTCGTATAACCACAGCTGCAATCATTCTGGGATTCCAGGTACTGCCACACTCACCACATTCTTCTGACTTGGCTCCTTCCGATTACCACCTGTTCAGGCCTATGAAGGTACCTAGGAGCTGCAAGCAGCTGTCCTGTGATGGGCGCGACAGACTCAATGAATGCAGTTTGAGGAGGGCCTGCACGAGTTTCCACATCTGTGCTGCAATGCATGCAGCTTAATGGAGACTCTGTTAAGAACGTGCATGTATCAGGCAAGGCACAGGATGCTTCATGAGCATAAAACAAAATAAAGGTAAACCAAACTGGAAAACCCCTCATACAACACCCTGTGGAAGTACAACTCAGCCAGTTTCACTAATGGAACTTTGTGACACTGTGTCACTTACATTGAAATACTTCCTTGCAGAATAGACATTATATTACCAAATAAGAGCCATATTCTTGAGCAACTTTATGTAAAAGAATAGTGTCCCTGAAGGAAGCATTTTAAGTGTTGCTCTCTTTACCATACTTATCAGTACAATGAGCACAGTGAAGACTTCTTGGATTGTAGATAATTTTTTGATTTATTGCTCTTCTTACAGCAATGGCAGCTGGAGACTTCTAGCATAAGGAGTCGCCTTCATCTGCCAACAGCTTGTCAAAGAGGACAGAGGAGTGGACAGTGTTTCAGGGCAACTTCTTGCCCTTGGGTTGGGAAATTGCCCTCACGAGGCAGAATAACGCCACGATCAATGTCGTGAGGATGCAGAAGACAATGGAAACCATTACATTAAAAACACACAGGACATGTAGCCTTAACAGAAAAAGTGTCCATAGGGGGAAGAGCCATGAGGGAAAGATCAAATAGTCAACAAAAGAGTAATGTTCTACAAGTCAGACTATGGAATGTCAGAAGTTTGAAAGTAGTAGGGAAGCTAGAAAATCTGCAAACGCAAATGCTTAATCTGCATTTAATGAAGGCCAGTAAAGTGAAATAGAAAGAAGATACTGATTTTTGCACAGATGAATATAGAGTACTACCAAGAACAGCGAGAAATGGTATAATTGGAGTAGGATTCATTATCAACAGGAAGTAGGGCAGAGAGTAAGGTAGTGTGAACAGTTCACTGACAGAGTTGTGCTGATCAGAAGCTGCAGCAAACCAACGCCAATGACAATAATTCAAGTATACATGCTGATGTTATGAGCAGAAGATGACAATGTAGAGGATGAATACAAGGATATCGAATGAGTAATTCAGTATGTGAAGGGAGATGATAATCTAATAATAATGAGGGATTAGAATGCAGCAGCAGGTGATAGAACAGAAGAAAGGTTTATGGGAAATATGTGCTTGCTAGAAGGAATGAGAGAGGAGTAAGACTAATTGAGTTCTGCAATAAAATTCAGCCAGTAACAGTTGTTATATTTTTCAAAAATCACAAGAGGGGAATGTGTACTTGGAAAATACCAAGAACCACAGGAAGAATCCAGCTTGATTACATCATGGTCAGAAACAGGTTCTGAAATCAGATAAAGGATTCTAAGGCATATCCAGGAGCGAATAGGGACTCGGATCACAATTTAGTATTACAGTAAAAATAAAATTTGAGAGAACTGTCTGGAAGAATCAACATAGAAAGAAGTAGGATACTTAAGTTCTGAGGAATAATCAGATGCGTTCGAAATTCTGTACGGCTGAAGATTAGCAACATACTTAACATTCAAACTGGTAACCACGTAGTAAGACTCCCCATGTTAAGTGAGTACTGGGAACCGGGGAGTTCTGGGAACTGGGGTGATGCAAAAAATTTTTTTATGTGTGTAGATACAAAGAAACAAACTGAGGATGAGAACAGGTTAATCAAACAGGTAGCTGTAAGACTTGCTACCAAAATAATGCTGTAAAACAAATGAAGAATTTATAATGAAAATGTTTTTAACCTTCCCAAAAGATATTTCAAAATTATGTTTTCATAAGGTGTGGACAAGATAAAACTTCCTGCAAAAGGAAGAAAAATTAGAGTTTACCATTCCGTCGACGACATGTTAAGAGAAAGTTAGGGGAGAGGTTCTGGAATGGACCTAAGGATCTGAGGAGGGACTGGAGATCCTGCTAGATACCTGGAATGGGTGTGACTGTGGAACGGTTTTTAGATGGGTGTATTTGACAGATGGCAAAGTCCCTCCAACAGATAACTCCTGTGGTTCAAAGCCACAGTCATGAAGCCTTTGTCGACAGGTATGACTATAAGGTGGAGATTAGTTTCAGGTGGCAGATTGTGTTTCTTTCCATGGATGTGAGGTTGGTTTCCATGTTGAGGGGTTTGGGGAATGATAGCGAGGCAGTGGTCGAGGTTACAAATTATGGAAAGATAACACAGGATAATTTGGGGGCAGTGGGTGTGTATCACAGTTAGATAGAGGAGAAAACTGAGTCAGGCAGAGTTTAATATCAGTTTTGCACTGAATCTGATTGGTAGGGTTAGTAGTGAAAAAGTGTTTCTGCTTTAGGGAAAGAGAGAAAACATTTAATAAGCGTATGTTTGAATTTGGGAGTGGGGCAAAAGATAAGCCGTTTGACAAGGACAGAAACTTTTGTAGGATTGAGGTTTTTGGAGAACAGGATCATGACACTATTGTAGGTCTGTTCAGACTCTGGATTCTGCAGGATGGCTGCTGGGAAATCCTGGAGTAGTAGTAAATGTAGGTGATCTGCAAGGTAGTGTGTGATGGCTATGAGGGGATGTTGGGCAGGTCTGATGGAAGCCTTCTGGCTCCCGTCTCTGAACGGCCTCCTGATGCTGCAGTTAACAGCCCTATCCTGACCCCAACAGTTCCTGCACATTCCCAAAAGCAGCACTAGCACCTTTCCCCCACCCCTATCCTACTATCTGCATAACCTTCCCCACACACCACACCACTTCTCCACCTCCACTATCCATTCCTGAAAAGATTGCTGCTTACTTCAGACACAGTCACAGTCAGACTTTGTTCTTAATAATCATGCCCATCCAGAAGGTGGCACAGTGGCTGCAGCTTAAGTTGGTAGATCACTTGGCTGCTTGCACAGGTGCCACTGCCTTTTATGGGACAGGACAGGATGGCGGTAGGTGGTAGTGAGAGGATGTATGGGACAGATCTTGCATTTAGGTCTACTGTAGGTCTGAATGCTTGTGGACCAACACCTTCAATATATTATCCATAATCTTCCCTGCTATGTATAAGACACCAACCACTTCCTCTGCCAAATCACCATAGCTCCTGTTTCTTAACACCTGGCACCCTGCTCCTTACTGTTGGTACCACCTCCTTCTGCACTAAAATTCTCAATGCCCCTGGGATTGCCGCTATTGAACACTACCTTTCACAATGCCTAACAGACACGAAACCCAAGACCTCCTTCCTTGGCACCGTGGCCAACTACATCATCTCCCACAATCCTTTCAAGGCATTATCTATTACAAAAATCTGTGATACAGCAACAGGCACCTGCATGACACCATCCTATTCCAACCTATCGCGGATCATCTACAGGATCACTTCCTAACCGACCAGAACCCCTCACTGATTGATTAAATGATGACATATCCATGATCTGCACCAAGATTCAGGACACCAACTCCACATATCCTGGCATTCTCAACTTCTCCCCCATTTGATTCAACTGCTCCTCCTCAGCCCAAGACACCTTCCTTGATATTGACCCCCACTGCAAGGATGGCTACATCAGTACCTGTGTCCATGTCAAACATATCAACTACCAACAATAATCCGTTTTGACAGCTGCCACCCTTTCTACACCCATGTCTATAGTGATGAGCAATCTCTCTCCAAATATGTCAAGGTCTCGCACAACCTCATACAGAAGCATATCCCCTGTGGCTTGTCTTCCTAGTCACCTACCATACCCGACATGCCCACTGTGTGGCCAAAGAGCAGCACACTCTCCTAACTCAGTACAACCCAGGAATGCAGCAAATGAATCATATTCTCTGCCAGACTTTTGACTATCCCTTTTCACACTTCGGAATGAGAATAGCCTCCCCATTACTCTCTCCACCCCTCCCACAGTGGTATTCTGTCATCTGCCCAACCTATGCAAAATCGTTGTCCATCCCTATTCCCCTCCTGCTCCCAATGCCTTGCCCCCAGATATCTTCCTACTACCCTGTATGCCAGCCTTGTCACAGGCATCTCCTTCCCCACCAAAGGTAGGGCCGGCTGTGAAAGCAGCCACGTGATCTACCAACACAGACGCAACCACTATGCTGCCTTCTACGTGGGAACTACCACTAACAAGCCATCTGTCTCCAAGAATGACCACTGCCAAACTGTGACCAAGAGGCAGCTGGACTGCTGAGTTGCTGACTGTGCTACCACCACAGTGTTTTTCACTTTAATGACTGCTTCACAGCCTGTGCTACCTGCATACTCCCACTAACACCAGTTTTTCTGAACTGCACAGGTGGGGCTCTCCCTGCAACATAACCTACATTCCTGTAACCTGCCTGGCCTCAAACCTCCACTAGCCCTTTCCCCTTCCCATTCGCACTCCTGATCTACACACACTTACCATCCTACTAGTGCACTTTCCCCTTCCCTGCCTCCCCCCCACACACACACATCCTTTTGATGCTGTAACTACCAGCCCACTGTTCTGTCAAGCCATGTCCATATACACTCCCAAAGACAGCATTAGCATCTTTCTCCAACCCTACATTGTTATCCCTTCCCCCCCCCCCCCCCCCCTCTCTCTCTCTCTCTCTCTCTCTCTCTCTCTCTCTCTCTCTCTCTCTCTCTCTCTCTCTCTCTCTCTCTCTCTCTCTCACACACACACACACACACACACACACACACATTCTGTACCACCACTACTCACCCCAGTAAAGAGAGTGCTTCTCATCTCAGACAGTCACAGTTGGATATTAGCACCTGGATGTGACAGTGGCATGTTTGTGAGAGTTATATATGTATTTATGTATGTGATTTTCTTTCATGTATGTCTGATGAAGGACTTAGTTCGATAGCTAATAATATCTATGAGTATTTTTTCATTCAGCCTGTCAGCCACTCAACACCTACTCAATGTGGTAAGGAGCATACTGTTGCTATTCCACCAAGAATTTTCCATTGTTCGAGGATACAATCAGAAATATGACTTTTGAAGTCGACTACGTTTCTGCCTTACGTGGGTGCTCTTTCCATGTTAAAGGTAGACTGGATACTTGAGAAACACCTTGTAAAAGTGATCTTCCCTCCTCGTATGAAGACTGCAGGTTTACTCGTTTCTGTGAAGGATGGCTCGTCACAGCAACAAGCGGATGTGGACCAAATTCAGTGTTGGAACATTACATACATATGGTCCACTTAACGAACTACAGCAACATGATTTTAGCATCCACATTATTGTTTTGAGAGTCAGTGTTTAATGATGCCATGGAGATTTGATTAGTAGACTATTTAATAAATCATGATAGTAGTTTTAATTTGAGCAAGGGATGAGATCTGGCCCTTGCTATAACTAATTCTCCATGTAGTTTTAGTAACCGAAAGATACACAGAGAAAGATTTAGCCATTTGAGCACTTTCTTCACTTGCACAGGAGGTACACACTTATGAGGTACAGACCAGAATCTGTGGTATGCATTGGTGCTACAATGGCTCATGTAAGTCCACTTTTGGCATTACATCAATATCTCTTGGTTCAAAATAAAATAATAATAATACTCCAAGAATGGCCAGAATATATGCAGCTGAAATATCAGTGGAAGTGATGAAACTTGAGTGGCTGCAGGACAGAAATTTTTTGAATCATTCATAATGCCAGGAAAAGCTGGAAATTCGGAGGAGGATTGATGTTTTAAAAAACAGAATCATCACAAATTGAATGAGGCGCAGGTAGGAAGTCAGCCACGTCTTCTTCACATTATGTTCTGACAGTTACCTTAAGAACCTTAGAGAAAGAACAGGAAACAAAAAAGATGGTAAGATGAAACACACTAAAAATAGTAGAACAATTGTAAAGATGGCATTAAACCCCCTCAGTGTTAAAAGTGTGTGAAGACTCTAATGCATGATGAATAACAGATAGAGTGGAAAGCGTATAACCACAGCAAAGTAGACACTGATTGAATAAGATTTGCTTACAGGAGAGCAACTTTCGAAAACTATGATAAAAATTTCCTGTCATAGGACCTCTCCCAAAGCCCTACGACGTATTCATCATTGTGAATATCAGTCACACAAGCATTAGTTTCCAGACATTTGTGTACAAGACAGGTCACAAAATATACAGTAAAATATACAAAATGTTGAATTTTGTGTTGTCAACACTATTTAAACGCCATACCATTACACAGTCAAACACTGTAACAGACAATGTCAACGGTGTTTATCACCAGTTGAAACTCTTAAAACATGGCACACAACTACAATGCTGACTGGACTCCCTTGTCAGGTATGGTACGGAATATGCAAGAGAATTATCTCCACTCTTAAACTACAGAATTTGCAAGTGATTTATCCCTACTCTTAAATAATATTTCCTTTTTTCTTTTATTTAAATTATTTTACTCCTACATTAGGCTAACTGAATGAATTATAAATACTTGTAATCCACTGTGACTATTTGCATTCTCAAAGTTTTTGGAGTATCTCTATGGGTGTTGGGAGCCAACAAGCAGAGGAAAGTGATGGAGATGAAGCAAACAACTGCAAGTCAAATGAGAGAATCCTTCCGGAAGGAATGTCAGCAGCAGATAACTCCATATTCTGGTAAGAATACTTGTCAAAAACTCAAGTCATCAATGTGCTAGCACTAACTGGCAGATGTAATATATTGTTTGTGCCTCCATATATACAAATTTTGTTAGAACTCATTCCAGCAGCATTTGTTGTTTACAATTGTAGAGCACATTCAATATTCTTAAGCCAAAGTTCTTAAAGTATTATCCAGAAACCATTTTAATAGTCAAGGAACATTTTAGTGGTATAATATTTTTGGATACAATATTTCACAAACAGCACGTTTGTAGAGATGCTGAACAGAAAATCTTTTCTTGTGTGTTTCACCACTTTAAATATTTGAAAAACATTCTTGTAGTGAATTTTTTCAACTGTTGACCTGTAAATTTACTACTTTGTAGTTTGCTTCATGTATTTTTCAGCACTGCTGTACCCATAAATAAACAAACATTACTGACAATATAGCAAGAGATTTAAAAATCATCTCTAAATAATAATAATAATAATAATAATAATAATAATAATAATAATAATAATAAATGCTACCTACAGACATAAATACATCAGTTATTAGGCTCACTACTACACCAAAACTTGTCAATAAGCTGAACATATTCTTATGGTCTCACTGTTGATGATACATGTACCATGGCCCTTCTGAGAAAGTTCTTTCCCAAAAAAAGGAATGCAAGCATTTCTGATTAATATTCAGTGTCCTCTCGCTGTCTGTAAGGCATGCAAGAATATAGATTCAAACAAAATGTGAACAAGAGGTAACAATCATATCAGGCTGCAGTTGGTAGTGGACAAACTTGTCCTGGTCTTAGAATCCCAGTTGTTGTTTGAAAGCATAAACCCACACTCTGGAACATTACAATCGCATTTGCTGCCTCACACAATGAATGACCAACTGTTGTCCTATCAATAGCTCACCAAGCCACAGATTCTTCTAAATCATGCACTGAAACATAGCACAGACATTACTGGCATCAAAGTGGCACAGGCATTACTGCCATCAAAGTGAACACTGGCACTGAATAGAAACAGCCCTTGAGATTGTAATACTGAACAAAGCCAGACATCTCAGACATGCATCTACTTGACACACGTGGTTGAGCAAAACAATCTTCTCTCCATTTCTGTACAAATACAGGGTGGCGTTATTTCAAACTGCCTCGAAGCTGCTTCTTCATTTATCAGAATATTTTAACAGATCTCATAACTGTTTTCTCCAGTTCAGAGGCCACTTAAAAAGTATGACAGCAAAGTCTGAACTTTTCATGTTTCTCCCGATGGCAGCTACAAGATTGCTACATACGTGTAGGATTATTATGAAACAATAGTGACTGTATGGGCGAGTTGATGATGTTTGTTTATTTGTTTCCTAGCTATGCAAATTAACTCTGAATGCCAGCTAAATAATTTATCATCCTTCATATGTGCCTATCTATCACTCAGTGCTTGGTTTATTAGGTGAGTAGTGACCTACCCCTAACCCCAAATTATGGATACTGAGGCTTTATTTGCTCAGTTGTGGAACTAAATCCTCAGGGATTTAACAGCTTGGTGGTGCAATACCAAATGAATAATTCTCAATCATAATCTTATCTTAAGAAGTACTGTCAGAATCTAAAGTAAAAAATAGGAGCCTGTAACATCATTCTCCCTCTTCTCCTATTTTTGACAGATGACACATGGGCACAGGATCATGGGAAAAAGTAGATGCTTGGTTAAAACAAATCTGCTTAGTGATTAATAGGTATATAATTCCAGTACAAATGATAGTAATTACTTAAGAAATGGGACTTTCTGTGCAACAATAAGTCTTATATTTTATTGGGAAAAAATACCACCTCTGCTGTTTTTACTCAAAACATTAACAGCTCATGAAAATATGGTGTCACTTCTGCTATATAACCTAGGTAAATCATTATTCATCTGTTATACTGATGACACAACCTTCCTTACCTAACATTACAGCATTTCAGCTGTGAGTAAGTGAAGTGAGAAATCACTTAACTCTGTAATGAGCTATGCTGCAGTCAATAAACTCCCTTCAAATTCAGATAGAACTTGACAGTTCTCGTAAGTTTGATGAAGAATACCAATAGGAAATACATACATGTTTTAGGTATTCCAATTATTTCCAAACATAATTAACCCTAGCCTTAATTTAGCATTATATGCTGGTTCTCCATATAGGTCGTAAACTATTTTGTTTTTAATATTTTCCATTCTAATATGTTCTAATCCTGAATACCACCAAACTCATATCAATGGGCATTTTCAAAATAAAATAAAAATCCCAATAACATAATGCACAGTTCTCATGGTGCGCTGCCATCTTCATAAAGCTCAGAGTGCTAAAAACAAATAATTTGGACATTTATTTCTCTGAGCTCTATGTCAATAACAACATTTTTTTATCTATTACCAAAGAAAAATTCATCAGAACTAAGTCAAATCCTGATATGTCAAGGTACAAACCAGCAAAAACTGGAAACACACAGGAAGTGAATTATAACTGGTCAATGTCATTTAAATATTGTAAAATAAAACAGTATCTTCAATGATTTCTTTAACTATTATTACGTGTCTCAGATGAAGCCTGGTCAATTGCAAATATACTGGTGTGTAGTCAAACATTTAACCAACTTCTTACCCCCACTCCAACTCACCACAGTACTACCTCGTTTTACCCCTACAATTTTTATTTAGTTACTTTCAAAACTGGTAAGTAGTATGTGTACGACGTTTGGTTGAATATGCTCCTCGCATTCCACAAGTACACTAGGGCAAACACATTCATTGACAAAAAACTGCTCCATACGCAAATTTTGAACAAACAACTGGTTATTGACTCATATTTCATAATGTGTAAATGCACTATTCTGCAGTGCTATAACTGAATTAAATAATCTTGAGCTTCCACCCACACCAAGTGGGTCTATATCCACGAGACTGAGTGTTCCTCGGCTTTAGTCAGGTGATAACTTACTGCCGGGTTGTTGCTGCCTTCGCCCTTAAATACACTGAAGAGCCAAAGAAACTGGTACACCTACCTAATATCGTGAAGCCCCCCATAAGCACGCACAAGTGCCGCAACACGATGTGGCGTGGACTCAACTGATGTCTGAAGTAGTGCTGGAGGGAACTGATGCCACTAATCCTGCAGAGCTGTCCATAAACCCACAAGAGCACAAGGAGGTGGAGACATCTTCTGAACAGCACATTGCAAGGCATCCCAGATATCCTCAATAATGTTCCTGTCTGCAGAGCTTGGTGGCCAGTGGAAGTGTTTAAACTCAGAAGACTGTTCCCGGAACCACTTTGTAGCAATTCTGGACACGTAGGGTGTCGCACTGTCCTGCTGGAATTGCCTAAGTCTGTCAGAGTGCACAATAGACACGAAAGGATGCAGGTGATCAGACAGGATGCTTACGTATGTGCCACACATCGAGAGACACATCTAGACATATCAGTGGTCCCACATCACTCCAACTGCACATGCCTCATTCCTTTACAGAGCCTCCACCAGCTTGAACAGTCCCCTGTTGACATGCAGGGCCCACGGATTCGTGAGGTTGTCTCCATACCCGTACACGTCCATCCGTTCGATACAATTTGAAACGAGACTTGTCTGACCGAGCAACACGTTTCCAGTCATTGACAATTCAATGTTGGTGTCGACAGGCCCAGGCGAGGCATAAAGCTTTGTGTCGTGCAGTCATCGTGGATACACAACTGGGTCTTCGGCTCTGGAAGTCAGTATCGATGATAATTCGTTGAACGGTTCACACGCTATCACTTATTGATGGCTCAGCAATGAAATCTGCCGCTATATGCGGAAGGGTTGCACTTCTGTCAAGCTGAATGATCCTCTTCAGTCGTCATCGGTCCCGTTCTTGCAGGATCTTTTTCCGGCCACAATGATGTTGGAGATTTCATGTTTTACCAGATTCCTGATATTCACGGTACACTCGTGAAATGTTCGTACGGGAAAATCTCCACTTCATCACTATCTGAGATGCTGTGTTCCATCGTTCGTGGTCTGACTATAACACTATGTTCAAACTCACTCAAATCTTGATAACCTGCCATTGTAGCAACAGTAACTGATCTAACAACTGTGCCAGACACTCATTATCTTATATAGGCACTGCCAACTGCAGCACCATATTCTGCCTGTAATCATCTATGAGCCATCATCTTTACTGATGGTGTTAAAACTGTTACCCTTCATAGATGTTCAGCTACTGCCAGCTTCTTAGCTATGGCTACTCTGATGTGTTCCCCACTGCAACAGCATCCATCTGATCCAGATACACTCTACCATACAAAAAATAAGACAATGACAGGTGTAATTCAATAGATTTACCATCAACATAACTGACAAACATCATAAACACTACAGTCTGCAGCTGAAACAATGTGGTACCTGTCCACTACGAGATTAAAGCAAGTGCGGGATGGAAAAAAGTGCCTTATATGGTGATGAACTGAGGAGCGTGATGTCACAGCTATACAAGGCAGTACGAGGAGCAGGATAGCAACCACATTGCCCCCTGTTACCACTTGACAATGGCCAAGGAGCACTGGGCCATAGATATATAAACACATGATGCAGTTTGAAGTAAAAAAAGGTTTTATTTGTATTTGATATTGTTCTGGTTTGAAGTTTTTAGCAACTTTACACAGTGGTTATGAGAAAGTAATGTGAAACAGGATTAAAAAAGCAGTAAACAAGAAAACTATGAAAAAATTCCATTGCTGGACCTTAAAAATGTATCTGCTCACTGAGAGCATAACAGTTTCGAAGTAATTGTGATACTGCTTATGATCAATTCTACATCAATTTTACACATTCATAAAATGAATTCTAATAGTGTATTTCACAATTACCATTCAGTGTATCTTCTTTCATTACAGTTCTTGAATGGGTGGATCACAACTGTGCAGCACGTGAGGTACTACTCGTGCTAGAGAAATCCCGCAAGCAGATTCAGATTTTAAACCACCGTGGGCAACTGCTACGTGCCATGGACCTTACACATGCTGGAGTTCTCCAAGTGTTTATTATAGCTGATGGCCACCATGTTATGCTGCGTGTCACTAATGATTATGATCTGGTAAGTATTCATTAGTCTTCACTTGAAAATACTGAGGAAACAAGAACAGAAAGAAGAAGAGCCCCATACAAGGGGAGCTCAGAAATTCCTGGCTTTGCACAGTAATAATAGGGTCAGATTGTTGACAGTATATGTTTTTTAAGTACCTCCCTCCTCTCAGACTGAGGTACATATTGCACTGTTGTTGCAGCTTTTTCACATCATTCAAAAATAAACGATAACATGGTTGCCACATGTTTCCCCACGTGAAATTCCCTGATTTCCAGACAAGTTTTAGCATTTTTCCCTGACAAATTTTGATATCTCAAGGGTAAGTTATTGTATAAGCTATAGTACATGAAACAATAGTGCAAACATGGAAATATCTAAAAAAAAACTTGCAAGCAGATGGCGTTTCCTGATGTGAGCAAAAACTTTAAGTACTAACATCAACATCTTTTGTAATGAACTGTTTTTAGTTGGAGAAAGCAAGCCAAATGGTATGTGTGTGTCATTAAGACAACCAATATTTTGTGATGTTTAAAGCTTTCCCGGCGTACTGATTGTTCCATAAAAACACAGGAGAACTGCCGGATATCAGTAACGTCCTGCCACGGTGGAACAACTGATATTTTATTTCAATAAAACATAGCACACCTGGTGACAAAAATACGTATTTCCCTGGAGTCACTGATTTAAGAAATAACATCCGAAAAAAGTAGGACTCTTGAAAGAAGTGTATAATGTGGGGAAAAATTGTGTAAACCAACACTGTAGGGGACTGCAATTAAAATGTCGGTTCTACTATGTTCGTTATTGTCGGTTATTTCCCATGGTGTTATATCTACTACTTTACAGGTATTGTGTGTTTTTTCCTTCAAGAAATATACGAGTACATAGCATCCATACTTTTTATATGCCACACACAAACAGACCCAGCCAGAGGGCAGGTCAGTGAGACTAGATCCTAGATCCAACAGGCAGGGCATGCACATTAGTGGGAACGGAATGGCTTCAGATCAGCAGACCTGATCCATTACAGATACCCACAGAAATGGTCTGTGGTTTTGGCCCATTGTGGAAATCCACTAGTGTGGCCAGCCATTCACGAGCCAGATAGCATGTTGATGAAATGAGACCATGGTGATCAGTCCATGCAACAGATAACTTGTTCAAATACTCTGAAAATCAATAATAATAAGGATAGGTAGCAAATCACAGTAAAGATGATTGCCAAGTCGCAGACAGGAATGCAGAAAAGACAATCACACCCTCAAGACTAAATTTTCAGCCATAGTTTTTGTCAGAAAATGAGAGTACACACACATTCACACAATCACTCAGTCACAACTAATGCACAGATGATTGCTGTTTCTATTGCTGCATCTACAGTCTCTGAGAATCAGATCCAAACAAACCGCTCCTCAAGCCTCCTGCCTCTTGTTGGCAGCTGCTAGGCTAGCAGCAAGAAGTAGTGGCAGCACTGACAGCAAGCCGAGGGGAGTGGTAGGAAGAGGAAAAGCAGTAGTAAAGAGAGTAGGAAAGCAGCAAACACTCAATTGCACCCAGCCAGCAATGATGCACGACACCTCAGTAAATGAACCATTTCATCCACTGAGACAAAAACGAGGTTTTTGCAGTGCACTTTTTTTTCCAAATTTCCCTGATGTGTTCGATATTCCCTGATTTCCAGAACCTGTGGCGACCCTGGATACGATAAATGGCCAAGTGAACTCTCAGCAGCACGTTTAACATCTTCAGTATTTTCACACTGATGACCATTTAGGAGTTTATTCATGCTAGGAAACAGATAGTCAGGTCAGGTGAATACAATGGTGGTCCACCAGTCCGAAACACAGGACCTTCAAGTTTGGCACCAACAACTTGGGATGTGTGTGAAGGGACACTGTCCTGCAATAAAATAATCCCTCTAGTCAATTTTCAATATGTTTTGTTTTCCTTCACCTAGTCGAGGAGGCTGGTATAATACTTTCCAGTTATTATAAGGTTCTAAGGTACTCCACCAGCACATCAATATCTCTGTTCACAAAACAGGTGTCATAACTTTTTGACAAAGTCAGCAACTCCAAGCACAGATCAGGTATTCAATGAAGAACCATTCATATCCTCTACATCTACATTCAAATTCTGCATACCACTATGAAATGCAGAGCAGTCAAATGAGAACCTTAAAAGTGTAATTTAAAATCGACATTTTGCGCCGTTGCTTTGTAAGCTGATAGAACTGTTTCCAGTGATGTAGGGAATGCCCTACAGATAGCAGCATGCTGCAGACGGTTGAAATGTGGCCACAATACCAGTTCAAAGTGGCTGCCCCGTTTGCAATGTGCGTCAAGGAAGAACAATGTTCAATCCAATGTTTTATGAGCAATGCAGGTACAAAATCTATTGAATTCCATCAGTGAATGACGGTCCAGTATGATGATGCATGTCCATCACTGCAGAAAGTGTAGGAGTGGAGCAGAAAATTCGAAAATGGAGTGACTTCTGAGACAGACAATCAGTGCCACGGTCAGGCCCTCCGTATTGTGACAGCAGAGTGTACTGGAGCAATTGAAGCCACTGTGAAGTAAAATCACCCTGTGATGATGGATGAAATAGCCGCAAATCTGAACATTAGTCATGGCTCAGCACATTACATCATTCTTTAAGTGCTTAAGCTTCACAAAGCATCTGCAAGATGGGTGCAATGGCAGCTCACTTCCAAACTCCAAGAGCAACATGTTCCGCCATCTGTGAAGAACTTATGCAGCACCTTGAAGCAGAAGGTGATGGCTTCTTCACAAGAATTGTTACAGAAGACAAACCTGGGTACTGACACCACCCTGAGACAAAGAGGGCATGCAAGGAATAGTGCCATTCCTCATAATCAAAACCCAGGAAGCTCCTGATGCTGCCTTCTGCAGGTTTTGTTGGCCCTCTTTTGAGGTGAACATGGCATTGCCTCGGAACACTACACGACTAGGGGAAAACACTGCCAGCAGTGCGTCATTTTCCAGTACATTAAAAATCAGCTTCGGCCTGCAATAACAGCAAAGCAACATGGACTTCTCACTAAGGTTCCATTTTACAACATGACAATGTTCGGCCTCATACTGCCCATGCAACACTTACAGCCAGCGATGACCTTCACTTTGATACTCTTCTACATCTACCATACTCACCAGACCTCGCATTGAGTGATTACATGTCTGGACCACTCAAAGAGGTGACAGGAGGAAAGTGGCTGCACACACGGCCAAAAGGACAGAGTGCTTCTTTCGCACCATCTCCCTCAAAAGGGGGAAGGAGTGTAGTACATGAAGCTCTGGTTGCCTGCATGTACACACACACACACACACACACACACACACACACACACACACACACACACAGCTGTTTCCTGTCAAGCAGCTGCCATAGCATCTGGGGGTGCATGCCATGCTGATGCTTGGTGTGCAGGTCTCGGTAAACAGCATTACACTCATAGGCACCTATTCACATCCACGTAATCACGTGTCCGCATGATGCCACACCTGTATTCCTCCACCTAAAGGTACTTAGGTCACTGCTCAGCCCCTCCATGATCAGTTCAGCTCTGGGCTCTAGACCACTTGTGAGTTGCCCTCAGGCCTACACTTTGGACCACAATGCCTGCTGGTGCCACCATCCATCCAACTTGGTGCCCAGTCTAAGAGCCGCTCCGGAAGGTATCGCTTCCTCAGCTCATTGCCAGTACCGATGATCATGGACTTCGTCATAGCAGCCATCGCTATCCGTAATTATAGAACCGTGATACTCATGTGGACCTTCATCCTCTAATAAACAAACCATAGTTATTGTAATCAATGCTTATCAAGCACATCTTTGGTACACCACTCAGCCATGGGTTACCACAAGAAACAGCTCTACATATATAAGGACATACACAACAGTAACACAGTACTGCTTACAAGTTATCATTTATGAGTGCAGCCATATCACCAATGTGAGCAATGATGAACTTGATAATGCATTATACTGCAGAAGATAATGGTTCCAAAGTTGAGGATAGGCTTTCTTTCCAAACACAGGGATGGGAAACCTACCGAATTTTCATTAGGACTACTTGCAAGCTTTCTTAAGTGGCTGAGAGGCAAAGGAGACCGTTGGGAAAGATGTGACTGGGGACACTGTATATTTAATATTTAGCAGTTCCAGTACTTGACATGCTGACCGAGTATTGGGGAAAAAATCTACTATTCAGCTTATAAGTGAGAACTGGCTGAAAGATGGTAACCCACAAAAGTGCCTTCATATAATGCCAGATGTCACACCAGACAATATCTCAAAAGTAAGAAAAAGCAGAAAAGAAGGACTCTCATCAAGTAATGGAAAGCATAGTGTACCAGAGGAAAAAATTTACTTATGTAAGGACTGATCACAGTACTAGAGCACCTCTATATTAGCAAGAAATAAGAATTCCATGAATAACTGTCCACTTGTCAAAGAGACCTTGCTGATATAGATTTAAAATTACACATGAAATTCGGAAAACAGGTCTTAGTGCAAATTTTCTTGTGTTACTTTAAATGAAAGACACTTCTGCCATCCACATTCTACATGAAATCATAAAACAGACCTACAACATCTGTGAGGTACTATTGTCATAGGAGTGATCAAATTCACAGATTATTAGAAACTGTCATTTTTGCCATTTTCCATTGCGCCTCAGCTGCTTCAAAATTCGTGGTCCATCTTTGCAACTAAATAAAAGAAAGTTTGTTTCTTTGTCACACATCTCATTTCTTTTATTTATGAAGCATGTTCTGTGGCCTGTAATATATGTTTCTTTTTATACATATAATAAATGCTGGTTACAATATGTTACACTGTTACATTATCTCATGTTTTTCAGATTAGAAACAACTTTTATACCACAAATTTCAGGAGGATAAATTGTCGTTGGTGTTACTTATGATTTCTGATGTATGGTCATGGAGATGTATCCATTTGGTCACCATACTCCAACTGGCATTTTATTACAACACACCACTTGCACTTTTCATTGTGTGATCAACATGTGTGTGTTTACAATGTGTAGTGTTGCCAACTGTCACTGTGTGTATTTTTTCGACTATTGTTTGTGTGGTGTGTGCGGTTTGATTTTTTTCATTTCTTTTGTGTTTCTGTATGTGTATTTCGTGTATGAATGTGTCTTCCTTGTGAGAGAGTTTTTTTTATGCATTATTCTGTGTGTGTGTGTGTGTGTGTGTGTGTGTGTGTGTGTGTGTGTGTGTGTGGTGAGAGAGAGAGAGAGAGAGAGAGAGAGAGAGAGAGAGAGAGAGAGATGGGGGGAAGAGAGGGTAGAGCAAGATCCATTAATTATTTATTCTGGTTATGTTTCAGATTTCTGTTAATTACTGTTTTAGTGGCTAACATGATCAGAGAGTTATTCCTCATATTGGTCATTAATTACTTTCCTTTTCACTGCACGCATTCTTTGTAAATGAAAGTTTTCATGTATTCTTTGTAAATGAAAGTTTTCCTGTGATGTCTGGAGCTTTTTGTTGTGATTGTTCACTCTGATAATTTTCGTGTCTTGCTCCATGTTGAATGATTCATGTCCATGTTTTATCAGATGTTCAGCACAAAAGTTGAGTGGACATATTCATACCTGAAGCTTCTTATATGTTCTTTATACCTAGTTTTGAAATTCCTGCCTGTCACCCCCAGATACACTGATTCAAAGTCTTGGAATTCTAACTGGTACACACCTGCTCGTTGGTACTTACCTGGTTGTTGTTAGTGTGATTGGAGTGTGTTTCTTGTTCTGCAAACATCTTTAGTATATTTACTATCGTAAGTGTTGATTTGTGTCTGAACGTTAAAGTGTCAAACACGTCATGAGTGTTACTGTTTGCTGTTTCCATGTGTTGTAGTGTCTGTGGGGTTCTTTAGTGCTTGTGTTCTCTGCTTGTTTTCATTTTTCTTTAGTTGTCTTGATTTTTTGGTTGGGCCTTTGTACTATATGCGTGTCATAACCATTGTTTGCGGCTACGAGTTGTATTGTTTATAATTCTTTTTCATAGTTTTCTTTGCTGAATGGGATATTATTTAGTCTGTGTAACAAGTGTCATGGGCGCAAATTTTTTATTTTGTGGGTGGTTGGATGAAGCATGTATAATTGTATCTGTGGCTGTAGGCTTTCTGAAGATGTCAAATGTGTCCTTGATGCTGTCTCTCTTTATTGTTATATTCAAGAAATATTTTATTTTTTTGCCACGGAGAATTGAATTTTCTTATGTATACTAGTCATGACTGTATAAGTTTACCCATTTTCTCTGTTGGTTCATCTAACATACAGATTATATCATCCAAACATGTGTACCAGTAAACAATTTTGTGTATTTTCTTTGTGAAGACTCTATTGAAGATTGTGTTTTCTATGTGGTTTATGAGTATGTCTGATGTTATGGATCCCACTAGAAGCCCATCTTTCAGTAAGTACAATTCCTTTTCAAATTGGAAGTAATTCTGAAATGCGATTGCTTTAAGGGTTTCAGTTATTTCATTAATATTGTCTGCCGGCAGTTTGTTGTATATCAATTAGTTTTATAGTGTGCAGTGGGTATTGAGGTTTCTCTATGTTGAAAGAATCATTTCAAAATATTGCTTTATTATTTTATTCATGTGTTTTGCCACATGGTATGATGGTGCATTCATGAAATTAATAACAGGCCTCAAAGGAATAAGAGGTTTGTGCACATTGTCTTGGCTTCTGAGTACTGGTGAAAAATATCAAACCACACAGACAAAAGACGAACATAAAAACACACAGCAACTGTTGACAGCACACACACACACATGTGGATTACACAGTGAAAAGTGCAAGTTATGTGTTGTAATAAATGTGGGTGAAAAAATGCTGGATATCAGCCAGCTGGAGTATGAGGACCGAACGAACACATCTCCAGGACTGTACATATCAACTAACAACCTCATGAAATCTGTGATACAAAAGGTGTTTACACTATGAAAAACAAGGGAAAACCAAGAGAAAATGTAACATAGTAACATATTGTAACCACTATCTATTATATGTATAAAAAGAAACATGTATTACAGGCCACTGAAGATGCTTCATAAACAAAAGAAGTGAAACACGTATTGCAAAAAACAAACTGCCTTTCATTTAGCTGTGAAGATGGAACCTACCTCCATCAATATTAGACATTATTTTACATGAACTGATGAATAAGTGTTGATGAATTTATTAGTAGTAGCATCATGAATATTTCTTAAGGACAGTTTAAAAAGGAAAAAGCATAGATATATCATTTCTCAACTGAAATAATGTCATTTGATCATATAACAGTGTTGATAATAAATGACCTTTCCCTACCTGTTGTAATATGTTTGATTAAGCATACATTTGCACAGTGCTATCTAATTAAAATAGTATAAGTAGTTGCAGACTATTGTCTGTAGTACAGTGCAAGCCTTATCTGGCAAGCTGGCAATACACTTCTGCTAAATCAGTGTCAGCCACTGGTATTCTATGCTTGTCATCTGTGTATCAGTCTGTAAGATGCTTGTACTCATGTGGTATCTTGTGAACGGATAAGAAAAGACTTTGTGTGCATTCAATAAAAACCTACCTAATTCTGAGCACTGATGAAGCAGTAAAAAAATTCAGCAACTAAACTAAAGGTGATATTCACTATCGGCAACTGCTTTTCACTTTGATGTAGCACTAAAACAGCCACATGCCTTTCAAAAAAGAAAAAGCAACTACAACAACACCCCCATATGAAACGTGATCCAGCGAATTATTTCCTTACACAGAGCAACTATTATGACAATATTAAAATGTAGCTGAAAGAGTTTGATTAAAACAGTATGTCTAAATATGTACTGCAATAAGTTTCTCATTAAATTACAGTAGCATAAAACAAACAAAGTCTCTATCACATTAGAAAGCATCCCAACCAAAGGAAACATCAGTTGCTATATTTCCTGTAGACTGTTATGAGTTTTTTTTTTTTTTTTATTATTTTTTATAGGTCATAAAATTTGAAGCAAATCTGATGCGTACAAACTTCCTTCGGAATCTGGAGGAGTTTCTGAAAGAATTGAACATAAGGCAAGAGAACTTCACAACTCCACTTCAGCCTGCTCTTCGGCAAGCTATCACTCGAAAGGCACGCCAAATGAGGCTTGAGAAGTTTTTCAGGGTTGTCTTCTCACAGGTAAAGATACATTACAGCATAAAGAACATTTAATATGTATAGATAGTGTGATTTATAACACTATCCTTTACACTGCTCTGTTAGCAAATAAGCATAGGACTTCATAATAAAGCTCATTTCTAACGTAGTCCCTTGCACAAGTAAAAATTTTTTTAAGTTTTATTTTAACAGAATCTCTCGTACTATGCATGCCACTGTTTTATGTGCCATAATCATTGGTTCATAATGCAAACTTAAATGCAGTTATTATAACTCAGTTGCAATCATTGTCTACTTACTTGCATTTACCTAATTTGCTTGTGATTAATGTTCTAATTCTACATGAAAGTTCAGAACCTTCGAATGTTTTTTCCACAGCCATGCAGACTTCTGCTGCTGTATTCATGTCCTTTTAAGGGAATAATTTGTCTCGTACAGTATGAGTATAATACAGGAATGTGTTTTTCTACCTCTTTTCTTTCAAGACTTTTTCATTTTAATGGATTTGAAGGAGAACTTTAACATCCGACAGTTCATCATGGACTAAATGCACCTTCATGACAAATTTTTGTGTCAAATAATGTTTGCTCCCAATCAACTTTTCAACTATTAGAAGTACAGATGAGGCTGTACCACTCTTTTTTGGTAAAAATGTAAACTCTACCTACAGGTCCTGGCAGGCCCCAACTGTATAAAATAACCAGCAATCTGCCACAATCAATTGATTAATGATCAATTTAACAGGGGAAAATACATGTGACTAGTTACAAACTGAATTCAAATTTCTGCGCACAACTTGTATTTTAACATTTATACACAGTTGCTTTCACACCTAGTCGTGGGTGCATAACCATTTACTGAGCAGTTTTAGTATTAATGTGAGAACTTTGTAAAAGAACATTATATTAAATGAAAAATCAAGATGAGCACCAAAATGACTACACATATGCGAACATGCAACACCCAGAGTACCAGTAAGAACAAGGAGTAAACAGAAAACTGTTAATATTAATTTACATATCCCAACAAGGCGTGTGTAACATATCAAAATAAAACCCCTGATCAATAAAGATGGTGGATGATTTACATAGGAAAACAGGTTATTGTCCTTTAAAATATTTGCTGCCTAAGGTTAAGCATTGCTAACAATGTATGTAGAGGTCTTGTGTATTTTGGGCAAGACAGCTGGTGGAATTTGGTTGAATTTAGTGTTCACAATACATTAAATGTCAGCAATGCCAAAATATCATTGTCCTCTCAAGTGCTTCTTCAATAGAGAGAGGAAAGGAAACAACTGGCAGGGACACATCCTGGTGGGTAAGAGATTTGGTGGAGCAAAACATCGCCTTAAATGCCAGGACAGCTGGAGGATTATGGGCATAAGAGACCATACATTATCAGACACATACACATACATCAGCATGCATAAACATTGACGAATACTACACTGACTAATACTTCATTTGTGATACATCGGGGATTCTATGTCTGGTTATCTTGAGGAGGCAATCCCGATGTCCACATAGGTACTTGTATTTAATGTTGTGCCTTCTTACAGGTATGCTTTACGAATGCTACCTGCCAACAATTGAGCTGCCCATAAGTGACCTTAGATAAAGGTTGGTTTAAAAGAGGTGGGGAAGGGACCAAACTACAAGGTCATCGGTCCGTTGTTCCTAATAAAACAATGCCACAAGTGTGAGGATAAAATGGACGAGACATATAACACAAAACAGAAAGAAAGGAAAAACCACAAGAACGAAGGAAAGGCAACGAACACTAAAAGGAACAAAAGAGGACAAGAAAACAACAGAGATGCTAGAAACAGAAGAGAGTAAAACAAGAAAGCAGATTACAGTGTCTGGCCGACCACGAGAATAAAAAGGAGAAGCCACCCACTCTGCAATACATTAAAACTTCCACCCTAAAAACACTAGGGTGGAGGACACAGAGGGACAAAGGATATGCACTAAAACCTACATAGGACTATAAAACCCACTCTCATGGATAAAACTTAAAACTAAAGCTGCTGCTGAGGCATCGTCGCCCAACACCGAAGGTAGGGAGCTGGGAAAGTTAAAAGTCTGCAGAAGAGCAGCTAAAAGAGGGCAATTCAGCAAGAGGTGGACAATTGTCAGTTGGGAGTCACAGCAATCCAGAGGTGGGTCCTTGCGACAGAGTAGGTAGCCATGTATGGCCAAAGCGGAGTCGGCAGTGAACAACTGACTCCCGGAGAGAGGACCACATGGAAGACTTCCACACATTCGTCGTCTCCTTAATTATACGCAGCTTTTTGTGTGTACTGTTGCGCCATTCCGTCTCCCAAAGCCTGAAAACCCTGCAGCATAAGACAGAACACAGGTCAGCTTCAGGGATGCCCGTCTCCAGAAACGGTTTGGCCAGCTTGATGGCAAGTTCATTGCCTGGTATTCTGATGAGTCCAGGAGTCCACACAAACACCACTGAACGATGGGACCGTTCCAGGGCTTAGATGGACTCCTGGACAGACGCTAGCAGAGGATGGCAAGGGTAGCACTGGCCGATAGCTTGTAGGCTTCTTAATGAGTCAGTAAACAGCAGAAATGATGTGCCAGGGCATGAGCGGATGTACTCAAGAGCATGAGGTACGGCCGCCAGCTCCGCAGTGAAAACACTCCAGCCATCTGGCAAGGAATGCTGTTCAATATGTCAGTATCTCGTCTCCTACTGGCAGAAGTAAAGCTGTGAGTACCGGGCGTGAGTCGTGCTTCGGTAGCTCAGTTGGTAGAGCACTTGCCCGCGAAAGGCAAAGGTCCCGAGTTCGAGTCTCGGTCGGGCACACAGTTTTAATCTGCCAGGAAGTTTCATATCAGCGCACACTCCGCTGCAGAGTGAAAATCTCATTCTGATAATTCCTCGTGTCTAAAAACTGTTGGGTGCAAGCATACCATATGGTAATATGGACATGGTAAGGACATAAAAACTACTTTTCCACTAAACAGTCAGGCAAAATGTGCCTCATAAGTGTGACATGTATACAGGCAGTAGCAAGCAGTTGTCAATCATGAAGAACTAGCAGCTCTGGTAGAACTTGACTCTTTCTAAATTGCAAGCAGCACACCAATGACACTGGAATAATATACAGGGTTTCTTTTAATCCATTAATAACAATATTATGAAAGATAACAATACTATGAAAGGGATAGTTGCTACTCGCCATACAGCAGAGACACTGGGTCGCAGATAGGTACAACAAAAAGACTGTCACAAAATAAGCTTTTGGCCAACAAGGCCTTTGTCAAAAATAGATGAGACACACACAAAACCACTCTCTGTTGCAGCTGAAGCCACACTAGTGTGGCTTCAGCTGCCACAGGCTGTGGTCAGTGTGTGTGTGTGTGTGTGTGTGTGTGTGTGTGTGTGTGTGTGTGTGTGTGTGTGTGATCTATTTTTGACGAAGGCCTCGTTGGCCGAAAGCTTATCCTGTGACAGTCTTTTTGTTGTGCCTATCAGCAATTCAGCATCTCCGCTATATGGTGAGTAGCTACTATCTCTCTCATAACATTGTCAGGACCGAAGACCTCAGCAGTTTGGTCCCACAGAAACTTACCATAAAATAATATTGTTACATTCCATCGTGGGTTTTCCATTGTTTAATATTATGAAAGGAATAACAAGAAGGCTGATTAACATGTGAACTTTTGCCAAAAGACTTTCTTCTAAAGTAGACAACACACACACATTCACGCAAGCACAACTCGCACACATATGACCGCTCTCTCTCACCACCGAGGCCAGAGTGCAAGCAACAGCACATGATCGGAGAGCCAATCTGGGTGGTTGGGGTAACAAGGAGCTTGGGGCAGGAAGAGTGAGTGATAACAGGGTAGGGTTAGTTCGTTAGTTGGGTGGGTGGTTTGAGGGAGGGGACCAAACATCAAGTTCATAGGTCCCATCAGATTAGGGAAGGATGGGCGAGGAACGATTTCCTTGCCCATACCCTTTCAAAAGAACCTTCCTGCATTTGCCTGAAACAATTCAGGTAAATCATAGAAAATCTAAATCAGGACGGTCGGACGTATGCTTGAACTGCCATCCTTCTGAATCAGATTTCAGTATGCTAACCACTGCGCCATCTCACTCAGTGGTAGGTTGGGGACAGTTAAGTGCTGCATGTGGGTGCATGTAGGGACATGGTGGGAACATACCACAGCTTGGTGCAGTCAGGACATTAGACCGGTTCAGGAGGTAGGAAGGGGAGTGGGAATGGACAGAAGTAGAGGAGAGAAAAAAAAAGACTGTGGGCAAATTGGTGGCATAGAACGCTGTGTAGTGCTGGAGTGAGAGCCCAGAAATGGACAGGTGGGTGAAGGACAGGGGCTAACAAAGGTTAAATCTGAAGCTGGAACGGGGTGGGGAGACTTACGGGAAAGTGATTCAGAAAACCTGGTGTTGGCAGGAGGGATCCAGATGGTGCAAACTGTGAAGCAGTCAGTTAGGTGAAGAATGCACAGCAACTGGGTGGCCCAGTTGTCTCTTGGTCATAGTTTGCCAGTGCCCCTTCCCTGCTCTCACTCCAACACTACACAGTCTTCTATTCCACAAACACACCACAGTATTTTTTCTCCTCCTCTACTTCTATCCTTTCCCATTCCCCATCCACCTCCCCCCCCCCCCCCAGACCTCCTTTCCCATTCCCCATCCACACTGCCCCCCCCCCCCCCCCGACCTAATGTCTCCTCTATATGGTGAGTAGCAATCTATCCTTTTCGAAATACTGTTACTCTTCCATCCCAGATTTTCCATTGTTTGATTTTGAATTCACTAAAAATACACAATACATGACCAGAACTTAAATTATAATGTATTGGTTGTTTCATGTATCGCATATGTGATAATTTGTTACAATATGGAAGATGATCATATGTTTTAAGTGTTTCTGTGTCTGTAGGGTGGTCAGTTAAATAATTGTTTTATTTACCCCACAATAATGACATAGTGAAATTGCAAATGAAGTAACAAAATCATTTGTCTATTTATTTAGAAAAAAAAACCATGGGCAACATACACATTAAGCCAACACACTTCTGTGACCAGTCACCATTCCACTCAGCTAAGAGTCACCTCACTTACTTGTTTTCTATGTAAGTGTTTCAATACAGTTCTTTTTCTGCTACACTGTTAGTGCTTCATCAATTAGGTTGGACTCCTGGGAGAAGATGTAGATCATAACTTTATCAAAGGAATTGTGCTGGTATTTGTCTTTGATAGGCCACAGAAAAACTGAATCAGGATGCACAGATTCTATGTTGAATGGAGCTGCCCCCAACTATCATCCATTTTGAACGATCTCATTCAGTAAACCCTATTGCTCAGCTTGTAGAAATAATCTCACTGTAGCTGTACAACAAAGATATTTTTCACTTTATGATATCTAAATATCAGTTTACTGAAAGAGGAACAGTTATGGGACTAAGGTAAGATAAAAACGGTATGTAAGGACTACATTTAACTAGATTTATGCTTTCTTCCTCTAGGCTTTCAACATTTCCCGATCTTTGGCTGTAAAAGAGCCACTCAGTGCTGGAGCCGCAAAGGAAGTAATTTATACAGAATTAACAATAAATGAGTTTGCTGAAGCACTGAGTATGAGGGCTGACTCAGAATTTGTAAGAAAGGTATGTATCTGAAAAAATTAATTTGTGTGAAATGCATCTGCTGCAGTGCGTTAAAGTTTCCTGGACAATACGAACAAGACGTTACAATGACATGTAAGTACACCTACTGCAAAACATTAATGATTTTTATACAAAGGTTCACAGTGTCCATTTACAGATTAGTACATACAGTAATGTTCTGCAGAGCAATAGCAAGTAAGTGTGTCAGTCTTTTACACTATTTCTGGTGTTTCTAAAATTCAATAACAAGTGTCAGGAGAGTGATGATTCTGAGGCTCAAAGAAAGAAATATTGTTCTTACTACTGTGTGTCCAACAACTTGCTGGGAGAGGGATTCAGGCATTTTATAAACTGTGGTACCACAACCTACACCAAAGTAGTTGTCTACTATTCAGAGAATACAGTACATATATTGTAATATAGTTTAAAAACAAGTCAACAAAGAGTACTGGCAGGAGGGTGAGGGGTGTAAAAAGAAAGAAAAAAGAACCTTTTGACACTTTCTATGATCTTGCCACGTCCTTCGATTGTGCATATCATGTATAACTCTACGAGGGAAATTAAAAGTTTATAGTAGACATATTCCCTTCTACATGGATGGAGTTATATCTTAACACCAGCAAACAGAAGTTCACATTTACAAATGATATCACAGGAACAACAATATCCGAGGAATAATATTGAATTCAGAGTTGAGAAACCTTAAATGTGGTGAACTGCAAGATTTGGTGCTTGGCCCACTCCTATTCTTGACAGACATAAATGATTTATCAGGGATACTGGAGGGCTCTCGGCTTTGTTCTTCTTTAACTCTAACTCAGTATTTCTTTTTATTTCACCCAATTCACTTTTTAGTATTTAAGAATGGACTCCATTTGATACATGAAGTTGATTATAAGCCGCAGTCTAACATCAGGTTTTTAAGAAAGTAATTAAATATGATTTACTTCATTTAGCATGTTGTTTATAATTAAACATTCCAAGTGATTCTTGTTTATTGATTCCTATCTCTCACTGAAATGCCGAAACACCTTAGATATTATTATGTGGAGGAGGAATTTCTTGTTAGGAAACATTCTTTAAATTTTTGTTGCTTATATCGTAAATACGTAATCCAGTCACTTGAGGTGACCACCACCTATGTTTAATGTCAACCTGCAATAGCCACTCACTGACAGCCGGTGGCAGCACCAACAGTGGAGGGTATGCAGGGAACAGTGCAGTCGTCATCGTATCGAGGTAACAGAGCGATTTATCTGACATCCAGAAGGGCATGACCATTGGCTTTTGAGCCATGTCTGGAAGGATTTCCTAAACCGCCAAGTCTACAAACAATTTCAATGCCACCATGTTTAAAGCACACTGTGCATGGCAAAATGACTCTATCCAAAACTGGCACCAAGGTAACTATGATGCACCACAGGCCCTAGGTGACAGGGCTGAAAAGACAGCTGCAGAGATGTGTATGGCCAAATAGATGTTCCGCTGTCGAGCAACTGACCACCGAGATGAACCAAGGGGACTATCAACAGTGCGTCCTCAATGACCATTCAGCGAATGTTGGCGCGTACGTGCCTCCATCTAGTTCATGCGCACCCATGCAGACAGCTCTTCCATCAGTGAGGAAGGCTGGAATTTGCATGCCCATACTGCAAATGGACGTCCACTGAGTCGCGACAGGTGGACTTTTCAGGTGAACATTATTTTATTCTCCATCGAGCAGATAGCTATCGTTGTGAAACGTCTGCAAGCAAACAAAGATGGAAAGTTATACTCTAGGGAATGTTTTCTTGGCATTCCCTTTGTGATCTCATCATCCTGGAAGGCACAATCGATCAACACAAGTATGCAGCTAACCGTTGGGGGCATGTCCATTCCTACTTGGAGTTTGTGTTTCCTCAGCACGATGGCATCTCCCAGCAGAACAAAGCAACATGTCATACAGCTCGCAGTGTACATGTGTGGTCTGAAGAAGACCGGGATGAGTTTCCCGTACTCCATGACTGGACAGTGTATGTTAATGATCAACTGCTTCAGAAATTATGAACTCAAAAGCAAAACATTCAGCGAATGTTGGCGCGTACGTGCCTCCATCTAGTTCATGCGCACCCATGCAGACAGCTCTTCCATCAGTGAGGAAGGCTGGAATTTGCATGCCCATACTGCAAATGGACGTCCACTGAGTCGCGACAGGTGGACTTTTCAGGTGAACATTATTTTATTCTCCATCGAGCAGATAGCTATCGTTGTGAAACGTCTGCAAGCAAACAAAGATGGAAAGTTATACTCTAGGGAATGTTTTCTTGGCATTCCCTTTGTGATCTCATCATCCTGGAAGGCACAATCGATCAACACAAGTATGCAGCTAACCGTTGGGGGCATGTCCATTCCTACTTGGAGTTTGTGTTTCCTCAGCACGATGGCATCTCCCAGCAGAACAAAGCAACATGTCATACAGCTCGCAGTGTACATGTGTGGTCTGAAGAAGACCGGGATGAGTTTCCCGTACTCCATGACTGGACAGTGTATGTTAATGATCAACTGCTTCAGAAATTATGAACTCAAAAGCAAAACATTATATTAATATCAGTGACTTAGGCACGTTACAAAGTGACAGAAATGCTATCCCTATACTGCATCATCATATGGGGTTACATTTGTATACAGAAGTGCTCCCAAGATTGGCAAAGAATTCTTGTGTCAGGCTGTCAAATTCCTCCACCAACATGGTTGACAACTGCTGGACAGTCGTTAGTGTGCGTGGGCATGCTGCAACCTCTCACCAAAGCATCCCACACACGCTCGAGGAGGTTTAAGTTGGGCAGAACAGGTATGCCAGTCCATTAACCGAATACCCTCTCATTCCTAGAGCTGCTCCACCTGCACAGTTCCATGCAGTCATGCTGTAAAAATGAAGTCGTGGCGAAATGCACCCTTGAAGAGACACACATGGGGAACGAGTACAGTGTCATATTAACGCTGACCAGTGGGTGTACTGTGTTCAGAGATTTAGAGTTCAGTATGCCCATGCATATTATGCCTCCCCACATTGTAACACCTGGACCGCCAAAACAACCATGTTAGACAACATTCCTAGGCACATTATGTGTTTCCAACTCTCGCCATATGAGGGAACATAATGTAGCCAGGAACATTGTTGAGCATGATTGTTTTGATGGTCCAGACGTTATGGTGTGGGGAGACCTAATGATGCATGTACGTACTGACTTCCAAATCTTCAACATAATATTCTCACTGACTGCTTCCCCATGTGTATCGTTTCAGGAATGCAGTCGGCCACCTTCATTCTAATACATGACAATGCATGATGTAAAACTAATCAAGGGAAGGAGCTCTTGGAGCGAGTGGATATTTGGTGAAAGGACTGTCCTGCACATTCTCCTGACTTCAACTCCATTGAACATATATGGGATGCACTGAGAAGACATATTGTTATCATGTCCACATGCACAAAACACCATCCAGAAGCTGTCAACCATGCTGGTGGGAGAGTGGAATGCCCTACCACTTAAACACTTAACCAACCTTGTAGCCAGCATGGGAGCACTTTACAGAGCATGCATTGCCGTCCTTGGTGATCACACAACCTATTAAGAACTATGGCCCTCCTATCGTAATGTCCTGAGGACCATTGTAAATCATGTAGACTTCAGTGTAATTATAGTCTTTGTATAAAAGGGTCATTTCTGTTTGTCTTATTGCTTATTTCTTTCAGTTACTTTCTGTACTATACTGTAGCTGTTATTTCTGTGTATGGTCCAAGTTTCACTGAGATACTTTACTTGGAGTGACAGCATGTGAAAGTAACTTTTATCCTTAAGTTTTGTATACCAGCATATATTACATATACAACAAAATCCCTTCAGTTTGAAATCAGCATTAGCTTCACTTGGATAAGAAGAATGGGGTGGAGGATATACGGCAGTGTAATGGTTTTAAAGCATGAGGAAAAAAATAAAGATTATTACTAAGATATGTGGCTATTAACTTTCAGACAACAAAGAAAACTTGAGTGACACAATTAACTGTTTCGGCTAACTTGACAAGTCTGAATCTTGTTTTTATTTTCAGATGTTCGCTTTGGTGGACAAAGATCACAATGGCTTTATTTCCTTCAGAGAATTTCTTGACATGCTTGTAATATTTTCAAAAGGTTTGTACAACAATGAAATAATTTAAATCTCTAAACATTGCCAAGGGCTTAGACAATGATGTCTAACTTCTACTACCTGAATTTCAATCATGTGATATTTTACATAGGAATCATCTGATTTTCAGGAACAGCCGAAGATAAAGTGAAGTTGATGTTTGATATGTATGACATAAATGGTCATGGTAAACTAACAAGAGAAGACTTCAAAGACATGATCAAGTATGTTCAATAACAATTTTGTTGATATCCTCAGCTTCCATGCTTTGATTTACTAACATATCCTCCTCTAGTTTTACAATTATACGTACCTTTATCCTACATCTCACTGTCATATCTGCCTAAACACCAGACAAGTTCCCTAGGTGTGAAGCACTACACTTTAGAGGTCTTATCCTACTGTCTCTCACTATTAATTTTATAAATATTCAGTCTTGTCCGCTCTTCACTGTCTCATACTAACAGCTATACCTTGGCAGAACTAAAGAGCTGAGTGATTTGACTGTAATAATATACATGAAATGTGATACACTGGTCAGAATATTTAAACAATATTTTTAAAATAAAGGCTATTCAATTGTCAGTAAATGGTTAAAAGTAAATAACATGGTTTTTAGAAACACACACACATTACTGCTGAAGAGCACAATGGAATTTAATCAGAATTTCATTTTTCTTTCTGATATTTCTTCACTTCATTTCTGTGTTGCTTCTTATGTTCATTACATCAATAATTCAATGCCTGTGGTTGTTAAATTCACGTGTTCCTTCCTATGGAACACTTTTACATTAAACCCTCCCCAATCTGGTATCTGCTCCCTTTTTAAGACTCTAGTGCACCACTAGCATTCAAAACAGCAAGTTAATTCCAGAACCTTGAAACTACAATTTTGCCAATAAAACATGTGAGTTGATTGGCACAGTCTCGTATGTAGAATATACAGTATTTAATGTGTACGCCTACCGGAAGGTCATAAAATGTTATGAAATGTTTTCAGTTATCATTACTAGTGAGTACCTGAAGATTGTACCTTAGAACAACACTGATATATACACGGATACACAATTACAGGAGAGCTATAGAGCAGCCATCAGACATGTAGAAATATCCAATACCCTGATTTATCACACACTTGAAACTGAGGGTAACTGTGTGTAAAAGTCGGCTTCTTACAAAGGGCTTCACTTCAAAGGAAACTGCCAACACATTAACGTCAATTCTCACTGTGCCACAAAAATCAGGGAAAGTACCCCACAACTGAAAAAAATCATTTTGTTAGTGTTATAAGGAACAATCAAAAAGTTTCCATTTGAAGCCTGTACAGTCCAGGTTTGGTACACCAGTCAAGCGAAACTGCAGTGAGTACTGAGGCAACCATCCCATCAATGCACCATTCTGAAGACACCCGTTTGGTAAAACACTGTGTCCTGTTGAATGAAGAAGTCCATAATTGCCTGCTGCATATTCTCGTCTGATAGGAATCACTGACCCTTTCAGGCCCTTTTTTAAGGGACCAAAGGCATTGCAATCGCATAAGGAGAGATCAGGACTATAAGGCGGGTGCTAAAATGTCTCCCACTTTAGTTGGCATAATTCCTGAGTTACGACATTTGTGATATGGGGATGTGTGTTATCTTTAAGCAGCAGCACCCTTGTCATACACCATTCCAAAAGACATGCTACGCTATAGACAATCTTCATTCTGTGATAGATGTCTACCGATGTTTGTCTTTCAGCAGCTAAGAAAAGAATAACAGCATGTTGATCCTGTTAGAGAACATTTGGTAATAACGTTGTCATAGTTCTCATTTTCACACTTATCACATGCACATCAGAAAGACACAAATGTCACTCTAAACTCTTGCCTACATATAGGTGCTTATACGTCCACATCAGAGTCACACTATGTTGCATATATGCAGCAGCAATGCCCTTTATATTTCTTGGTCACCTCAGGAACACACACAAAAATAATATTCAAATTTTAATTCTTAATAATTACCTCCTTTTTTTTTCAATTTTCAACTTAGTTCAATAATACTGCTAATTTTTACATGGTTCTTCATACAACCATTGCGGGTGTAGCATCGTAGACTATGCTAAATTCATTTCATGGCATTTGGCACTTATACACCAAGCACAAAAGGAATCATTCTTGAAGATCATTTGATAGAAGTATCTGAGAATATTAATAATATAAAAAGTATTATACCACTTAACAGATGCATACTTGTAACACCACCATGTCCTTGTGCAAAATAACCAAGATTAGGAGTTAGCATCTTATCTACATGAACTTAATAGAAAAGAGCACTTGCAATGATAGGAAAAGGTTATGACCACGGCATTTTCAAGAAACCATCCTGATTTTGTATGAAGTGAATTATCGAAGTAACAGGAAATCTAAATTAAATGACTGAAAAGGAATTTTTCCTTCCTCCTGTTGCCCAATCACATAAAACCAACATTATCTTTCAGATCATCGCTATATTGTAAAATAATTTTTGTTTCTAAAACCTTCCCTAACTTTAATACTGAGACACATGTTGACCTTCCAATAACTTAGGAAAACTTTTCTCACATACACATTACACTTAAGTGTTCAAATGAAAAAGGAAAGTTGTTTCATAATGTCCTATCGATATCACACTTCTTACTTAACTAACAGCCACTGATCCTAGGATAAGGGTGGTAAACAAACTTTCCATTTTCTTATTGAAGGAACAATCCTTGCATTCAGTTAGAAACATTTGAGGTCACATAAAACTTAAATCAAGTTAGTTGGTGGACACTTGAACCCCTAACAAACTTACCAACAAAATGCAAACTTGTCAAGGTTTACTGACATAAAAATGAATTAAAAAAGAGAAATTATAAATAAATGATGGGAACTAGACCTGGTGATTAATAATTTCAAAAACAACCACGCAAGCAAATACATCAGTACAGAAATTCAAATACATGTCGAGTTTTTATCTTTATCAGAACATTCTGCAACAATTTCTACTTCTGCTGTAAAATGGCCAAATTCTTTGATTTATGATATCAATGAGCCATAATGAAGAAAGTGCGATTTTTATACAGAAATGCAGGACATTATGCCAATTGGGCATACCTCCATCTCTCCTCAACTCTGAATCATGTGATGGGTTTGCAACTATTCCTGCATTAAGATTTCCATTAAATGATGAGACACAGACACTCTCTTGCTGAAAGTATTCAATGACATACACAACATTTTATGCTTACTATGTGGAGAATGTTTTTCAGTTGTAATTTTGAAAGTAAATATCAAAACACGAAACAGGTTAAGTAATGGAAGGAGTAATAGTAACAAAATCCAGTACAAATGAGGTGTTCACTGGGTGATAATTGTGCAAGCAACACTGACAATGTACGATAACATTCAGGTAATGTCCTTTTCCAGAGCACCTAAGTGTACTGAACATTTACATGTTTTGTGACAAGTTATTTATTTCCCTTTAAACAAAAATATGTTTAAGATTTTTTTTGGATTCTTCCACATGTAAGACGTTCACTGCACTTGAGATCTGTGAAATGTACATTATCATATTTGCTTTTCTTTGTAAATATTTATTGTGTATTATTGTTTTTCTGATGTGGTCTACATCCTGGTGGATATCCTCACTATGGATCTACTGGAATGAAAAATACATCTAATCTAATCAGAGATGTTATCATATAACTACTTTCACAAGTGTCTTTACCTTTAATGAGATATAATATGCCTGTGTCAGACTGGATCGAATGGGCCTGTTGAGAGCAAAGGACATACAGGACTTGCATCTGGGCCTTCGAAGGGATATGAATTATGTCCCAAGGGGTTGAGAGAGGTAACAATAGACCAGGATATTCCACAGATTGGGTGCTTATCAGAATGCCATACACCAGTTTGCTGGACAGGGAAAAAGGAGGGGGTAAATTATTTTCTGTCATAACGGTAAGTGATAAGACCCCTAAAAAAGGGTATTGTTAAGTTCTCTCAGTCCTGAGTTATTTAGAATACAAGGATGAGGCCCATTTGTCAATATATTTATCACCAAACTAAATCCCGCAGAAGTTTTGGTCCTGTCCTAAGACTTCACCTACAGCCCATCACAATTCAAATCATGCTGGACTCATCAAATACCTACAGTGGAAATATTTTCCTGCTATCAACCACTTAGACCAAAACCCACACTCAACCTTGCTTCTCTCAGTTCATACTACTGTCCAACAGTTACCCTTCCTCAATCCTGTTTAACCACACTATGGTTGCCTCCAACTTGGCCTAGTTTCCTAGGATCCTTCCCGATAACACAAACCTCTCAGTAAAGGAAAGAACAGCCATACACCACCTTAAGACAGATTCCAATTTCATCATCCTACATGTGGACAAAGAATGCATCACTGCTATGGTGAACCACACTGATTACTTAACAGAAGGTTATTTCCTTAACAGAAGGTTATTTACTTAACAGAAGGTTATTTACCAGAAGGTATCCACCAGTTATCAAGATTCTTCCATCACAAGACCTGCCATAGCGGTCCTGGCCAAAGAGAACAGCATAACCTCCTATACACACTCAAATCCTTACACCCATCCTACCACCTAGCACCTTCTCACATTAAGCCCCCCGCCCCCCTCCCCCATGCAAAACATTCTACATACTTCTTCAATATCCACAGCCCTTGTCATTGTGGATGCCCCACTGTAGATGGTAGCTGTGCTACTATTGAAAGGCTCCATGGTCTTCCTAACCAACACCTCCAATCAATGCCCAGAACATTGCTCCCCACATCAAAGTTACAAGCTATGTTCTTCAACCAGACTCACCCCATTACAACATAAGACAGCTACACATCACTGTTTGTATATAATGTCTTACAGACTTCAAGCCCACCAGCTCACTCTTTGTATACCTGAAAAACAACATCCTTAACCATTACTACTACTCCTTCGAGGAGACAATATATAAAGAGTCAAGACGGCAGGTAGTGTAAATTTGATGTGTGGCTCTGCGAAATAATGTCAATTATGCTGTTAAAAAGAAAAACTGTGACAGTTGTAAGGATGAAATAACAAAGCTCAAGTTTACAGTTTATCATCAGTTCATTGAAAATGGTTGTCAAGAAATTTAAACAAGAAAATAGTGTACTGGACACGACATAATCGTGACATGCAAGTTCGACTTCGTCGGAGAACTGGATGGAAGTAAATTTCAAAAGACACGAACAGATAATAGGGGGTGTACAAAACTGTGTAGGGAACAAACATAGTGCACGAAAATCACTTTCAAGTTCTTTCTACGACGAATGTGATTGTATTGTTAACAGTTCGAGTGCACCACTTGGAAAACAAAACGACTTTGTGAATGAGGTAGAACATGGAATATTTCAGCCGCAGTTAGGTGAATGATCGTAACTGAAAGTGCTCCCAAAAAATTTGCCACCAATAACCTGTTCGCCTGAAACATTATCGATTTATGTTAGCAAAAAAGACAAAATAAAAAGTGCCAAACAAGGTAGGCAAAAAATCGGGTCGCTCCGAACACCAAGTACATATAAAACTGAACTGTATGCAGACAGCCAAGGGCGAAATTAGGGTTGCCACAAATCTCCCCAAGTGAAATTCCCTGATTTCCAGACAAGTTTAAGCATTCCTCCTTGCCAAATTTTGAGATCTCCAGGGTACATTAAGATGTGAGTTGACAATCCATCTCTGCAGCTACCATACAAGAAACAATTGTGCAAACGCAAAAATATCTAAAAACACTTGCAAGCAGATGGTGCTTCCTGATTTGAGCAAAAAGCCTAAGTACTAACATAACATCTTTGGTAATGAACTGGAGAAAGCAAGCCAAATGGTAAATGAGTTTTATTAAAAGCACTGATGTTATTTTACTTCAATAAAATAAAACACATTTGGTGACAAAAATATTTCCAAGACGGATTTAAAACACCTTCACTGATTTCAGAAACAACCTCAGAAAAAAGTAGGCCTCTTGAAAGAAGTGCATAAGGTGGGAAAGAACTGTGTAAACCAACACTGTAGGTGACCACCAATAAAATTTTGATTCTACTATGTTCATTATTGTCAGTTTTTACCCAGAGTGTAGTATCTATTATTTTACAGGTATTGTGTGATTTTTTGTTTGCGAAATATACGAGTACACAGTGTACAAACTGCCAGCAGCTGACACAATTTTCTTCTTCTTATCGTCCATACTTTCTAACATATAAACTACTTTTGAAGTGACAAAATGTACTAGGACAAATAAAACGTCTACAAAATGCTACACTGTACAATGTGCTTGCAGTGAGACAGTTGCAATTTCTGCACACCATCGCCCATGGCCTCTGGCCTACTGAGGAGCACCACAATCCTGGGTCCACGGATAAACCACGAAAATCCACCGCATTACAACACATACAAACATACCCAGCCTGCGGGCAGATCGGTGAGACTAGATCTGACGAGCAGGGCCTGCACATTAGTGGGAACCAAAAGGCTTCAGATCGGTATGCTCGATCCATTACAGATACCCACAGAAACGGCCATCGGTTTTGGCCCATCACGGAAAGCCACTCATGTGGCCAGCTATTCACGAGCCACAGACAGCGTGTTGTTGAAATGAGACCATGGTGATCAATCCGTGCAACAGATAACTTGTTCAAATACTCTGAAAATCAATAGTAATGAGGATAGGTAGCATTTCACAGTTAAGATGATTGCTGAGCTGCAGACAGACTCGTAGAAAAGACAGTTTCACTCACAACTAAATTTACAATCACTCAGATGCAACTCATGCACACACGACAACCGCCTCTGGCTGTTGTGTCTACAGTCTCTGAGAATCACATCCAAAGAAACCATTCCTCATACCTCCCTGCCTCTCGTTGGCAGCTGCTAGGCTAGTGGCAAGAAGTGCTGGCAACACTGACTGCAAGCTGAGGGGAGAGGTAGGAAGGGGAGAAGCAGTAGGAATGAGGGAGTAGGGAGGCAGAGAACATACTCAGTTGCACCCAGCCATTGTCGATGCACGACACCTCAGTAAACAACTCACCTCATCTACTGAGAGAAAAATGAGATTTTTCCAGTTTCTCCCCCCAAATTTTCCTGGTATTTCTCTGATATGTGTGAAATTCACTGATATTCCCTGATTTCCAGCAGACAAGCAATCAGAATTTTAATTGCATAATAAAGCCAGGAGCGAAATTCAGTGCTGCTACGTCAATGAGTAAGGAAAAAATTTCCTCATTGAGCAGAAAGGTTTTTTTTTTGTCTTCCTGGCAAGGAATGAAAAAAAGGATTTCTTAATCTCATAAAAAGATAACTGTATGAGCTGAGAGGAACAAACATTATTGTTTTTTTCAGCACCACATTGTTATGACATGAGAGAATGGTCCTGTGTAAACAAAGAAATTGAAAGTGCAAATACATGCAAAATATTTGCGTGCGGTTTGAAAATGTAACAAAGCACTGTACAGAAAAGATTCCACATAACACACGGTTTTCATTTAAATAAACATGCGAAAAATGTTATATCAACAAAAATTTAAAACTACTTTCCATAAATATTTATTGCAAAATTGTTGTTATAGTATACATGAATATCCTGAAACATAAAAATTTGTTCTGTATTTTGTACGTAAGCCCGAGCACCTTAATACAGAAGTGTGTCACCTTTATTGTTTTACTTAAGAAATAGATCTTTAAATGTATATGGTACTTTTGAGTTTCCATGTTATTTGCTTATGTTCCTTTCCCTTAATAATGTGAACTTTTTTTACAAGTATTCTGAATTTTTCACAAGATATCCACCTATACACTTTTCTGTTTCTTGGCATTACACATGTATTATATGAACACTTGTATAATTGTAAGATCACTGTCATAATCATTTGAACATTGTATCATCTCATCTCCATTTTTGACTTGTCCTGTATAATCATGTGCTTCTCTGCACACGATGTATGATCTACAGGATAAATAAAATTACAATTACAAAACAAATCTATGGCCTGGCCATGGTCATCTGCGTTCACCCTACTATGCCAGCAACTTTATGAGACATCTACAGCATACCTTACTAGCCATCCAAGATCCCAGTTTCCTTATCTGGTTCAGTTTCTGTGATAACTTCATGATCTGGCTAAGGGTCAAGACACTTTACCCTTATTCCTCAACACATTCCTCCTGTCTACTTCACCTTGTCCTCCTCAGATCTGTGTGCCCCTCTCCTAGATGTTGATGTTGACCTCAACTTCTCTTATGGCTTCACAAAAACCTGTCCATACCACTGACCATCAACAGTACTTCCATTTTGAAAGCTGCCCTCCCTTTCACAATAAAAGTCACTCACACACAGTCTGGTCACCTCTGTATGGAGCATCAGCAGTGATGAACAACCCCTCACCCAGTACACTAAAGGTGCTCGTAAGCCCTTCACAGACCGGTCAGTACACTCAGGGTCCTTGTAAGACCTCCACAGATAGGTGTTGCCCTATAATTTTAGCCCACAACAGATATTCCGTACTCATACATAGCCCAATCCTCTCACCATGCCCTTAATCAAGCATGTCCATCAAGGCCACAAGCCACATCCTTCCCCAGGGCCATAAGAACCTATCACTGTGTTTAGAGCTGAGGAACATTCTACCCACAATTCTTCCCACCTCCCCTAAAGAGGTACTCTGCAGCCCACAGAATGTATGCAATATTCTGCTCCATCCTTATGCTACACACACACACACACACACACACCCAACTCCTTGCCACATCATCTGTGCACACATGTAAGACCCAGGCACAAGACATGTCCTGTGAAACTATCCATCACATCCTACATTCCAAGCCCTTCAAGGATAGCCTATCCTATCAGAAATAGGGCCACATGTGAAAGCAGACACATTCTGTTGCCACTCTCTCCATGGATGGCAAACTTATTATCATCACATTTGGCTTGTGGCAATTACAGCTGAACAAGCCTTTGAGACTATTAAAGATTTTACTATATAAAATAATTAATAGTAACTATAATTTAATTGTGATTTTGTGTGAGTTGTGTGGGCAAATGAGAGATACCAAATCAGTAATGGTGCCACAGGATAGGATTGCCAGCCAAAAATTTTGTGGGTCACGACTGCTATTAATTAAGAAATTACTGATTTTCTTCAAGATAGGATTTTCTTTTGTAAGGAAGCCCTATGTGTCTAGTTTGGATGATCCTTCACACGTGGATGCACTGCAAAAGTGCCGAGGAATGATCCTGACCATTGGAGGAAGCCAGTGATAGCTGACCTAACTTTGCAGCCTGCCCAAAACTGTGCAAATAAGCTTTGTTGGGCTGGCTATGAAAAGTAGAGCCTTCCACACAGTCTGATATTTCCTCCGAAACCCAAGGCGTTCAATAACCTCCACAGCAAAAGCTTTGCCTTACTCGGACACTACTACTTCTGCAGTCTAGATCCATTTCCGTGGCTGGTGGAGAGCATCTCCAAACCACATTCTCCAATTGTTTAGGTGTCATGTGGAAACAGTTAAACTGAGTACTACAGACAACAGGAGAGCAATCTAATACTAGCAGTTAGTCGGAAAATAGATACTTGGTTTGTTGTTTGGTAGTAGCAACAATCTGACCATCCAAAATTATGTCAGTCATTCGTAACTATGGTCGCAACTGGACCACTGACACCTTCCTGCTGCCGCTAATGTAATTTGCGTCATCCTCTGCCATGTGCCATCATTACACTTTATCTGTGTCAGCTGCCCTCAATAACATGTTTTAGTCCTTCCTTTTGTAAGTGTTCTCTAATAATTTACATATGCAGTATCTAGACTGACATACAGTTGGCTCTTGGTCCTGTCATCACTCTCTTTGTATCCAGGCACTTTTCCCACTGATTTCAGAGCCTTTTCACCTTCTGTGAACTGTTTTATTGATGTGATTGAGGTCTTTTCAATTAGATCTGTTTAAAATAGTCTGTGGTTAACTATTATTTCAGTAGAGTTATGCTATTCCCTTCTGTCCTTACCCTATTATTACATTAGATCTATTCCCCCATGATCATATAGAAGAGGTCAAATCAAACCTGTAGTAAGAAACGATTGATGCCTTAAGCTCTGTCATGGAAGATAGGAGGGTAGTGGGTGTTTGTTTCCAAGCCACACAACTGGGAAGGTAATTGCACTGTTCCACATCATCATATACCAGCTCCATAACAACCACTGCACAGCTTTAAATGCGGACATGACACTCAACCATCAGTCCACCTGAATGAATGTCCACAGCAAAACTGTGGACAAAGACTGTGTTGACAACACAGTCGTGGGACACGTTGCTAAGCACAAAATGCTTGATTTTAACAGCTGCATCACAACATGTGGCACCTGGATTCTCTCTCTCTCTCTCCCTTCACTCCTTCAAATCAGTTTCGGCTGCAATTTGTAATAGCTGCTGTCCCACACCCACTTCCATCCCTGTCCGCATGACCCTATGCCATTCATTCTAAGACTTAAATCATCAGTACTTAACCACATCCCTGGCAGATATGAGGCAAATAATTTGTCACTGTACCTCTCGACTTTATGGAAACTGGCAGAGAAAGAGATTAGAGGAGGGTAATAGTACTTTGTTTTATACTTTTTGAATGATGTAACTAGTTTTCAGCACAAGAATGTGCATCCAACACTGGAGAAAGAGGCAGTTGATATTTTTTTTAATTTGCTCCTACCATCGTTGTTCGGAAGTAAGCTAAGTACTTACAGTATCTAAAATATGATTATTTCATAGATAGCACATCAGCTTTAATCTTCTCAAAACACTTGAACATATTAACTTATACTTTCATTTTATACCTATACTGATTTCATACTTTATTTTAAAGATTAAATATACATTGTTGTTTCACATACTGATATCTGAAATACACAAATTCAGTTTCACTATTTACGAGAAAATGTCTTCATAGATTTTGGTATCTTAATGCTGACATAGTTGCGCCACATCTGATATCTAAGGGGACACACAGTACATTCGGTATAGCTATATATGAGAAAATATTTTTTCAGATTTTGATAACTGCATGCTGAAACTAAAAACATGTTTACATTTCAACAGTCTGTGAAATTCTGCAGTATATAAGCGATGTGATCAAAAGTATCCGGACACCTGGCTGAAAATGGCTCACAAGTTTGTGGTGTCCCTTATCAGTAATGCTGGAATTCGCCCACCATTAGCCTTGGTGACAGCTTCTACTCTCACAGGCATACGTCCAATCAGGTGCTAGAAGGTTTCTTGGGGAATGGCTGCCCATTCTTCACGAAGTGCTGCACTGAGAAGAGGTACTGATGTCGGTGGTGAGGCCTGGCACGAAGTCGGCATTCCAAAACATCCCAAAGATGTTCTATAGGATTCAGGTCAGGACTCTGTGCAGGCCAGTCCATTACAGGGATATTAGTGTTGTGTAATCACTCTGCCACAGACCATTCATTATGAACAGTTGATCAATCGTGTTGGTTGGTTGGTTGTTTGGGGAAGGAGACCAGACAGCGTGGTCATCGGTCTCATCGGATTAGGGAAGGATGGGGAAGGAAGTCGGCCGTGCCCTTTCAGAGGAACCATCCCGGCATTTGCCTGGAGTGATTTAGGGAAATCACGGAAAACCTAAATCAGGATGGCCGGACGCGGGATTGAACCGTCGTCCTCCCGAACGATCAATCGTGTTGAAAGATGCAATCAACATCCCCAAATTGCTCTTCGACAGTAAGAAGCAAAGAGGCCTGTGCTGTGATAGTGCCACACAAAACAACAAGGGGTGCAAGCCCCCTCCATGAAAAGCACGACCACACCATAACACCGCAGCCTCCAAATTTTACTGTTTGCACTACAAATGCTAGCAGATGACGTTCACCAGTCATTTGCCATACCCACACCCTGCCTCCAGGTTGCCGCACTTTGTACTGTGCTTCGTTACTCCTCATGATGTTTTTCCACAGTTCAACTGTCCAACATTTACGATCCTTACACCAAGCAAGGCATCATTTGGAATTTACCGGCATGATCATGTGGCTTATGAGCAGCTGCTCGACCTTGAAATCCAAGATTACTCATCTCCCGCCTACCTGTCACAGTACTTGCAGTGGATCCTAATGCAGTTAGCAATTCCTGTGTGATGGTCTGGATAGATGTCTGCCTATTACACATTACGACCCCCTTCAACTGTCAGCACTCTCTGTCAGTCAACAGATGAGGTCGGCCTGTCGCTTTGTGCTGTATGTGTCCCTTCACATTTCCACTTCACTATCACATTGGAAACTGTGGACCCAGGAATGTTTAGGAGTGTGGAAATCTCACGTACAGATGTATGACAAGTGACATCCAATCACCTGCCCACGTGCGAAGCGCGTGAGTTCTGCAGAGCGCCCCATTCTGCTCTCTCACGATGTCTAATGACTACTGAGGTCGCTGATACAAAGTACCTGGCAGTAGGTGGCAGCATAATGCACCTAATATGAAAAATGTATGTTTTTGGGGGTGTCCGGATACTTTTGATCCTATAGTGTAGTAACTTTTGATCATATAGTGTAGTAGTGTGGATTACCAGCAACAAAACTGGTCCAGTAAGTAGGTAACAGCTCATTAAAACATTTGTCTGGAGTGTAGCCACCGAGGGAGGTGGTGCAATAGTTAGCACATTGGACTCACATTCGGAAGATGACAATAAAAATCTGGCCACCCAGATTTGTGTTTTCTGTGGTTTCACTAAATCAGTCCAGCCAAATACTGGGCTGGTTCCTTTGAAAAGGGTATGGCCTATTTCCTTCACCATCCTCTATGTAATTTGAGCTTGTGCTCCATCTTTGATGACCTCGATGTCGACAGGACGTTAAACCTGATCTTCCTTCATTCCTGGAAGTGTAGCTCAAAAAGGGGTGAAATTTTGACAGTAGAAAAATAAGAGAGGAAATGACAATTTGGTGGTACAGAAGGATTTTGAAGGTCATACTGCTGCAAACCAATCTCGGAGAACAACACAAGAGATACAGAAAGACGAGGGCAGAGAGAGAGAGAGAGAGAGAGAGAGAGAGAGAGAGAGAGAGAGAGGCAAAATTATCCAGAACTTTAAGTTCTACAAAAAATTTGGTAATTAGATTCACTGGATGCCCATTTGATGAAAAAATATTAATATGGTGTATTTAAAATAGTATCTACACTTTTGATTACTGCTCTAATACCAGTTATTCTGCTATCTGAATTGAAGTGGATTAAATGACATTTCTGACAAATGTGTGTACAGTCACAAGGGGCATTTTTTATTACTCCACTCAAGTGTAATGCCACCGAATTGAAAGGGAAGTAAAACAATAACCACTCGATTCTAATTTAAAAATTCTTAATTTTTAGTTTACATTATTTTGATTTGTAAAAGTTAGATATTTGCTGGCATAGTATATACACATTCTGCTTATGTTTTAGGTCACTGATTGAAACTGCTAACTCTGATGTTGATCAAACTCATCTGGATGACCTCATAGTGTCAATGTTGCGTAATGCTGGTTTGGCAGACAAGGTAATGTAGCATAATTTAAATCACCACTCAGACTGCATGCATAGCATGAACACTACAATTACAAAAACACAATAGGATTCAAGCATAATATATTTCACTAGACGGAGATCTCATGTAAAACCTACAACATTGACACTACTCACAGACAAGAAATGCTCTTAAGTATATAACAGCACATTTGAGTGCAACTTAACTGAAGGCAAGCCTAAACACAAGAATGTTGACTTATTTTGCATATTTCCATCCCATGTTATCTCATGAAATTATCCTATTAACTAAAGTAATTAAAAGCAAGTAGAGAATATTGTGTAAAATGGACTTTACATCACAAAAAGCATTTTTAAGGATCTTAGAATTCTTACATACACTCCCCTATATTTTTGCTTCTCTGTTGCTGACAATAAAAATCAGTTCCAGCTTAACTGTGATTTACACAATCACGTCACAAGATAAAAAATAACTTTAAAGAAAACTTCTCCTTGTCTAGCATTCAAAGTGTAATTGTGTACTCTTGTTAAAAGGTGTTCATCACACACATATCTAACATAAAGAAAGAAACTGGAATTTTCAATTATTACAAAAAGAAATAAAAAACGTATCTATCAGCCATTCTTTCTACAAATTATCTGAATGTCAATGATTGAGAAGTTCTATAAAGTTATATGGCAAGTAGAATTATACTGTAAACAGGGAATTGTATTTAGAAATATAGGTAACTAATTTCTTTGAAAAATGCCCATGTAATCAGCTAAATATTAAGCTATCAATAGGAAATACACGTAGCCATTCAAGATAAATGACAATACAACAATGTTTTTCGAAGTACCAGTTTTCTTTCTTATTTACTTTATTAGCTTTAGCAGGCATAAGTAAAGGGTGTCTCATGAAAGATGCTTGTCAGGGTCTGCGGGTCACATGGCGCATTTGCCAGCTGTTGCTGCTGCGTCTGCCGGTCCTTGTTACGCATAGTTTTCAGACACCAACACTTTGCGCATGTCCCAACACTCCGCGACTGAGTGTACTGGTGTTTTCTTTTGAGTATTTTTGTCAAATTTATTCATTGCTAGAAGTCATTACTGCAATTGCACCGAGTCTAGGGCTTTCCCTGCCCATATGTCACAGGGCCAGGTCCTCGGACAAAAACACTATGTGCATGTCTTCTGTACTGTGCGACACGGAGTGTTCAGGTGTTTTGTTTTGAGTTTCCATTTGGTATGGTATACACAAAGGATCAATGAATGTTTCTCGTGTTGAATTATGCAAAAATTTAATTGTATGTGCAATGTTGACTTGAACTCATACGAAAATTTCCCGGTGTGCATGTTCCCTATGATTCGATGATACGCAGATCAGTGAAGAAATTTCAAGAGACTAGATCTGTTTTACACAAACGATGGCCTACAGAACCTAGAGCTTTAACTGAAATTAAATTAGATGAGATAGGGGAGGACTTGGAAAGAGATCGAGAAAATTTCTGCACTGTTTGGCTCTTCAGTCTGGAGTATCAAGGGCATCTGCTCACAAACCTGTGCACAAACTGGAATTGAAACCTTACAAAATAACAGTAGCGCATCAACTGAGGAACTAAGATACTGTTTCTTGAAATCATTCCTACAACAGGCTGCCTGTGCACGATGGGCAACTTGATCCTGAGAGGCTTTTTTTCTGATGAAGCGTGGCTGCATTTGTCAGGGTACATAAATTCTCAGAACAATCTACTGGAGCTCCAAAAATCCTCATGGATTATATCGGCATCCTTGGCATGATGTGAAAACACGAGTCTGGTATGCAATGTGCATAATGAATTATTCGACCAATCTTTTTCCACAAAACAGTATGTTCTTACAGGTATGTGAACAATAAACTGCATCCTTTTTTTCGAGAACTAACACCTATAAAAGGTGTACCGTAATTTCAGGTAGGACAATGCAAAGCAATGCATCGTCAATGCCTCTATGATAGCAATACAGAGTATTTTTGTTGTCTGACCTCCACACTCTCCAGATCTACATCCATGTGATGTTTATCTTTGGGGAATGTTAAAAAGACACTGCATGTACCCAATTTCCACACACTCAAAGAGTTGATAGACAATGTTCGGCTAGTCATCTCCCAGATTTTGGCACCCAAAACCTGTTGAGTGTTTGCTACTGTGTTCAGCAGACATCACACTGTTCTTATCACAGAGGGACTTCACTTTGACACCTGATGTAAGTAAAGGAAAGCTTAAGTTAATCGGATGGCACCATAGGCTTAACTCAAGGGAAACCACACATGCAGCCAACTACTGACAGATTAGTGTCTGAGAGCTGGATGCAGCAGCAGCTGGTGGATGTGTGACCTTGCTGCGCAACCCGCAGACCCCTCCCGGGTGTCTTTCATGAGACATCCAGTATTAATATTATTATGCAATACAGCAATAGTTTACTTCTATAAAGGAAACAGATTTTCAGATTTTGTGAATGGTTTATTTTTAAAAAGGAATCAGATTCTGTAATTTGTTTGTATTGAGTGCATTTACACCCCCCCCCCCCCCCCCTCAATGACTCGTTCTACATTCCATCAAGAAGCTCTCTTTGAATGCAGTGAACATTCATCACTCACTCATTGTGTCATGTTGAAGGTTCTCATTCTTGATGGGATCAACAAAACACAACTAGTGGATGATGAATACTGATCACTGTTTTTAAAAAGAGCTCGGTTTAACAGCAGCCATTTCCAGTTTATCATTCAAAATGATTTACCTCATTATGAATGTTAATATCAAAACTTCTTGAAGACTGGTTTATGGCTCATACAAAGCTGCACTGAGACGCGAGTGGATTATTATTAACACTGCAGTGGTCAAAGGTAAATACAAGGGTGACTCAAATGAAAATCATAAAAGTGCTACAATATTTTTAATTGTACCAATGAACAAAAAACTTACATATCATTTTTCGACGTACTTTACCTGACATTGAAAGCATGTATTCCACTGCTTCAGATGTGCCCAGATATAACGGTGAAACAATTCTTTCTCTTGTTTGTGCAGCCACTCGTGCACCACGGTTTCCACCCCTTCCACCATTTCTGAAATGCCTGCCTCTTATTGCTTTTATGAGTGTACTGAACAGATGAAAGTAACTATGAGATCTGATGAATAAGGTGGATGTACCAGAAATTAAAATCTAATTTCTTGAATAGTGTCAACTGTCTTACGGGCTGTATGTGGTCGGGCACTGTCATGCTGTACTCCCGAAGTCAGAAGTCCTCATTGTTCACGCCTGACTGCAAGGCAAAGTTGGTTTCTCAGCCTATCTGAATAAGAAGTACTGGTTACTGTCACTCCCTAGTCCATGTAATGCTATAAAATTACTCCCTTTGCATCCCAGAAGAGAATGAGCACGACTTTTCCAGCAAGTGGTTGCTGTGGAATTGTTTTGGTTTTGACAATTAGCTGTAGTGACATTCTTTGTTTGATCTTTTCACTTCTGGTTGGTTATAAGTCATTGGCTGCAACAATTCTTCCAAAAATGTACCACATTTGATGTGGAAACAGTGCAAAAATTTTTGACAGGCATCCACATGACTGTCTAATTCGCCAGTCAACTGGTGTGGCACCCATTTTGCTGACAATTTACTGAAGTGCAGTACATTGTGAACAATACTTTGCGTTGAATCAATACTAATCTTCAAACTTGTGGCTATTTCATTCAGTTATACATCTATTCTCCTTTACCAGCTCTTCTGCTCACGCAATGTTCTTATCTGTCGCTATGTGGTGGGCCTGCCCTGGTCTTGGGGCATCCTCCACAGAAGATACACCACTTTTAAACTTCCTACACAACTCGTACACTTGCTGCAATGACATTCTGCGATGAATTTTGACATGTTTGAGACCTTCACTACACAAAAAACACATCATAAATCGCTGTTTAACTGCGGTGAACTCTGACAGAGGGGTGGCCATCTTCTTGTGAACACTGCGGCCTTCTCCCACATCGTAGCGTCAGTCTGCCATATATCAGTCACTACCTGAACATCAAGGAACACTACTGCCACCTATCAACTCCATTACACAATTTTTTGAAATTTTATGGAAATTTTATAAGTTTTTCATTTGAATCACTCTCGCAATATGTTACCAGAAGCCAATAGACACAAACTCATTTCAAAAGAAATCATATTTCCGGCAAACGATTCTAAGCGCATATAGAGCTTTTTGTCAGCTACCCCCATGACCACACATCCATCCTTGCCACCACACAACACTAAAAATTAGTAACACAATTTCTAAAGTCATCATGCTCAAAGACTGGTTCGATGCAGCTCTTCATGCTAGCCTAACCTGTGAAAACATCTTCATCTCTACTCAGCTACTACAACCTACATCCATTTGTACCTGCTTACTGTACTTGAGCCTTTGTCTCCCTCTACAATTTTCACTCCCTCACACTTCCTTCCATTACCAAATAGATGATTTCTTGACACCCTAAAGATGTGTCCTATCAGCCAATTCCTTATTTTACTCAGGTTGTGCCACAAATTTCTTTTCTCTTCAATTCAACTCACTACCCCTCAACCAGATATTCACTCTTCTTATCCAATTTTCAGCATTCCTCTGTAGCATTAGACTCCAAAAGTATCTATCCCCCTCTTGTCTAAACTGGTGTCACTAACATTCCACTTCCAAACAAGGCTACACACCACACAGATGCCTTTAGACAAGACTTCCTAACACTTAAATTAATATTCAGTGTTAACAAATTTCTCTTTTTCAGAAATGTTTTTGCCACTATTGCCATTTTGCAGCCTAAATCACAAAATTTATCTTCTTGGTATTTTAGCATATCATCCCCTAAGCTAATTCCTTTCTAAATTTCTCCTTGCTTTTCATTAGCCTGCTTAATCAATGTAGAGAAAGAATAACATTGGAGATCCTGTCTCACATAACTGGAGCCTGATTTCTGTGGAAGTTGTGGATAACTTTTCCCTGCTTTTCTTTTATCTCTGCTACATTTAGAATTTCAAAGAGCGTATTCGCATCACCATTGTTAAAAGCTTTCTCTAAATCTTCAAATGCTGTAAATATAAATTTGCCTTTTTTCAGTCTGTCTTCTAAGACAAATTCAAAAATCAGTATTGCCACTTGGGTTCCTACATTTCTCCAGAATTCAGACTGACCCTCGAAGTTATCTTCTACCAGTCATACCACTCTTCTGTACATAATTTGTGCTGTATTTTGCAACAATCTCTTATTAAACTGATGGTTCTGTAATTTTCACAGAGGTCAGAACTCACCTTCTTTGGGAATGGGATTATTACATTTTTGTTGAATGTCAGAGGGTACTTAATGTCAGAGGGTACTTCACCTTTCTTATATCATGCACAACAGAGCTCAATAATTCTAAGAGAATGTTGTCTCCTCCAGGTGTCTTGCCTCAACTTAGGTCTTTCACTGCTGTGACAAAATTCTCTCTCAATACTGCACTTCCCATCTCATTTTCATCTACTTCCTATTCATACACATAACAGTGCTTTCATTTTCATTTCCTCTGTACAGTCCTTCTATATGCTCCTGCTGCATGTCACGCTTCCCTTTTTTGCTTAATACTGATTTGACATCTGGTCTCTTCTTCAGTCTTAATCTGCAAGTCATAATCATTAAATTATGGCCAAAGTCCACATCTGCCCCTATAAAATGCTTTGCAGTATAAAATCTTGTTTCTAAATCTCTGTCTTACCATCACATAATTTAATTGCAACCTTCTGGTGTCCCCAGGTTTCTCCTATGTATACAACCTCCTTTCATGATTCTTAAACCGTCAGCTATGACTAATTGTGCTCTACGCAAAATTCTACCACGTGGCTGTCCCGTTCTAGATTTACTACATCTAGATCTGTACTCTAGAAAGCATCGTGAGGTGCATGGGAGACGGTTAGTGCCATTGTGTCAGTTATTAGGGTTTTTTCCTGTTCCATTAACGTATGGAGCTCGGGATAGAGTAATCATTTAAAACCAGTTCCTGAAACTTTGTTAACAGACTTTCTTAGGATAGTTTACATCTAGCTTCAAGAGTCTTCGAGTTCAGTTCCCTAAGTATCTCGGCGACACACTCCCATGGATCAAACAAACCTGCGACCATCGTGCTGCCCTTCTTTGTATATGTTCAATATCCTCTGTTAGTCCTATCTGGTACGGGTCCCACACACTCGAGCAATATTCTAGAATCTGTTGTATGAGTGATTTCTAAGCAGTCTCCTTTGTAGACTGATTGCACATCCCCAGTATTCTACCAATAAACAGAACACTACCATCTGCTTTACCCATGACTGAACCTATGTGATGATTCCATTTCATATCCCTACAATGTCTTACACTCAGCTGTTTGTACAAGATGGCCGATTCCAACAGTGACTCACTGATATTATAGTCTATGTTCTTTCGTTTTCTGAAGTGCAAAATTTTACATTTCTGAACATTTAGAGCAAATTCCCAATCTCTGCACCACTTTGAAATCTTATCAACTACTGGCTGAATATTTATTCAGCTTCTTTCAGATAGTAATTCATTGTAAGTAACTGCATCATCTGCCAAAATTCTGAGGTTACTATTAATGTTGTCAGAAAGGTCATTAAAATACAACGTATACAGCAAGGATCCCAACACACTTCCCTGGGGGCACACCCAAAATTACTTCTATGTCTCCTGAGGGCTCGCTGTTGAAGATATCTTGCTGCATTCTACCTACCAAAGAATCCCCAATAAAATCAAATTTTGGTGGATAGCACATACAATCTTACTTTTGACAAAAAGCATAGGTGTGCTACCGAGTCAAATGTTTTTCAGGAACCAAGAAATACATCATCTATCTGACTACCTTCATCCAAATCTTTCAATATTCATGTGAGAAAAGTGCACATTGGGATTCACATGATGATGTTTTCGAAATCCACACTGGGTAGCAGCGAGTAGGTCATTCTGTTCAAGATACCTGATTATGTTTAAGCTCAGAACACGTTCTAACATTCTACAACAAGTCAAGAACAGTGGAGAGTAGTTTTGCAGATCACTTTTACTACCCTTCTTGTAGACGGGTGTGACCTGGACCTTGTTCCAAGAAAAGGGCACTGCTTTTTTGTTCGAGGGATCTACAGTAAACTGTAATTAGAAGAGGGGCTAACTTAGCTGAAAATTCAGTATGTAATCAGACAGTGATTCCATCAGGCCCTGGAGCTTTCTCAGTTTTAATGATTTCAGCTGTTTCTCATCATCACTGACACACTTATTTCATTCATGTTTTCAGTGGTATGAGGTTTAAATTGGGGTAATTCTCCTGGGTTTTCCTTCATAAAGGAACATTTGAAAATGGAGTTAAGCATTTCACCTTTTGCTTTGCCATTCTTAATTCCATTTTCTACCTCATTCACTAGGGACTAGGCAGTAACTTTGGTGCCACTAACAGCCTTTGCATACGACCAGAATACATACAGTATTATGCTATGGTAGTCGATGAAGACATCACACATTGCTCTTTTAACAGCCAAATGCATTTCATTCAGCATCTATAGCCCTATTCTTTGTTTTACAACTATTATGCCGTAATGTGCGTTTCTTTAGAAGTTTCTTTACAGTGACTGTGTACCATGAAGGTTCCTTACCATTATGAACTGTTCTACTGGATACATATCTATCCAGTGCATGGTCAATTATTCCTTTAAACTTGAGCCATAGTCTCTCTGCATGCTCCTTCCCTGTGATGAAAGTTTCAAATTCCCCATTGAGATACAACACTGCTGATTTTTTAACTAGTTTAAGTGAGCATATGTATATCTCTGCTCAGTTCAGATGTCCTTTGTACTTTGTCAATCATTGTTGCCACGACTGTGTCATCGTCACTGATACGAGTTTTGATTTGGACATCCTCAAAGATGTCAGGTCTATTTGTTGCCATTAGACCCAATATATTTCCATGAGTAGGGCTCCTAGCTGCATTTAGTAAAGTTCACAGGATGCCGCATCATGCCCACCAGCAACGAAATTGTAATTTTCTTATTTAATTGTTGAAGATTATAGTCTCCACCGCTGATTACATACAATTGGAAAATGTACGTACAAGTGAACCAAGGTTTTCTCAAAAGTTTTCAGTTACAACATGTGACAAGTCTGGTCAGTGATAGACCAATCATCATTTTATGCCCACTCCTGAAACTGAGTCTTGCCCAAACCATCTCACATGCAGCTTGAATTTCTATCTCAGTGGATTTGCCTGTTCTTTCGATATACACTTCTATTTTCACCAAAAATCTCAATGCTATCAATTTCAGGTTTCAACCAGCTTTCTGTACGTAGTACTATGAGAGCTTCACTACTTTTCATGAGCACTTCAAACTCTGGAATTTGTTGCGAATGCTTCAACAGTTTACCATTAGGATCTTAATACGCTCACCTGTGGGGGAGGCTTTCTTTCAACGTCACACTCATACAGCTATCATCTGGATTGGATGCAGAGTCACCTAACCTGAAAAAACTCTTGTGTGCACCCCACACACCATCAGATACCTGAGTAGCAGCCTCTGATGTGTAGTGCACAGCTGACATCACTTAGGGGGGACCATTAACAGTTCTCAACCCTATGTCGCGAGTCCAGAAAGTAGCAGCCTAGCTTGTCACAGATCTTTTGAAGTCTCTGGTTTAGTCCTTCCACTTAACTCAGAACCAAGGGGCCATGATCAGTTCTGTGGATAATACTGCAAATTGTGAGCTTCATTGAAACACCACACACAAGGTTGATCTTCTAAACCTTCTCTGCCAGTCACTGGAATGACTCAAGAATAATCTCGTAGCCCAGACGACAGGCATCACTTGTTACAACATGCACCACAATCTACAGTTGGTTGCACCCTGTTCCCTCAATGGCTGCTGGAATAGCCTCTTCAACATGTTAAATGAGGCATCTGGGCACACATACTGATGGCCTTTCCAGCCCCTTGGTGCCATTTCCCTAAGGTGTACCATTATTCGCCGTATGTCTGAACTGCCAGTGATTAAAAGACCACTAACTCTTTGTGTCTGCCTCCTCCTGACACTGGACAAAATAAGTTCCCCCAAAACATGTGAAGTAAATCCCACTGGCTCAGTTTCAGTGAAACACAGCACCTCAAACTTGTTGGTTAGGGGGATCGGTACAACAAACTGAATCCTCCCTAGTCCCTGTCCACCCTCTGCAGGATGCCTAGATCTAGCATTGACATGTCACTTGCAGCAAGTAAACAGGTAATGACAGATCCTGTACTTTCTGCAGAGGAGACATGGCCCACTGTAAAGGGTAGTACTTGAGGTAGCTATGGTATAGATAACACCCGACCACAACTCTCAGGAGCTCTTCTAACACACTGATTCGCAGTAGCTGCCAATTGTTTAACAATAGTTAGGGCGAATTCCAGCTGCTTACAAATGTCAACAAACTGTGTCTGAAAACAGCATTCGCAATGGGGCTACATTTTGGCTGGTGAAATGTATTACAAGGCAGTGAACAAATAACTTTAAATTAAGCCCACTGATCATCTTTTAATCTGTTGTGCTAAAATGATGCTAATTCCCTATAAGAATTGAAGCAAATCCAGAAATCGGTATTTATATTAAGAAACACAATAACCTGTGGTAAATAGTAGTAGTTTCCTATAAAGTTTTGAAGATAATTATAGTTATACGGAAACTCAAAACCAGAGTTAATTTACGATGAATGGGGGTATTATATAGGACTACTACTCTTTAAGGGAAAACTGGATGTAACACAACAAAGTTCAGGGATGATGTGTTCTGTGGAAGAACTGAAAACCAGAAACGCTGATTTGCTATGAAACAAATTACGTAACCAAAACACTCGTACCGGTAACTTACGAAAATATAGTTTTGCAAGCGTCCGAAATTTATCAAAAATAACCTATTTCTCACGTGATTGTACAATGAAATTAGTGAAAGATTGTTTTGAACGAAGATAGGCCTACTATTTTCAAAAATGTTAAAAGAGCATAATTAAGTTTGCTCCTACAATTAACGATAATAGTACGAGTTTATCGTAGCACTTGCGAATGTTCAAAATTTCAGAATATATCACAAGACAAACGAATATTGATGCAATCAATGAAAAATTCCGCAGTAACAACGCGAAACAGTAAAATATGCTAATGTAGAACTGTAAGTTGGCACACGTCTTGAACACGCAGCCTCACACAAAGGAAAATTCGCACTGACTTCTCACTTAGCTGATTCTGTGTACACTTCTACACTGGCATGTCTAAGAACAGCGCGAGTTTATCTCGATCAAAATTGCTAAAATGCGCGACACAAACAAAGCACGTCGTCCGCCAGTTGCAGCTAACAATGCCCATATTTCATTTCCTTTCCCCCTGAACAAGTATTCCTACTACTTTTTCTTCTCTTTTTACCTATTACTGAATTCCAGTCCCACCAAGACTATTAAACTTTCGCTTTCCTTAACTAACTGTAGTTTCTTTTATGTCATCATACATTCTTCCAATCTTTTCATCGCCTGGGGAACTATAACACTTAACTCATGAGGAGTGGTCTCTCAGACCGCGGCGAACTCGCTCCCCAAAGCCAGTTGTGGTGGAATGCTTTCATACTTCCCGTATCCTCCCTAAATTGCCGAGCCTATGATGTTTTGTTGTCGGTTGCGTTGTCACCTTCTGTGTTTATTGTTGACACGTGTTATTGATAGGTGTTGCGAGTCTCTTAGACCGCGCCTCGTGAACCATGTACCGGTCTCTGTTTTCTTTAGTACAATACGCTATAGCTGAAAATGTGTTCGCATGAATGTGTCAAGTCATAACTTTCCCGAGTTCGATGAAATTGTTAGTTGGTCTATGGAGGAAAGTGTCAGTGATATGGATGAAGAAATAAACGAAAAAGACGACTATTTTACATTAGCCAGTGATACACAGTTCTGCCATCAAACAAGAGTATCATTCAGAGTAAGGACTTCAGGGAAGTTGTGATGGGGATCTGTCTGTTTCTTTAATGAAATACTTACAGTGTTTGTTACAATCGAATGTGTTCTGAGTGGTGATACGAAAAATGTAGTTCCCAGTGATGAATGTCAATTTGACAGGCTTTCTTTTTAATTTTTATGCGCAAATTTAAGCTCTCGAATTTATATTTATTTGCAAATTTCTTACAGAGATTATATAGTTTTCCAGACTGTAGAATTCAGTACTCCAACAGTCCATTTACTTGTACTATTTAAAATAACCACACAAAATTATATGCCTTTGTGTGTTAAATAGTAAAATGCTGCAGGCTTTGTTTATTGTGATACAATAAACTAGGGGCATTTAAACAACAGTTAAATACTTGTAAAAATAACTGTTATATAGAATAAAATAAAAATCTTATATGGTTTTTGCCTTTTAATCTCAGTTTAAACATGGGGGTCACAGAGACCCCACCTCGTGGTACATGTTACAGAAAAGTCACCTGGCGAGTTAAGGGGTAATAGTAAGCATATAAACTGTAATGCTCTTTTGGGGTACTCACATAATTATTTTCACATCTATTGAGAATGACATACTGAATACTGACTCCTTGGATGTCCTGAATCTAGTCACTGGTCTGGAAATGTGGCAACAAAAATAACTGGGTAACGCCAGGTAATAAGCTAGTACTAAGTAAGTAAAAGAGTAATTTAGAATTTCCACTCTCCCTCACTTCAGCAAGAGTGTGGCACAATACTGAGTCATGATGAAACATTACTGAGGGCTGCCAAAGAAATTAAACTTGTCCAAAGCAGCTAAAATGACTCAAGTTACATAAAAATTCTTGTAACAAAGCTATCAAATCGTTGCTATGTTTTGTATGTCCTGAGCCAGACCACAAATAGATCAATAGTGAGTGAAGTATATTATGTATTACTTGCAGTAGACATATGGATTAATGTAGTGGAGAAACTCGGCAACTAATCAAAAATAATTTTACACAAAAAAGGCTGTTAGGGTTGAAACAATACCCTTCTGATGTCCTCTGCAACACTTATCACTGGATGCCAGAGAGACACACACAGATCTATTACTCAGAACACAAGGACTGTTAGCTCGCTACTGCTGAACAGGGTTTTGCACTGTCATACAGAACAATAATGCATGTAGCAATGAAGACAGGGTACTTCCATCAAATTGTATTTTTTGTTTGTTTGTTAGTTTATCTGCCGTATATTGTAGCTACTGCCTGTTATCATGTCCTCACTGTCAAATTACAACACCTCAGCAAAATAATCCATCATGAAAGGGACCTGTCTGGTTTGTTATATTGTTTGAAATTCTTTCAAGAGATATGTGCTATAAAATCACACAAGCAACTGGGGTCATCAAACTGGAGATAAAATGGACAGATGTAATATCCAGAAACAGTTAGGAACAGAAACATGCTTCCTTTCACCTTCCAATGAGAGAGATGATTGCTATGAAGTTCATTACTTGTCACCCGCTGAAGTTGGTGAACATACTCTGAGCTGAAACAGTATTTTAGGCCTGGTTGTCAGAGAACTGCACTTTCCAACATAAACAATATTAACCATTAAAACTGTAACATCAGGAATTACAGGAAATAATGAAATTTTACTTACTGCGGGTATACGGTATAATAGGAAGAATACACAATCATAGTGGTTGGCAAGTAGTGGCCCACCAGTCTCTCGGTAATTCACATCCAGATGTTTTCAACGGACAAGAGGTCTGAAGAATGTCCTGGTCAGGGCAACATTTGGACCCCTAGGTACTGCAGTGGATCAGGACAGAATGGGGATCATGTGGTCCTGCACTCGCTTTGTTGAAAGATAAAATCACAGAGACCTCATAGATACAGCACAGTCAGTGGTCTTAACATGTCAGAATATAACGCCAGCTATCCAAACTACCGGATAGAGGTGATCTTGTGTATCCTATGGTACCCATATCAATGTGCCTGGTACTCGCCCTTATGACGATAACAAATGCAATCCTGCAACATCAGTTCTCCTTAAACTGCCGCGCGAATACCACCATTGTAACACTGTATGCAGAACTGGGACTCATCTGTACAGATGACACAGTGCCACTCCTGTATTCACTGTTGTTGAGTGCACCATTGTTGGCACACCTCACTCTGGATGTAGCATCAATGGAAACCAAAACAATGGTTCCTAAACTGACAGTTTGTGGTACTACAGACCTCAGCACACTGTCCACATTGATACTTTTCTTTCTGCATACAAGTCTGTTCATGATTTAAGGTTTGTGGTGTGGCTCTACAGCCCTGTACGACCAAGCAAACAATACGTCTGTATGTTTGGATACTCGTCACACAAGATCACTGATATCTTGCGTGAGTATGGCTCTGCGTAACCCACTGATTTGAAAGTTGTGGAATGCTAACCACAAAAAATAGCAATATCACAGGACAATAAACCACGGCACCATACACAACAATCTTGCCACTGTCTATTTCCAACATATGCTGCTAAACATCATATCACAAACAATCAACAATAAAATGGTATTTCTGAATGAGAAACACAAAATGGCCAGCAGTGTTGGAGTCTAGGAACTGTGACATTACTGTCAAGTTATCTGTATTGTAATGACACCATTATTATATTCTTCCAACAAACAGCTACACTGACAAGCCAAAACACTATGACCACCTGCTTAACAACTTGTTTGTCCATCTTTGGTATAAAATACATCGTGTCTTCGCACAGACCATGTAAATTGTGTAAATAACGGGCTGCTGACTTTTGCATGCAGTGATGGCACCCGATAGCGACCCAGATGGATTTCATAGTATTTACATCAAGCGAATCTGGTCACCGACACATCAACATGAATTCACTATAATGCTACTGAAGCCACTGTAGCATGTTTCTGGCTCTGAGACATGTACAAATACACTGCTGAAAGATGACATTGCCACTGGGGAGGACATAAAGCATGAAGGGATGCACATGGTTTGCACCAGTCATGGTGTTTTCAGTTACTACCACAGGTCCCAAGAAAGAGCAGGAGAGTGTTTCCTAAAGCATAATACTGCTCCCACCAGCCTGTGTCCATGGCATGCTGCACGTTTTGAGCCATTTACCTCCATGACGATGTTTGTGGAGATGACAATTGACCTAGTATAGCAAAAATATGATTCACCCGAAGAGCCGACACCTTTACATTGATCGACAGTCGAATCCTGATGGTCCTGTGCCCACAGCACTCTTGATTGAGCGCGTTGTTGGGTTAAGATGTGAACACCTAGGGATGATCTGCTGTGGAGCTCCACATTCAACAATGTACGATGAACGATGTGTTCCAAAACACTTGTGTGTGACCAGCATTGTGCTCTTTCGGTAGATATGCCACAGATCACCATCTGTCCTACTTTACAGAGCAGACAAGCTTCCGAACCCCACGTTCTGTGAAGATTTGTGAACTTCCAACCATTTAGCATCTGGCGGTAGTTTCACTGTCCTACCTCTTTCCCTATGTGCTCACAACTGCAGTACATGAACATTCAACCAGCTTTGCCATTTTCGAGATAACTCATTCACAGGCTCTGTGTAATAAAAATCTGCCCTTTGTCAAAGTCACTTATATCTATGGATTTTACCATTCGCAGCCCATATCTTCAATAGGTTGACCCCTTTTCATGTCTATTCCACTTACATACTTTTGTTACCACACCACTTGCCCACAAAACCACTAAGTGGCATCCGACATTGTGGTGGGCGGTGGTCATAATATTTATGCTGTTCAGTGTATAAATTTCAGTAGCCTACTTATAGTGAACAACAGTTGACACTTCCTCCTTAGACTGACAGCAAAATGTGTGTTCTTTGTTCATGTTTGTTGTATGAAGCGTTCTATTTCTTTCCTGTAACACAAATTGCTACAGCCAAATGAATGATGAAGGGACACAACTGCATATCACCAAGTTGGTATGATTTTCTTCCCTACAGGTGTCAAATTTGATCATTCAACAACCTGAGCTTAGCATTTTTGACAAAGACATTGAATATCTAGGTGCAGCATTGGAACAAATGCCAAACTATCTTTAGGTATTCTGAAGAGATGTGTAGGGAGCAATTACGCCCATGCATTAAATTTCATATGTATATTCTATGAAACAAAAATATTACGAGACAGAACTTATTTTGCAATCATGTTTTGTACATCCATCCTGGCCTTTAAACTGACTTGGTCAGAAGAGATATCTGAATACAACATACTGATGGCTTCTTTGATCTATATTGTTTACTTGACATTTGCAATGGATCTGTAAATTCAGAAACATCATAACAACTGCATTTCATTTTCTTGAGTATCTGAGGCGTAAGCACAAAAAATTTCAGCCGTAATAGTGACAGTGACTGTGTGATGGAAATAATTAGTTATAATTAAAAACTAATGAACTTCATCAAAAATGCTGAAATAGAATACAAAAAGCACTATCCATTTTACACAAAGAAATTAAAATATATGTTCAGATAAAACATTTCTGGTTTTTATTTACAGAAAAATCTAAGTCAGTCACTTCATGCAGTTCACAATAAATAGACTACCAAATTGTATCATTTAGGAATTTTGTATGAAAAACAATATTGCTAATGACGTTTTCATATTTTCCATTAGTTTTAAGTAAAACATATTATCTCATCATGAATGTGTATGGTGTTTTACAGATTGCACATTATCCTGAAGAGAGTCATCAGTAGACAAAAGTAATTTTCAACTTTAACACCTCACTTTTCATTGTAATGCTTCTTTTTCCTATGTATTTCCTCCCGTATTTATTTCTACCTTGATCTTCAACCTTTCTTGTCTCATCTACATTTCTTTCCCCAGTGTGTGTTTACTTACGGCTAACTGCTCTCTCCACTATTCCCGATTTCTTGAGCAGTCCAATTTTCAAATGGTGTAGAATTTTGGTGATTTTTAACTTTGTCCTTCATAGACATTTTTTGTGTACTACATGCAACATGTAACCCACTAATAAAACATGCACTCTTCAACAGGATGTCATAACGCTTGAAGACTTTCAAAGCCTACTTACTGATTATAAGGACAAGCTGGGATATACACAACTAAATTTCCCAGGAATTCAAGGATATCAAAATGTTCTTTCCAACAGAAGTACACAGTTCGAGAAGGCTAGATATACAGTATTCAGCATGTATGGGTAAGCAAACCATTTATCAATGTCTGTTCTTCCATGAAAACTCAACCAGGATAATCACTAATTGCTATTGTTGTTAAAAACACAGCATATCATTCTAGAGAAATTTCTTTTCAAAATCCAAGAGATTGTAAGCACTCACATGGTGGAAATAATATTCAGTGAAAAGTGAATGTTGTTGATAAACATTGGGTCTGCCTTTATCTAAACTAATTACAATGGAAAGTTGAGGAAATCTGCAATTTAGCTCCCTACATAGTGTGTAAATATAGTGACTATTTGAAGATAGATCCTTTTCAACCTATGCTAAGTGACAGCTACTAAAGGAAGATGTTTGAGTACAAAATACCTGTCCAATATCAGAGATGCTATTGGTGTACTAACAACAGTAATTATTCCTCTTAACACTATATATGTTTTTCTTGAGAAACTCCAGTGTTAGCTGTTTGTGAAGAATTCATTCAAAGCACACTTTCCTTACTACATAGATGTCAAGTCACTGAGATTTTCAAATTGCTTTGCTTTCCTAAAACAGTTGAAGTAGAGGAATATAGTATCGGCTATGAAATTAAGAGTTTAGAGTATGGCAAAAAACTTAAACATGTTTTATAACAGGCAATTCCTCCACCTCGTAACAATATCTTCAGTATTTCAAAGTTTGAGCAATATTTAATCATACATAGCACTACAAATGAACAAAATCAAGTCAAATTACCAAAACCAGAAGTTAGATTAACGACAATGCCTAATATCAGTTTCATGTACAAATGAAATATGTTCTAATATCTAAAAACAAAGATGATGTAACTTAGCAAACGAAAGCGTTGGTATGTTGATAGAGACACTAACAAACACACACACACACACACAAAATTCAAGCTTTCACAACCCACGGTTGCTTCATCAGGAAAGAGGGAAGGAGAGGGAAAGACGAAAGGATGAGGGTTTTAAGGGAGAGGGTAAGGAGTCATTACAATCCCGGGACACAAGCATGCTTGTGTCTGTATATGTGCGCGCGCGCGTGTGTGTGTGTGTGTGTGTGTGTGTGTGTGTGTGTGTGTGTGTGTGTGTGTGTGTGTGAGGGGGGGGGGGGGCGTGCGAGTGTATACCTGTCCCTTTTTCCCCCTAAGGCAAGTCTTTCCGCTCCCGGGATTGGAATGACTCCTTACCCTCTCCCTTAAAACCCACATCCTTTCGTCTTTCACTCTCCTTCCCTCTTTCCTGATGAAGCAATCGTGGGTTGCGAAAGCTCGAATTTTGTGTGTGTGTTTGTGTCACTATCAACATACAAACGCTTTCGTTTGGTAAGTTACATCATCTTTGTTTTTAGAGATATTTTTCCCACGTGGAATGTTTCCCTCTATTATAGAAATATGTTCTTATATACTGAAAAATATATTGTGCACAACAAAAACAACTACAGAAGCAGATTTTGGATTAAAAAATCGAAGACAAGAATGATGGAGAATAATACAAAGAAAATAGCAGTTTGCTTAACTTGGAAACTAGTGAAACGCAGTAGAGCTGAAATAAGGAACCAGAAACAAAATACTAGCAGTGCGAAGTCTTCAGACTTCTAATGATTAAGGACTGGGAACAAAGGGCTGAAGAAAGTGAGACTATTTTAGCTTGTCCTCTAGGACTTCAAGGAAAAAATAATAATAAGCTGTAAAATAAATACAAAGATGTGCAATGATCTGAAACCACCGTTATAACGATTAATCATCTTTTGTTCTAAAACTACACTAATGTAAATATTATATAGTTTCCTTAAGCATTCCCAGTGAAACTTTTCACAAGTCTACAACTACTGCTTGATTTGTCATGGTATGCCCTGATAATCCGTACCAACCCCGCCCCCCCCCCCCTCTCCCCCGACAAATGAAGCACTGTCTACGACCATCTTGCTCAATTATTGTTAATTAAGCACTATCAGTAATCATATTGTGCGCTTTACGCAGTGAAACAAACTAGACAACTGTTAGCATATTTATTGTAAAAAGAAAAGCTTCTCAGTGAAAATAATGTAGTGTTATGAACTTAAAATTATAAATTTCTTCATTACTTGTACCATTTGTAACTCATGCCATTTACTATGTTTCAGTGGTTCTAAATATTCTGGAACAGAGAGAGAGCCACTGAACGTTACGAGCAGTATCATGCCAGACCAAGATATTACATTACATACAAAGAGCCTAGATGATTCACAAAACACAACGTACTTCACATTGGTATCAACTGTTGCAAATTATAGCCGTGAAATTTTCTGGGTCACTTTGTACACACTTGTTGTGATTGCAATATTTGCTGAGCGAGCTTACTGTGAGTATAGCAGAGAAAATAAAACACTCTTATCTGTAAAACAAATGAAAGTAGAAAAAATTTCTTGTGTGAGAAACACATTATGTTTCTTCTTCTTCTTCTTCTTCTTCTTCTTCTTTTGTTATCTATGAACTACGTTATTTCAACAGTTCTTATTAAAATTCAGACAGTGATAACCACAAGGGCCTAAACACACCATCACTAATTTTGAGTTTGTCTAGCGTGTATGCAGTTTTATCTGAACATCTAGCCACAGAATGTGTTTAATGACAATGACGATAAGGAAGACCATGACGTATTGGAAAAGATGATTGAGTACATGTTGCATTTAGTATCTGTTCTGTTATGGTCTGATTCTAGTTTCACGTTAACTGCAAATTTTACACTGTCAGAAGACACTATTGTCACAGTCTATATATGGGTAAATTATTTTTCATATGAAAGATTGGATGCTGAGACTTAGTTAAAAAATAATTCAGACCTACGAGACTGGTAGTTTGTTTACAAATTTGATTTCCACAAATGAATATTCTTCTCAAAACTTTGTATCTGTGCTTCGGACACTTATGGTCCTCTGTGGCTTAGTTCTTTATCTTTTTTTTTTTTTTTTTTTTTTTTTTTCTTCCCCCCTGTTGAGCTGCAATCTCTAATGTTGACTAAAAAATGATAGAAAAATGTGCTGACAAAACTCTTTGTTATGACTGGAAATAATTCTTATGAATGGGAACTGCCTAAAACCATACCAAACCAAACAACTGTGGGAAACCCATTTGATATGCCTGAGGATGATTGGTCAGAAATGTGTCACAGACAGATAAAGCCGATTTTGTAACTCTCAATGTCCCATAGTCACTTAGTTTGCCTTCTGACAGGAGCAGACATTTCTTCTACCTAAGCTGAATAACATTTGGGATTGTCTACAATCTTGTTTCATCTCTAAATGGTATCCATTTGTTTTCTTTTGTATTCGTTTCCCCAGTTCCATCGGCTACTGCTCTCTTTTAAACTATCGGCAATCTCCGATTCTTTCACTTTATCCAGGTCCCATCTCCTTAATTTCATACACTTTTGCAGTTTCTTAAGTTTTAATCTGCAGTTCATAACCAATACACTGTACATAATTTAATAAAACTGTTGCTTTGTGTGCTAATCTTGCTGCTGTTCTTTCCAACTTGTTTTTTCTCAGCTAGCAGTACTGCCCACTCACAATGTTCCCTTTTTCCTTTTTTATCACTCATCTGTGTGATCCATCACTAATCATATCATACGGATACTATTCCAGCCACTACTGCTGTTTTACAACAGAAGGATTAGTTGCTCAGAGCAATCACTTTTGTTATCATATCTTTTCAACGTGAGTAATCGCTTCTCTACTATGATATGTTCTTAATCCCAGCCAGAAAGTCATAATTCACTGATCATCTCTCCCTCAGGATCATATGTAAGAATCCTTTCTGGAAAACAAAGTTCTAATCACTATTGAACTATGGCACCAATCAAGAATGGGATTCAGAGAGAAGTGAACATCAAACTGCTGCATTAAGCCACCTGCAAGTACACATCAGAGCTACTTGTTGCACATCGTAATATTCAGTTCTTGTCTGCAAATTACGAAACACAGAGTCTCCTTTTACATTATCTTAAATTTCACGTAATCCTACCATCTGCAACATCCTTCGGATATGTGCACCTCTTGAGATACACTTTCTTAGAGCAGACAAACATAACAGTACTGTCAAAACATACATCCAATCTGACCATCTCTAAGTGTTAAGCACACAGACTGATGAAAGACTGGTGGCATTCACACACATTGAAAATAAGTTGACACACCTAGAAGTGCTTACCTGGAGTAATCTATAAGCCTTTAAACATTACCTATGCAATGTACTTTCAGTTGGCACTATACCTACTTCACTCCCAATATGAGCATGTCAACATAATGGGAGACGTGAACACAGACTAGTTCAAAACGTTCCCTCAACAATAAACCTAGAAGATTCCTTAGCTGCAACTGTAAACAACAGAGTGCACAATCACACCTTTAGAAATACCATTCCAATTAAAAGCACTGACAAAAGTGAGAGCTATTGTCAGATACCAGCTCCTGGCCTTGCATCACATGAGATAATATTTGAGGTCTACTGTGCACATCACCCATAGGTCATATCATATCACTTTACATGTAGGGAGTTAAAAACATAGATCATGTTGCAGAAACAGAAAAAGGTCCGCTCAAAAACCCAATGACGCAATAAGCAGATATGTTTTTTATAATTTTTAAAATAGGAAACAACTTCATTTAAATGAAATGGTGAGAAAAAGTTTGTCCACATTAGTTACATTACACTTTAACAAATTTTCTTTTTTTCCTTTCATCATTCAAATTGTCAGTCTCTGGAAAAGTTTTTTGATGTCATCAATAAATTGGCATAGAATTTAGAAAACGTTTGTATTAAAAGGTTACAGTTTTCAGAGCACTATTCAACAGTACTAATTTTGTACCCCATTCCCATTTAAAAATGTAGACGTTGAGTTCATTTCCTACACTTTTCAGCAACTACCAGGTTGACACCTTGGTAACAAACCTGTCATAGTAATGCCCCTTGGAGCATGATGTGTAGAGATTGTGCAACTGCTGACACGAAACATAGCCACCATCATTTATTCAGCAGCACCTGTTACTCAAAATGTTTTTGGTGGCTACTGTGAGTATGTTCTTCCATTGAAATGACTGGCATTGCATTCTCACAATGGAAAAAAGTATTCACGACTCATCGATTATCAGAACTTCTAAAAAGAAGGTGTCATCCATGCCATCATCATGTGTCAGCAATGCCTGGAAACTGTCCTGCATGCAGCCTTGATATGATCCATCAGCCCTCATGGCACCCCCGTGGAAAACACTTTCCACATTTTCAGGTCATCATGCAGGATTTTGTCAACAGACTTCACGGAAATGTAAACTTTGGAGACAGTATATTTTACACCCAGTTACTGATGTTTCAAAACAAATATTTCCATTCACATGATCATGATGTCAGAATGGCTGGTGTGAGGTGAATGTCAAGAGACTGGCAATGAAATGATTATTTGATTCCTTTGACAGATCAAAGAAGAGGACAATCAATGAGTGGAGACCACTGGGCTCCTATGCACAAACAAAAGCACCACTATGCAGTTTGCGAGAGAAGTGGTGAAGTATGAACCAGAGAATAACCCATCAGCTTCACTTTGCACCCCTTGATTGAGGTGGTTCTTCTGTCACCATAGTGACATGAGACAAAGACTTTCTTGGAGATTTAAGTTAAAAAATAATTATCATCTGAAGGACATTGATTTGAGTTTTAAATTATTCTTCATTCCATAGTTGTATGAAAGCCATGACAATATTGACTATTATCTTTGTTTTTGTTTCTGCAATGTGGCACTGCAGTAGTCAATATCAAACTGATACAGAGAGGAAAGGAAAAAGAATTCTTACTTAGTAAGCAACACTAGACCATAACATGAACAAAAGTTGCCACACAGTTTTTTCACCCACTAAAAAAAAAAGGAATCACTAAGGAAATCAACAGGTCAGTTTTACTGGAGGCATTTCTCCTTGCAGACATTTTGTTTCTTTATTCTGATAACATTGTTTTTCATATCAATATGTGGAAAGGTTGAGCTGAACTAATGATTTTCTTAAAATATGTACAGATGAGATGACTGCTGCCTGGGTGTCAGTGTGGTCATAAATTAGGAATTTTATACTTGAGTGAGAGGTAAAGTCCTTCACAGCTAATGTCCTCAGCTGATAGGTGGATCACCATCATGGTTTGCTACACCCTTAAACTTTAAGGCACTTTGGGGACCGCAGAATCTAACTGAAGGCATTAGCACATAATCTGGCAGACTCCAGTAAAAATCTCTTCGCCCACAAGATTCAAATCAGCTGTAACTGAAACAAGTGCCAGTGTGTTATCAAAGGTCCTTGGCTATGGGGCTTGGTTCCAACCTGTTTCAACAAGGCTAAATAGTGGAAAAGGCGTCCAGACCACAAAGGCATAGTATAGATCACTTATGACATAGACAAGAAAAGATGATTTTTCTCCTCAGCTTTTCGCGCACTTTCAGAATGCCACCTTAGAAGCCATCCATCTAACTTCTTTAATCCAATAGTCAAACTGATTCCTTCATATTCATCATGCGCAGTGTTTTACTGACCAGATTACAAAAACGTGCCATAATAATTCTGTTGGTGTGGATGTATGTGGAATGCATGCATGCATGCACAGTGTGCAAGAGTGGTTGCTTCTCATCTCTTTTTGTTTCTCATCTCTCTTTGCTTTTCATCTCTCTTTTTCTTTTTTTTTTCCATCTGTTCACCCTTGCTGGTATTACTGGAGTGGAGATAAACCAAACCTAGTTGTTACACACTGTGCTGATTATGCGCTTATGTTACTATCCATGAAATAACATAATTCTCCTCAGTGGCAGTGGGCTATCTCCATTCCAAATTACAGAATATTACGTAAGTGTTAGACAATTTTCAAACCAAGAATTTGATGTAGTCCAGACCATGTTACAATATAATGAATATAGTTCGAAATATAATTTAATGAAAGGTAGTTATTTACTTGCTGTTTCAGAAACTACAATACACAACAAATGAGTAACTGTATTTTCTTGGATGTGTACATTCCAGACTATTCAGTGGAAAGAGAGCACACTGGTTTACGGCGCATAGCAGGCTACGGAGTTACTATAACACGTGGTGCAGCCTCTGCCATGATGTTCACCTACTCTACCTTGTTAGTCACCATGTGCCGTAACACCATAACTACACTACGCAACACTGCACTACATCTGTATGTGCCTTTTGATCGTGCTGTACAAATGCATAAATATATTGCTGTCTGGGCTGTTGTTTTCACTGGTAAGTCCAACACAATACTAAATTTGCTGAAAATTATGAGTGATGAATTCATCCTAAAAAATTATTCATTAATAATTACTATTTTAAATATTCATAAGAATTTTGTATGTTGGAAACTATCACATTAGAAATAATCATAAATGAACATTTGTAGATTAAACATGAATATGGGAATCCATTATTTTTCAATGGAAAGAGATCACTTGATATTGTTGACAGTCCTTCCCCACATTGGGAGTGTTAAGCTTAGTGATAAACAATTCCATCATACTGTGTGAAGGACGGACTGTGGATTGTCACAAGACTTCATTGTTTCCTTTTACCATTGCAAACCAAATGCAAAGACCAGCTAAAAACATACACTAAAACTTAGAACAATGTGAAATTTCCCTGAGGGTTTCTGCATTATCAGTGATACAAAACCCACCTGACAATACAAGAAAATATCGAGTAAGTTCTACTTTAACTTACTTGTAAGTATTATATTACTTCAATTATTAAGGTCACTCATAAGTGAGCGGTTGTGTACAGAAGTCTAGGAAAAGTGGTAGATTTTGAGAAATTTACCCAGAACTGCAGGTCAGGGGAGACTTACCAGACAGGATGAGAAGGAAAGACTGATTGTTGGGGACTGCACCAGACAGGATTTGAAAACCTGAGAGCTTAAAGGTGGAAGACAGGGTAATATGCAAGACAGATATAACTGCTTAAACATAATGCATGAGTTAATAAAAGTGAAAAGCTAACTGCATTGTATATAACAGAGGTGGGGGGGGGGGGGGGTGAAAAACAGACAGGTAAGAAAATAAAAGATGTATAAAAGCACAACTGAGTGAAAAAAGTAGTAGTTACTGTGAAGAAATGCTGAGACAGAAGAAATTAACGTAAAGTAAGGCCAGGTGGGTAGCAAGAACTAAGGACGTGTAGCACTAGTTCCCACCTCCAGATTTCTGAGAAACTGGTGTCTGGGGGAAGAATCCAGATGGCACATGTGGTGAAACAGGTACCGTTGTCATGACTGTCATGTTGTACAGCATGCTCTGCAATAGGACATTGTGTGTTGCTGTATACACCCTCTGCCAATGTCCATTTATCCTAACTGATAATTTTGTGGTAGTCGTGCCGATGTAAATGGCCGAACTATGTTTACTTGTGAGTTACAGGGTTGGTATAGGTGGGTGATAGGAGGGTGCATGGGGCAAGTCTTGCAGCGGGGATGGTTACAGGGTAGGAGCCATATAGTAGGGAGATGGGTGCAGAGGGAGCGTAGGGTCTGATAAGAATATTGCGGAGATTAACAGGGTGGCGGAAAGCTATTCTAAGTGTGGTGGGCAAAATCTCAGACAGAATGGATCTCACTTCAGGGCACGACTTTAGGAAGTCCTGCCTTTGTCGAAGTAGCTGATTAATACATTCCAAGCCAGGATAATAATGAGAGACCAGTGATGTGCTCCAAAGCTGTTTTTTGGCAAGATCATCAGTACCAGGATTGGATGTGATGGCCTGGGAAATCTGCTTTTGAACTAGGCTGGTGGGGTAATTACGTCCAGTGAAGGCTGAGGTGAGAATGGGGGCGTTTTGCTGTAAAGAGTCTGCATCCGAACAAATACATTTGTGTCTCATGCCGAGGCTGCATGGTAGGGAACATATGACATGGAGAGGACGGCAATTGTCAAAATGTGAGTACTGTTGTTTTTTAGTAGGATTAATGTGGACAGACATGTACAGCTGGCCATCGGTGAGAAAGAGATCAACGTCAAGGATAGTGGCACAGGATTCGGAACAGAACCATGTGAAATTTAACTGAGAGAAGGTATTTAGAGATTCTAGGAATTTTAAGGGGCCAGCCTCACGATGAGTCCATTTGGTAAAGAGGTCAACAATGCACCTAAACCAAACTAGAGGCTGAAGACTTCTGGATCCCAGAACAGCCCCCTCCAAGTGACCCATGAAAAGATTGGCACAGGACAGAGCCGTCCTGGTTCCCATGGTTGTATCCCTGATCTTTTTGTATGTCTGCCCCTCAAATGTGAAGTAGTCGCTGGTAAGTGTAAAGCTGATTAAGGTGAGTAGGAAGGATGTCATAGATTTGGTATCTGATGGGCACTGACCGAGGAAATGTTAAGCAGCAGACGGATCATGCACAGGGGGATGTTGGTATAGGGAGAGGAGGGATAAATGGTAAGAAGCAAGATGTGATGATGGGAGCGGGACAGGCACGGATTTCAGACAATCTAGGAAATGGTTGGTGTCTCTGATATAGGACGGAAGTCTCTGTACTACGAGTTGCAGGCGCTGATCAACTAAGGCAGATATACGTTTGCTGAGTGCATTGAAACCAGCAACTATAAGTCGGCCAGGATGAGAGGGACTGCATGTCAGTTCGAATCACAGGGATGGGATCTCATGGCAGACGCTGTAAGTACAGGTGACTGACAGCTGGCATAAACCTTCACTGTAGTGCTCTTTATCGATCAAGTACCACAGCGGTAAATCCTTTGTCTGCTGGGAGGATAATGATGTAGTCATCAGCTTGTAGGGAACGTAGAGCTTGGAGTTCTGCAGAGGACAGGTTAGGGTCATGTTGTAGGGACCTGAGCAACGGTTGTGAAGCAATGCTGGATGTGAGGAATTCTTGGAAGGCTTGTAAGGGATGATTTTGAGATAGTTGTGGTGGATCTAGTTGAGATTATGATCGGAATTGTTCAAGGCTGGTTCAATGCCTGATTTGCTGTTATAAATGTTTTGGGATTGGATTGCAAAGTGATATTTCCAGTTGACATTGCGTGTGAAGGAAAGTAGGTTCTTCACCACAGCAACATGATCAAATGCATGCAGTTTTTGAGCTGAAAAATGAGACTCTTAGATAACATAGACAATTCAGGAGGGGAGAGGTGCTTTAGACGAGAGGTCGAGGATACTCTTATCAGACCCTATACTACTCCTGCATCCATCTCCCTACCATACGGGTCCTACCCCTGTGACAGCCCCCCCCTTCCCCCCTTCCCCCCCCCCCCCCCCCCTGCAAGACTTGGCCTATGCACCCTCCAATCACCACCTACACCAGCCCTGCAACTGGCATACAATACTATCAAAGGGAGATCCACCTTGTGAAACAACACATCATACACCGGCTGTTATGTAAACACTGTTCGGCCTTTTATATCAGCACGAGTACCATCAAATTATCAGTTAGGATGAATGGGCACTGACAGAGGGTGTATACAGTCAACACACAATATTCTATTGCAGAGCATGCTCTACAACATGACAGACATGACCTCGGTACCTGTTTCACGAAATGCGCCATCTGGATTCTTCTCCCGGACACCAGTTTCTCAGAACTCTGCAGGTGGGAACTAGCACTACATGTCCTTGGTTCTTACCAGCCACCTGGCCTTACTTTACATTAATTCCTTCTCTCTCAGCATTTCTTCACAGTAACAGTTTTCTACATCTTTCATTTTTCTTACCTGTTTGTTTTTCGCTGCCCCTCTCCCACCTGTGTTACGTACAATGCAGTTAGCTTTTCAGTCTTATTAACTCGTGCACATTGTTTAAGCAGTTATACCTGTCTTGCACATTACCCTGTCTTCCACCTTTAAGCTCTCAGGTTTTCAAATCTCGTCCGGTACATTCCCGAACAATCAGTCTGTCCTCCTCATCCCATCTGGTAAATCTCCCTGACCCACGGTTCTGGGTGACTTTCCTGAAATCTACCCATTTTCCTAGACTGCTCCAGTCCTCTTCCTTCATCCCTCTTCCCCTACCGTGCTTCTGCATGATGAAGGAGCCACTGGCTCCAAAAGTTTGCCTAATTATAACCTCCTTTTGTGTATGTGTTCTGCCGCCACTTGTTGAGAAGATTTTTATCCATACAATTATTTTGTAAAAAAAAACGAAATGTGACAAAAGAGCAATGACAGCCATACAGAAGGGAACTTGGGGCAGCAATACTGGTACAGGAGAGGACAGGGGACGAGGATGGGGAGTGGGGGTCACTTTAGCAGTCACCAGCCTTCCGAGTAACATTTTTGGACAACATATTTCATTATTTTGAACACACCTGAATATCCTAATGAAATTATCTATGAATCTTTTATTAACTTCATCTGTTGCTTATTTAGTACATCTCCCACCATTTAAGAAGGGTCAAAGTGCTGAACTCACAACTATGCTAAATTTTTATGGCTTAAAGGTTTCAGTGCACAGCTCCTACAAGAGTATCACTGGTGTTATGCTAGACGTAAAACATGGGAGATGAGTTTGTCAGATTTTGTCACATACTGCTTCCAGCAAGATAATTATACTTCCAAGGAAGCACAAATAACTCAGGTGGCACTGGTGCACAGAAGCACAGTTGTGACCACATAAAAATAATAATTTTTAAACACCAATGTCACATACCATGACATAATTTCCAAATGTGCAGTCTTTTCTGTGCAGCTTTTGCAGTTTTCAGCAACAGGATTCAGTGCCTGAAACAGAACAAAAAAATTCCACTGATTTAAGTGTTTATGTTTAAGATAATTCATTTTCAGATGAAAACTTCCACACTGAAGTAAAATTCCCCATTATGTGGGAATGATTGAGTTTTGTTCATAAGTCGCAATTATACATAAGTCTAAAACATTACACAAGCTAAGTACCACAAAAAGAACCAGACTTATAGTACACATTGTATATTAGAGCACTTGGTTGTGTCGCACGTAATAGGTTGAAATGTGGTCACAAATTATTACTCAGTACATTGTTTTTTAACGCTTCAAAATCAGCCGGCCATGTGTCGCAATCCTACCTCAGGTGCTACATTGTTGTGTAGCACAAACATGGAGTGGGGAGGTGGTTGTTGTTGTTGTTGTGCTGACAGGGCAGGGGAGATGTGCCGAGAAGAGCAAATGACAGCACTGCTGCTACCGAGGTGGAGGGGGGCTGCAGAGGGTGTTGCAGCTAAGGGGGAGCGCAACCAACACCAGGGGCAGGCTGCCGCCACCAACATGAGAGGGGAGACTGCACAGCTGCTGGGCGCCAAGAGATGGCTATGGAGAGGTGGAGGGGTAAAGTGAAAGAGGAAGGAATAGGGGTGGGACAGGTGGAGGGGTACAGTGAAAGAGGAAGGAGTAGGGGGCGGCTAAGACGGAAGGGGCTGCAAGCAGTTAATGGGGTAGTGTAGGTGTAGGGAATAAGGGGTACAGAATGGGAAGGAAGAAGATATTATATTTTATTTCATGTAGCCTCACTGAATCTTCAGTAACAGAATAAATACCGTTTCAGTTTAACTCTTATCCAACAGATACATGTACTAAAAACAAGTTCTTGAATGGAAGAAGGTAGATCAATAAACTTATGCAAATGCCAGTTGTACAGTCATATAAATTTAATTAATGTTTAATGATTGTACAACTTACACATGCCATGTCAACATATAGTGTGGATATGACTAATTGCGTAGAATTCATATTATTAAGAATGTTTATTAATCACACAAACAACTCATGACTTTCTATTGGCATATTAAATATGATGTGTAAATTTTATTTCAGTAATTCATATAGTTGGACATGCTTTCAACTTCTACAGCATCAGCACACAGCCATCAGATGATCTCTCCTGCTTGTTCCGTAATTTTCAGCATTCGTAAGTTTCATATATATCTAAAAATGTATATGTATGTCTTCTTAAAATACTTTAAACTTAAAGGGTGAAACCTAAGTACGTTGGCTGAATAAAATTGAAACATGTGTCATGTATTCTATTATGTAACATCAGACAACAGAAAGAATTACACCAGACTGCACAGTACTTTAATAAATTTGGACAACAGAAAAAACTACTGCTTACATTTATAAATCTGACTCATTCCCAATCACTAATTAAACTTGAGCATATGGGTATGACAAAAGTGTAACAACATGTACACCTAGCTTAATATAGTACCAAATACAAAATACTGCAAGATCACCATGATTTTCTAATTAGGCAGAATGGTTCACCGATAATAACAGAGCGTTTATTCCACAGGAAGTTTCAGTGTACTATTACTGAGTTAAAATTTCCTCAGTTTCCATAAATGCAAGGACTGTTGCTGCAACAATTCTATTTGTACAGTCTTTCTCCATCTTCTGTAATACTGTGATTGTAATGACCCCCAAAGCAACAATAATACTAAACACCAGCCTAAAAATTATCATTTGATACAGAGAATCAACTTACACATTACTGACAGCTTCCCTCCTATAACATATTAGGCTCAAGAACTCATTCATTCTGTAGATTGCAACAAGACAAAGAGCCTTCAGAGATATGGAATGAGTCAAGTTATACATTTAAAAATAACAAACAAAGCACAGAAAGAATCTGTACCGTGTGCTGACAAATTATCACCATACTATGTGATGTTGCCTACCAAAAAAGAAGAAACACTGCAACTTTTCTAAATTGTCACTTCTTCTGTTATATTAAATAGCTGATGCTTCACTTACATTGAAAGCTTAATGTTTACTTGGTTACATTTATATTTTTTGGAGAAAACTCTGTATCTACAGAGGCTAATTAATAATACACAACTATTTATGTTGTAGCTTTAAAACAAACACTTTGACTTGTCATGTAGCTGACAGAAATGTTCAGTTCTCAAATACAGATATTTAGATAATTTGCACAGGCAGACATCTCCCATTTGAACCATAGACAAGAAAGCAAAATCAACTTGAAAATTATTTTCGTGTCTTACACTGTGATTGTGTACATCACAATCCAGCAGAAATTTATTATTATCAGCAACACAGACCATTAAGGTATAAATTTACTGAGATGTGAATCTCATTGTCATATGTTATGATTCCAGGTTCTGAGGAAGTTAGTTTCATGCTTGTGATACAGTCTGTCAATGAGACCCTTCATTTTCCGTTATGGAAGTAAAAAATGTATGCAAGAAGGATGGCATTAATGCCTTAACACTTTTCCGAGCAGAATTTTGAAATCCACCCATGCATGCACAAAAAATATACTAACGGGATTTATCTATATTTTCATTTTTAGCTCTATTAAGACTTAAATTGTGGCGTCTTGTATTGCTTTCTCCATGGATAATCCTTTGCAAAAGCTAATGTGAGAGGTAGTTGAAGTATGTCAGAATATAGTCCTAAGTAACAGCCTGATTAAAAGAACTACTTTAGCGTAGTTCAGTCATTTGAATAAGATTTTACAACTCCACTAAAAATGACACAATTGCAGAGAATGATCTTAATTTTTTTGTAATCTTCTTAGGTGTTTTATCTTTGTGATTAATGTTTGTTGGTCATGCATGTAGCATCGTTTGCTGGTCATACGTATAGTATCTATCTAAAATGACTTGACGTGGCTGCTTATTAGTTGGTGCAATTTTTGTTTTAAATTTGCTTTTGCATTAGTCCTCAGAGTGTTTTACTGAAGGTAATGAAGTTATGCCTCTGGACTATGGTTTGTCTTCTAAATTATATAGAGCACAAGGTACTTTGCTATATTGAGTTATCCTTCTCTGTTCAATTTCATTCTCACTTGTTGTTGGGGAAAAACAAGGCTCAAAGTGCTGTAGGAATGTGGATAATTTTCCATTTGCCTGATAAATCTCTTCCTGGAAGTCTTCACATAATTGAAGTGTTGACATAGGAAAGCATGTACAGTAGAACCCCCCCTAATCCGACCTTGTATGGTCCGTCACTCCGGTTAGTCCGACCACGCTCAGGCTTGCGAGCCTGTGCCGACTTGTCACTGACTGGACTCCCGTAGGGCCATTGTTGCGGTGTCTATCGCTGTGCATATTGTTATACTGTACGTTATTATGCAGTTTTATCCTTTGTTGGCATTAAAAAACGTCGTCGTTTGCTTTATTCCGTCTTCTCTACAGTACTCATTACTGTAGATTCATTGTGTGTACCGTTGTGTGTTTTTCGGCATGTCTGGATTCAAGCTTAAACACGTAACTCTTTCACTAAATGAAAAAGTAACAGTGCTACAAAGACTGGACGAAGGAGAATCGCTCCAAATATTGCAAAGGAACTGAATGTAGGTACTACGACAATTAAGGATTGGAGGAAGAATCGGAAAGACATTGAATCCTATACAGTTACGATTGATGGTGAAAACACTCTGAAGAATCGCAAAACACTAAAAAAGCCTAAACTTGAACTGCTTGATAACGCATTGTGGATGTGGTTTTGTCAAGAAAGAAGGAAAGGAACTCCAACATCCGGGTCAATTCTCAGAGAAAAAGCGAAAGTTTTGCACAAAAAACTGGATGCTTAAAGTAAATTTGCTGCCAGTGAAGGCTGGATTGACCGTTGGAAAACTCGTCATGGTGTCCGATTTGTTTCTATTTCCGCTGGCCGGTGTAGCCGAGCGGTTCTTGGCGCTTCACTCTGGAACCGCGCGACCGCTACGGTCGCAGGTTCGAATCCTGCCTCGGGCATGGACGTGTGTGATGTCCTTAGGTTAGCTACGTTTTAAGTAGTTCTTAAGTTCTAGGGGACTGATGACCTCAGATGTTAAGTCCCATAGTGCTCAGAACCATTTGAATCATGTCTTTGTTTCTATTTCCGGTGAAAAACTATCTGCTGATGCCGCAGCTGCTAAGGAGTTTTCTGTTAGGTTTCAAGAAATTGTAGAAGAAAATGAACTATTACCCTGCCAAGTGTATAACATCGACGAGACAGGGCTGAACTATAAAACGTTGCCAACATAAGTGCTCGCAGCTTCAAATGAATCCGTGGTAGGAACGAAACTTATAAAAGATAAAAAAAAGTCATTCCTCGTAGCAAGGCAGATGGTACCCACAAGCTCCCCTTGTTCGTCATTGGCAAATCTAACACGCCAAAGGTATTCAAAAATATAAACTTATCATCCTTGCCGGTTTATTACCGCAATCAAAAATCTGCTTGGATGGATTGCAACCTTTTTAAATCCTGGTTTTTCGACAAGTTTGCGCCATCGGTCGAAAAAGACTTGAAGCAAAAAAATCTGTCTGTTCGTGCTCTACTGCTGTTAGATAACGCACCATCACATCCATCTGAACAATATTTGGCGAAAGGGGACATAAAAGCTCTCTTTCTGCCTCCTAATGTGACCTCACTCATCCAGCCAATGGATCAGGGCATTATCGAATGGTTAAAAAGGCGATATCGCAGAAAGTATATCGGCTCAATCTTGGAAAAATCTGAAGGAGGTCATAACTTATTTGAGGCAATGAAATCCCTGAACATCAAAGGTGCTATATACACAATTGCTGCAGCATGGGATGAACTGAAACCTGACACACTGCGGAAATCGTGGCGTAAACTTTGGCCACAAGTTATGACTGAAAATGAGCATACCGAAGATGAGCAAAACAACGACACACTGAAAATCGTTAAAGATCTACAAACTCTGGAGACGAACGTCCCTGCCAATGAAGTTGAAGAGTGGATCAATGAATGTGACTAGGCCGGTGACACTTTTGAAGAGCTCAATGTGGACCAGATTGTTGCCGCTGTTGGCAAGAAAACTGTAAATGAGGACTCGGATGGCGAAGACGAACCCCCCCACCCGGATTTCACACAACGATGCAAAAAACGCTTTTGACATCGCCCTTCAATACATCGAGCAGAATCCAACTTCAACTCCACTGAACGTTTTATGGGATAAAAAATGGAGGGACACTGCAGCTAAATCTAGAATAACATCTGCTCAACAAAAATGTATCATTGACCGTTTTTCTAAGTAATTTACTTTCGTTTTTACTGTAAAAACAATGCATACAGTATAATCATTTCTTAGTTGATACGTACAGTAGTTTATTTCTTTGTGAAGAATTTCTTTTTACATACAGTGCTATAAACATTTTTTAGTTTACAGTATATATTGTTTATACGTTATTAAGTACAGTACAGTACTGTAATTTGTTTCTCGTTTTTCCTTTTAAAACCAATACATATTATAGTGTGTGTAGACTTTTTTAGTTAATATATTGTTTTACACTGTGTAAAAAACATCTTTTTATATTACTGTAGACGTCTTTTACTTCTTAAATTGTTTAATTTTTTGTACTAAATGTCTCTCTATATTTTTTGCAAGAAATATTAGATTTTTTGGATAATCCGACCTTTTTTTCGTTCCGACCATGGTCCCAGTCCCGAAGGTGACGGATTAGAGGGGTTCTACTGTAAGTCACAACTTTAATTTGGACAGAAAGACTAGCTGACAGCTGGGAGGAACAGGCAGCATGTGCACAGAATAGGTATGTGACATCAGTGATGTCACTCTGATATGGGCACGGGCAGTTCTGTGTATTGCACTATGATGTGTAGCAGTGGACCAGAAGGATACACCCCTCATGGGGTACATGTGAAACACCCTGTATATCACAAATATGAATGATCCAAAGACAGAACCCTATGGGGCACTCTGGAATGTTGTAAAGCATTTGATATGCAATTGTTGATTCTTGATGAATAGACAAGTTCTGGATAGAAACAGAAAAATGCCTTTTACACCAATTCTTTCAAGCTGAATGAGAGAATGCATCAGATGTTTTACTTAGATCCACGAGTAGAGTAAAAGCAACAAACAGCTTTCGAAATATTCTGAATTTAACACCATAACAGCAGACAAACACATTCGATCATTTCTTTGTATCATACAGGTAAATTGGATTCATTTAAGAACATCTGTGGAAACATTGGAGCACAAAAAATGTGAATGTGTTCCTGTTTATTTAAGAAGACTGACTGAATAGTGGGAAACCATCTGCCTGATTTTACCTTCCTCAGCACCTTTAAAAATTTTCCCAAAAATTTTGGAATGCAAACATATCACACTTTTTTTTAAACATGCTACTCACTTCAAACTCCCGAAAGCTCCCCTAACTATCTCGCTCACACTCACTAGTCAATCACTGTTAAGTCACTCATACCCATCCAGTCCCAGTTCCCCTTTCTCACTCATTCAGCCGTTGTCTCTTTGTGTCTCTGTGTCATTGTCTCCTGTGTCACAGCCACAGTCCCCTTTGTTCTGTCCTACTGTCACTGTCACTGTCTCCCTCTTGCTGTTTCTTACTGCTAATTCCTTCCTACTGCTGCTGCTGTCTCTTCTCACTGTCACAATTTCTCTCTTCCTGGTCATCATTGTCATAAACTTTGTGTCTCATTACCACTGGCTCTCACACACTTTCACTTTCTCTTTATTCCTTTCCCCTGACACTGTCTCCTTCACTCTTTTCCCAACACTGTTCTGTCACTGTCAACTATATTCTACTACCACTGCGTTTCTCTCGCACTACCTTTGTCTCCTTCACTCTTTCTATAACACAACTACTATCTACTATCTTCCAGTACTTATTACTTTTCAATGTATTTGTCACTGCCACTATCTTCCCCCTCTCACTATAAAAAAGCATGAATATGTTTGCATGCCAATTTTTTTAAAGGTGCAGAGAAAGGTACACTAAGGCAGCTGGTACTCCACTTCATTCAAAGTCTTGTAAATAAACAAGAACACACTGACAATTTTCTGTGCTCTGATGGGAACATCTTTCTGGTGGATTCATTCTTTTCCCTACTACAGCGGGGCATGTGACTCATACGAAATGTATGGGTCAGAAAAATTTTGCTAGTTTGTGCATGTGAAACTGAAATAACGCAAAACTAATTTTATACCTCACAGAAGATTTCACTCGCTATAAAAATTGCATGTGCTTTAGTATTACAAAGTGGGGTTCCATTTTCACCTCAAACTGGATTTCACATGCATATTTTATATTTACAAGTTAGTTAACTTTCAAACTCTGTATCTCAGAAATGGATAAATATATGAAGAATATTTTCAAGGTTGTCCAAATTTGGGATCTTAGGAATATATTGTACAAATTTTCAGCCATTTGTTGTGCATAGCCGTCTTGGAATCTTCATCTGGATTTTGGTCTACTGACGACAGCAAAAATATAGTAAAAAAATAAACTTTTGTGCGGTTTTCCAAGGAAATGCCCGTAAACTAATTTTTCAATATGTCCGTTCAAGCCCTCCATTGACCAAATAAAATACGAAAAGAACCAAATGATTTGCTCCATTTGCCTAAGCAGGAGGATCTGTGTATTATTCATACTTTGACACTGTCCTGTAGGACAGTGACACTAAAACGATCCTTCTGTTGGGTATACAAATGGTTCCTGGCCAAAGGACTATCCAAAACACTTGACCTATCTTTTTTATCATCAACAGAACCCAAGGTACGAGCACTAGCAAATCCCATTTTTGTGTGTGTGGCATTTTGTAACTTATTAGGTACGCATGCTTTGTGTGTGGCATTTTGGAACATATTAGGTACAGATAGTTACACACCTTACAGAGTAGATGTCGAGCCACAGACAAGAGAGACTGCTATACATTAGAGCTTTTGGCTAAAAGACCTTCCTCTAAAGTAGAAAAACACACACACACACACACACACACACACACACACACACACACACACACACACACACACAAAGATGAGTATCAATCTATTCATTTCACAATAATTTAGTTATTCGATTCTGGATTTTCCTTTGTTTCATTCAAGATAATATATCATGATGCTGTAATTTCAAAATTAGTAATGTTTATGTTTTTCATAGAATTTCATGGAAGGTTTATGAAAGATTTTCCACGTACAGCTAGCTCTCAATGTAATTGAGAAACAAATATTTTGGCACTATTCTCACAACAGATGTTGTTTACCATCATTCTGTTTCAGAACACACGAGATTCCTAAATTCCAATACTGGTGTTGGCAGACAATCACTGGTGTAACTGGAATCCTTCTGACACTGCTCCTTGCTCTGGTCTGCATCTTCTCCACAAGATATGCACGGCAGCATCTGTATAATGCATTTTGGTTGATACATTCACTTTATCCAATTTTCTACATACTTATGTTCCTTCATGGAATGGGACGGCTTGTACAGGTATGTGAATATTTATCACTGTTATTTAAAAATGTCACGTTACAATTGCTTATAAATGGCATGAAAATCTTACAGTAGTCTTTCAGCCCACAACTTCAGATAATGTCTGAAAATTAACTCGGTAATTACAAAACAAGAACATAGTATGTGAGAGAGACGCATACATGCTAGGCCTAAATGTCTCCGAGTATTTACTGCGAAAAGTTGACCCACAGCAGGTCTCATAAAAACAGAAAAGAAGGGCCATGAGAATTTTGTGTAATGACACTAAAATAACTCCCACCTGAGTACAACGACTTTATTGTTGAATAGCTTTAATGAGGTACTAATGGACAGCTTCAAACAAAAATAAGCTACATTACAGACTGATTGTAGAATATGAATGCTGCCACATGCCCTGAATCAGCTACAGGGTTTATTTCATTTATCATGTGGATAGGTTAGATTAGACTCAGCCTATAGTTTGTCAAAAAAATAAAATGCACGATATTTTTTGTACTCAATGTCATAACATTAATGAAACAGACATCTGAAACTTAAACTGTCACCATGAATGCATCATTTAAGTAAACACAGTAACTGTTTCATATGCTAATGATAAATTGGCTCATGCAAAAATATCAAAGTATATTTTGTTCCAGGAACCATTTATGGTTTACTTCTTCATTGGCCCGTGTCTTCTATTCACAATTGACCGTTTCATTACGGTAGCCACTAAGAAAGTGGAACTTCCAGTTGTGAGAGCAGAATTGCTACCATCAGGTAACATATAAATTTTTTTGACTATTTATTTCAATGCCAGAATTTGTGTCTGGGACAGTGTTATGCAAACATCTGAACAGTAAAGCAGCAGTTAATGTCACTTGCACATAACTGATAAACAGCACATTGTCCAAGTACAAGAGTTCCATGAGTCTCTCCCCAATTCCATTCAGTACCTTCTCGTTAGTTACATGATCTGCCCATCTAACCTTCAGCATTGTCCTGTAGCTGCACATTTCAAAAGCTTCTATTTTCTTCTTGTCTGAACTGTTTATTGTCTGTTTTTCACATCCGTACATGGCTATGCTCCATATAAACACTTTCAGGAAAGACTTCCTGACATTTACATTTTGATATTTAACAAATTTCTCTCCTTCAGAACAGCTTTTCTTGTCATTGCCAGTCTACATTTTATAACCTTTCTATTTTCAGCCTTCAGTTACTCAGCTGTCTAAACATCTACTACATTATTTGTCTCATTTCCTAATCTAATTACCTCACCATCATTTGTTTTATTTTGACTACATTCCATTATCTTTGTTTTGCTTTTGTTGGTGTTCATCTTGTATCATCCTTTCAAGACACTCAATTCTGTTCAGCTGATCTTCCAAGTCCATTGCTGTCTGTGACAGGATTACAATGTCATCAGCAAACCCCAAAGTTTTTATTTCTTCTCCCTGAACTTTAATTCCTACTTCAAATTTGTCTTTGTTCAGTGTACAGATTAAATAACATTAGGGATAAACTGCAACCCTATCTCTCTCGATTTCAACCACTGTTTCCTTTTCTTTCCCCTCAGCTCTGCTGTCCGATTTCTGTTATATGCAACCTTACCTCCCTGTATTTTACTCCTGCTATCTTCAGAATTTCAAAGAGTGTATTCCAATCAACATTGTCAAAAGCTTTAAGTCCCACCAGATACAAACATAGGTTTGCCTTTCCTTAACCTATTTTCCACGAGAAGTCTTAGTAGAGTCAATACTGCCTTTCATATTCCCACATTTCTCCGGAATCCAAACAGACGTTCTCTGAGGTCGGCTTCTACCAGTATTTCCTTCCTTCTGTAAAGAATTCGTGTTAATATTTTTAAATTGGTAGTTTGGTAATATTCACACCTGTCAGCACCTGCTTTCTTTGGAATTGGAATAATTATATTATCCATGAAGTCAGTATTTCGCCTGCCTAGTATTATCTTGCAGACCAGATGGAAGAGTTCTTTCATGGCTGGCTCTCCTAAAGCTATCAGTAGTTCTGACAGGATGTCGCCTACTCCTGAGGCCTTGTTTCAACTTAGGTCTTTCAGTGTTCTGAGTTCGTTAGCCCCTGTGCTGTCCATGATATACAGTATTGTCATCATAGATGTACAGTATTGTCATCATAGACGTACATTCAGTATACGTATATTCTTGACATTGGAGAATTTTCGAATGATTTTCAGGCATATTTCACCCCAACTACCATTGTAAATTCAAACTCGTACAACCATGACCACACTATAAAATGTTTCAGAATTACACACATACTAGTCTGATGAAAGAAACTACAATGCAATGTCTATAGCAGAGTCAGCAAAGGATGATTCCAGACAGCTATTTCACGCGACTAGCTCAACTAATCACATAATGCAATTTTGTACACCTGTACAGCAACACCTCAAGTGTTCTCACAGCTCTGTAGACAAAAATTGTTTTTGCCTGCAGACATTTGGGATGCACAAGGAAAAACCTGACAATATCACTGCCAGCTCTCAGGGATCATCTGTTCACCAACTCTAAGATAGTTGCATACTTTTAATGCAGCAATTTGTCTGCTGCTATATATGACTGACAACTCAACCTTTGGCAATGCCACATATTGTGCAGCAATGTGAAGCAAAGATCAGACTAGCTACTGTGTATATAGTGACATTTTCAACATAGAATGCAAAATAATGTACTATTACACCTCTTATTTGCTAGAATAAGAGCTCAAACTGAAACAAATCACTCTTATTTGCCTCCCAGCATTCCACAAGAAGCAGCTGATAATACTGTATGTGGAATGCATATTTGTTTATTTATTCTGCATAACCACAGATACTTCTTTAATGTTCCAGATGTGACACTCCTTGAATTCAAAAAGCCAACTGATTGTGAATACAAGTCTGGACAGTGGTTAAGATTGGCATGCCCTGCACTTAATACAAGCGAGTATCATCCATTCACCATATCTTCTGCACCTCACGAGACAAATCTGACTGTGCACATTCGAGCTGTTGGCCCTTGGACTCAAAACATACGTTCTCTTTTCGATGACTGCCTTTCTCACGAAAAGCCGCTGCCTAAGGTAAGGAGCTAAATACTATTGTCTCGTATAGTTAACACTGAAGCGAATTACTGAAATATATCTACATAGCACACAATGTCTCAAAATAGTCACCGTCTACTGTGAGGATCACGAGGAATATTCTCAATGAATAATACAAACATCTTAAACAGTTTTGACTCTTTCAAAATAACGTAAAGTTCCTTAGTCATTCCTTTGAGAAAACACAATTTATAAAGGCTGCACTCATGTGCAGATTTGTCAGAAGATCTCAATATAGCACTTTCTTTCAATTGCTTCTTTACCTGTTTCACAATCATGTCTCTGATCAAGGACCTCACACTGCAGCCCTGCACTGTTTCAACAATACTCAGCTAGACTATAATCTATCTCAAAAGGCCTCAGAGTGCCAAATGGTACTGACCCACCACCGTGTCATCCTCAGCCGATAGCCATCACTAAATGCGGATATGGATGGGCCTGTGGTCAGTACACTGCTCTCCTAGCCTTTGCAATCTTTTGTGACCAGAGCCGTCACTTCTCAATTGAATAGCTCCTCAATTGCCTCACAGGGACTAAGTGCAGCCCACTTGGCAACAGTGCTCGGCAGACCTGGACGTTCTCCAGTTCTACTGCTAGCCAAGGGCTTAATGATCTGATGGGAGCCGATATTACCACTGCAGAGAGGGCATTGGTGTTTTGACTGCACACAGAGGGAATTGGAATTGTTAACTGCGAACACCTTGGTGGAATAATAATAAACTGACACTCCACTATCTCCATGCCTATGAGATATATTAATTAAAATTTCATCCTAATGCAAGCTTATTTTCAATATTTTCATTACAGAAAAGAGCCATCCCAACAGGTGAATAATGGTGTGAGTTCATGATGGTTATCAGATGAATCCAAGGTCACCGGACCCTTCCATGTGGAGATTACAACACGGCATATCCTGGGGACATGCAAGTGCCATTTATTGCTATCCTTTGGACTTTGAGGAAGATTAAATCACTGGCACAAGCATGTGCAATACTGCAGAATAAGTGATCAGATGGACTCAGGAAAACAGTATGCAGTCATTCCAGATGGAGTAAACCATGAGAAGATGGTTGAATTGTTCAACTGACTCTGACGAGTAGACAGATGATGAGAGCTGAAATCTGGGCAAATGTTAGAGGCAGAATGTCACCCAGTCTATTGGGAATATTTTACTGTAAACTGGGTATAGATATCAAGTATTTTTTACCACTAACACCATACCAATGGCCTTACCAAGTTGATAAAACCGGCTCCCACCCGATCACTGAAGTAAAGCAAAGTTGGGCCCAGCTAGTATCTGGATGAGGAAACTGGATACTGTTAGTTTCAAGGACACACATGTTGCTGAAGTGGTGTCCAACTGAAAGACTCACACCAGGCCATCATGCCACACAACACTTTTTTACCATGCAAAAGATGAATGAGAATATGTTGCATGGGTAGAGGCAGTGTAAACTGGGAAACTGAGTGGCATTCTGGAGTGTCGAACATTAGTTGATTGTCTGACTGTCACCAACTTTTCATATAAGTTCTGGTGAAAAGTCATAGGAAGCAGCAATTCACAAGACTCGTATCTCTCAAACTCTTCGAGTCATGAGGTGTAAAGCAGGTAAGTGTGGGTGTGGCAATAGAACTGATTTGGTTATCACTGAAGAGAAGCTGAGTACTGTCCAGAATGGTGAACCTAGTTGTCATGCCCTTAATGACCAGGGTCAAAATGCCATATTCCAACAGGATAATTCAAGACCTCACACTCCAGTTCACACAATAAATGCCATTGCTGTATGTACAGAGCCTTGACTGGAGAGTCAAGACCTCTGATTTGTCACCCACAGTGTGTGTCTAGGATGGGGAGCCAATGGGAAGATACACATTTTCAGACTGGTCTGACACAGCAAGTGTTTCAGGTATTGTTAAGAAATGTTTTGATATGATATTCAGAAGCTACTTGCTTCCATTTCACAATGAATACAAAAGTGTATTCATGCCCAAGACGATCAACACCTCATACTGACGTTGAAGATGATAGACATCAGTTCCAATGGAATGAAAGTTTAATCATTTAATTCCCAGGGCATGATGATAAATATCAGGCTGGTACTTCATGGTGTAACACTTCCCACTTCCGTAAGTGCATATAATTTAAAGAAAACCTGATTCATTACAACCTCTCACATACTGGTCTGTGTCAGCAGAAACAACCAATTCCCAGATGTTGGTTTTGACCTATGATGTGATGATGTTTCAGTAATGTGATGTGATTTAACAAAAGTGCAAACATACACAGAACAGACCAATGACACTGCTTCTGCATTATTCTTTCAGATGTTAGTTCTGGTGACAGACTGATTTGTAATGTAGCCCAAGGTCTATATTAGTTTGGAAGATGACAGTCTGGTTACAAATTGACAAAGCCGGCAAATGTGATATTTTGCGATTTACTATAATTCTTCTTTTGTCACATATTTCGCACACAATGGATTTCAGTAAGTATTCTATCCCATCATTTTGATGATATCATAGACCAAAGCAGACTGGTGGTATCGGTGGGTTTGATATTTCCACCTGAAGAATACATTAACATTTTCAGTTCTGCCTTCATAGCACACATATCCAGACATGTCAGTGAAAAGCTTAACAATCATCAGTACAGTACACATATTAATTTCATCAGTATTTGTAAAATTGTTGGGACAGGTAAAATAAACCTAATTTGAAATACAGTTTTACCAGGTCACATGGTCGATTTAAGTTATTTCTTCATGTTTTGCAAGCATGAAAGCTGAACAACAAACAATATAATTAAATGGGTGTTTGTCTGCACATTCATTCATTAAATCCTCAACTAAATTGTCATGTAGTGATCTTGAAAGACACCAGAGCAAAAAAAAGTGGGAGGAAAATGCTCAAGGCAAATACCAAGAAAATTATGAATGGGAATTGTAAAGTAGAGGTCAGAAATACCTCAAACAATGTATGCATGAAGCAACTGATACCTTTTGTATACTATTTCTTGATTCTGCACTCAGAAGGATGCTGTGAGTGAACGTTTGTTCTAGAATGCTGGTAATGGGGATGGGAACAACTAATTACATGAGAAGGGGGCCTGAGATGGGTGTTGGAAGCATAGCTCCACCTTCTTTGTGCAATGCTTGCATTATCCACAAACGTGCTTCACACTATGAATTTACATTTCTAATTGTTTTTCGTACTTCACTACATATGATAAATTTCTTTTCTAAGGAGTCAGAGGTAGTGTGTGTGATAGTCCAGAAATTGCTTCACCTGTATTACTGATCACCCAAAAGAAGAGAGAGAGGTATGCCCCAACTGTACAACATGGCATTTATTTACATCACAGTTACTACAACACTGCATTTAGAACTATTATTGTTATATTACCTAGGTTGGCAGTAGCTAAACACAATACATTAACCACTAGGAGATCAAATTTTTCAGACTTCTACTAATTCAGAGCCAAGAGGCAACGGAATCAAGAAATTGTTTACAAATGTAATACCACAATTGTGTCACACCCAGAAATCCAAAAAGGTTATTACACTGCTACTCTGCATTACCTGCATATTTATTTTGGCAACATGTCCCTCCATACTATCCTATACTTATTGGAGTACATCTACAGTGATTGACTACAATACATTATTGTGTAATTATCTGTGATAGTGTATCATAAAACATTAATTAAATGCCCAGTGCAGCAAGACATTCATAAGTAGCTGCTCCACATTAGAATTATCACAAATCATGAAGCAGAAATGCCTCATCAAGCATTAATTGAATATTATAGAATTGTAACCTCTCTCTGGACTTTTGTGTTTACAGACTGGCTACAAAGAACATTATTCATAATTTTAAGTGGAAAATTAAAAAGTATTTATGAAACACACATTTATAAACAATAAAACTAAACTAATACACACATATCATTTGCCACATAATTTCACGTACTTTGTCTTTAACATAGAGGCAATTGTCATACCTGGACACCAACTAAACAGCTCCACCTCATGCTGTGCAGGTGCTTGGTGGTTCACAGAAATATGTGGAAGGTCCTTAACTCAAAAAGCATCTACCATCAAAATGCTTCCTGATATCTTAAAGTCAGAAGACATCTTTTCTATTTTTGCATTTGTGAAGATCAGGGTTACAATCCCTCAGTGACATGAAGATTTGTTCCACTTTTCTTAAGCATTCATCACCTCCTCCTCATATTAATATCGTTAATAAATCCTTCATTACAAGTGGCAAAAATATGCAGACTTACTCCATAGGATTTAGTTGAGTAGTTGAAAGGCACAGAAACAACATTAGTAAATTTTCTGATTTTCCAACCAAACCCAAGAATTGGTTCCAAAGGAGCACCCTCCTTATCAGCAAATATCATCCCAGGTTGAAGCAACTGAACCTTCACCAGAACTTGGTCTGTTTATCATTTCCCAGAAATGAGTAACATCCTATCACAATCCTTTCCATTTCTATCAACATATAAAATATTCTGGGCCATCCATATGCCACACACACTACCAACTCCCTGAATACATTGGTCATGTCCCTATGGAAGACCCTGGTTCTACCTCAACTCCACCAAACCACATACAATTCTATTCATGCTAGGGACACACATGAAATCAGCCACATCATCTATCAGGTCTCCTGCACAGCCCTGTATGTGAACATGACCATCATCCATCTGTCCACCCAAACGGATGTCCATTGACAACAGGCCAAAAGCAGAATTGACCACCCAGTGACAAACACACTGGTGGGCATAAACGCTCCATTTCAGCAGTTGCTTCACAACTGTGGCGTCTGGTTCCTTCCAATACCAGCTTCTCTGAGTTACATAGCTGAGAGTTGTTCTTGCAACAAATTCTTCAAAACAGTAATCTTCCGGCCTCAGTCTCTGCTAGAGCCTAGCACCAAACCCACCCCCACCTACTGCCCTTGAGATTAATTTCACCCATCTTACTTGTACATCCTCTTTCCTGCAGTCTCTTCTTCCTCTGTTGTAACACCCCCCACTCCCCAAAGCTACTATTCCACATAATTGCGTGCTGCATGCAGAATGAGCTTACCAGTGCCAATGCTACAATCCTGTCCTGTGTACCTGCTGCCTCACCCTCCCAGCCATCAGATGCCAGTCTCCAACACTCCCTCTCACTCTCCACCTCCTCTCCTCTCCTCTTTTACACCAAACACAACACCTCATCTCAGCAGCAACAGCACCACGTAGTGAACAAGTAAAATATACCGGTAGCCATACAGTAGAGAGAGAGAGAGAGAGAGAGAGAGAGAGAGAGAGAGAGAGAGAGAGAGAGAGAGAGAGAGTGTGTGTGTGTGTGTGTGTGTGTGTGTGTGTGTGTTGGGGGGGGGGGGGGAGGGGGGGGGGAAGACGCCTGTGTTTCAGTAACTATGTAGCTTTGTTCTTCACGTGGGAAGGGGGGGAGGGGGGGCGGGAAGACGCCTGTGTTTCAGTAACTATGTAGCTTTGTTCTTCACAGAGTTTTTACCTTTATTCCTTAAATTACAAACAAAACGCACAAAATGAATGACTAGCATGGTATGACTTGTCAATCCTACACACAAAACTGTACTATTTTGATGAGCAGCTTTATCTTTATTAGTTAATCTTCTGTTTGTTGATAATTCTTCCGGGTTATAATCATTGTATAATCTTTTGTTTGGTTAGGCTCTACTGAGTGCTTTTTTTAGAAATAGAACAATTGCAGTTTCAGCTAAAAGTGGTAGGCATGTATGTCATTATGTCATATTTTCACTATGACAAGCCATTGGCACGAGCGAAATTCAACTCACCTATCTCTCTGAAGAATAAATGTTTAAGTATTTTTGGAAAGTAAGAATGTCAAAGGAAACATATACTGTAATGCTTTAAGAACTTTCTCAATTACATTGGCCAATGTCAGCTTTTGTAAGCCTCCACATTCATAGCCAAGTGCAATAGTAGGCCTATTACAATAATTCTTATCATTGTATTTATTTAATTGTAACTATGGGTATTTGCTCTGGTGCATGCATGTTATGTCAAATTGTTTATCGAGAAATGAGTTTCTTGTCTTTACAGTGTAGTGTTCTCCATATAGTAACATTCACTTCAGATTTTGCATATACTTCTAAATGCTCCTTACAGTAGCACGAAAAGCCTGTCACTCTTTAAGCTATACACAGTCTTTGGATGCAGTGTTATGTGTGAATGTGATGCTGGAAGTTGCTAGGAGGAGAGGGCTCATCCTTGGGTGTGACTGATGCGTCATCCTCACTCACATCTGTATCTGATGGATTGTTTGTTTGTGGTTTTTTTTTTTTTTTTTACAGTGGAATAATGTGCTCCTTCAAACTGAATGATTCAATAACAGATTATTTGCACAGATAATTACCAGCTAGAAGCTAGTATCTACATAATTTCACTAACTTAATAAAGTTTGTTCATTCGTTCAGCCACTGAGATATGGGGAAACAAAAATGTGTATTATCATTTTTTATCAATTACATGTTTTATGTACTATTTGTGCAATAGTGTATATATGACAACAAAATGCCTAGCCCGTTTTTGCTATAAAAAGCAATACAATGGATGGTAAGGTAGCAACTACGTCGATTTTACATCCATTTTCTGATGTACATATACTTCTAAAAAGTGAAAATGTCTTTTTATATCATTAGAAATAGTTGGCGACAATGTTTCTGTACCAATTTTATCACATCATCATTTAGTTAACATTGTGAACATATGAATATAACAACAACAACAACAACAACAACAACAATAATAATAATAATAATGAAGATAATGATAACAACACAATATTCATTATTAATTCTTACTTGAAGGTATTGCACTGGTTTCTACTGTTTTTGATCACTGATCCTCTTTTTGTGAGTTTAAACTTTACAAAAAAGTAAGAAAATGCAATTCGGTTTTCACAGGTGCACATCGAGGGACCATTTGGCGAAAGTCATCAAGACTGGTACAGATACGAGACAGCTGTCCTCATTGGAGGTGGAATTGGAGTTACACCATTTGCCTCCATTCTTAAAGATATTGTCTTCAGAGCTAACTCTAACCGTTTTTCAAGCTGTAAAAAGGTAAGTTTCATTGTCTTACAACACTTCATATTCAGGCTTTTCCTTGAGTAATTGTTTTGAATTTGATGATCATGTTGAATTTCCTTAGTTGTTTTTTTACATACTGACTTCTCTGCCAAAATGGGAGGAGTGGAAAGTTATGTTTGGGGGTCAAGATAACTCGCGGAATACACATTACTTGAGTAGGCAGCTGGATCAAGTTTGGTAGATCCTACAAAATTTCATTGAAGATCAATGCTGAAGAGGTGGTCATCTTATGGAGATCGCATTGGGACTTGTGTTACTGGGTGGATGACAGTAGCATGTCTCAAATATTGTAATACTCGAGACTGGAGAGTGGCCACTTCACACGTGCAATATTACTGGTACTATAGTTCATGTCATGTAGAAAGGCTGCTCAATTTGAAGGGGTTCTGCACTTTCCCCACCATTAATGGCTAACAGTCAATAAGGTTCATTTTCACTCCAAGCGGCTAGCCACGAGTTACACCTAGACTGCGAGAATCTCTCTTCCACATGTAGCACTGTTTCCGTACTTCACGGCAATACAGTTCAATTCACAGAGTGACTGAATCATTGATTCAGAAGTCAATGTTATTTCCTTGTAGTAGTATAGCTGTGAATGTGTGTCTGTAAATATTTTATCGAGATTTCCAAATAAATGTGTTAGGTGATGGCAATAAATGTAAAGTACTTCACAAGAGGTGAGTAGGTTTATTTACTGTGTTTATAAAGTTTTCAAACATGAATCTGACAGCGGGACTCCTGCTTTCGACATTCTGAAGACACGAGAACGATCTGCAAAAGCATGTGTTGGCAAGGTAACTATACAGAGAATAGTAAGCTAAAGCGCCAGAGCTGCAGAAACCCCAGGAAAATTTGGTTCCCTGTCACCTGGAAAGCACTGAAATCTTAAGAAACCTAAAAACACAAGTGAATAGTTTTGAGAATGATATTTTGAAGTGCTCCATGTTTGAAATGTATATAAGTAGTGAATAGCTTACATTACAAAATCTTGTCACAATTTATGCATGAGAAAATTAGCTTCAAAGATAGCACTTCATCAATACAAAGAATTCTAAAAGACATCGGTTTCAAATATGTCAAGAAGAAAGTTTCTAATTGAAAGAAGTGGGGTAAGTGCAACACAAACCACATCCCTCAAAGATCCAAGATAGAAGAGTAAGGGGTAGTTCAACAGTGCATTACCTTGAGGAAATGTGGGTGAATCAGAATCATTCGATTAATACCTGTGGGAAAATGAGTGATGGTACCGGCAGTTTTAAAGTTGCCAAAGGAAAATGTTCTCCGATATTCATTCTGCATGCTGGCTCTTCTTCTGGTATTGTTACTGACTGTAAACCTGCATTTAGGTGCAAGAAATACAGCAAAGACAACTATGCAGAAATAAACGTTGTCAGTTTCAAGAAATGGTTCATTGAACAATTCTTGCTATACATTGCTTCACAGTAGGTCAATGTAATTACCATTCCAGCTATCATTCAGCTGTTACTTAGAAAACACCAAGTACAAGCACTGAAAGCAGAGATTGTGCTTAAAAATAAAAATATTTCGCACTGTGTAAGCCAGACTCATGCCGAACTCTTGCAGCTGGATATTTTATACAAGTCACATGTGAGAATGTAGAAATTTGACTTTCTTGAATCTCGTTTCATGCAAGCAGGAACTAGTGGCTGATGAAAGTGCTCACAACCAGAAATAACTTGTGATTAGTGTTACTGCTGAAGGAACTGGAGCGTGCCTAAAATAAGAAAGACGAAAGAGAATCTTCTAAGAAAGGTAGCAATAGAAAGGTAGCAATCTGGGAACCTGGCTGGATATTATTGCAGTAGCCACCAGAAAGATCGCGGGAGGCGCACATTGGCATGGCGCGTCACAGACGGTAGTTGCTGCAAGTAGAGTCCCGTCCACCAGAGGGCACGCGAGAATTCGGACGCGACCTCTGCCGGCATAACAACAACAACAACAACTCCGGCAGCACGGGCCGTGCCCAGTCAGTTAACATCGGGCATGCTAGGACACAGTCCCGGTCTACGCTAAGTGAAGTGCGACGTAAACGTGAACAGTGTTACTACACAATTGGCGACGAGTAGGGTCGTTCTTTCGCGTGTTGCGTCGTCGTTCCAGTTTCACAGCTTCTCCACAGCATGGAGGATTTGGTGCGGGTTTTGGTTGCACAGCAGACGGAGTTCATGGCCACCATGAAACAAGTGCCTCCGGCGTTGCTCTCCACGCCGTCTGCTCTGGCACAGTTCCATCCTCCCTTTCCCCCGTATGACGAGACGGCGAAGGATTGGGACACATATGAACATCGCCTTCGGCAGCATTTCCAGGCATAACATGTTGCCGATGCGGAGGTATGTCGTGCTCTCTTCTTGTCTTGGATATCTCCCTCGCTGTATCAAGTTTTGCAGCAGCTAGCGCCGTTGCAGGAACCCTCGTCCTTGTCTTTTGACGCATTGTGTTCATTGCTGTCTTCTTATTATCGCCGCCACACGCATGTTGCGGCAGCCAGGGTCGAGTTCTATCAATGCAAGAAACAGCCCCCTCAGTCTTACCGTGTGTGGGCCGCTACTCTGCACGGTCTTAGTCGCAAGTGTCATTTTGTCACGGAGCAGTCGCGAAAGTCGTATGCCCACGTTATGGTACGCGACGTCATTGTTCGTTCGGCCCCTGATAGGGAGGTCCGGCAACGGGCCCTGCAGTTAGAAGACCCTTCCCTCGAGGAAGTCCTGTCCATTGCTCAATTGTATGAAGTCTCTCACGCAGCAGGTCAACAGCTGGAAGCGTGGTGCGATGTCGCGGAGGTTCAGGGCGGCACGGCCGCATCCACTGTGTCCAGGGTGGACGAAGTGCAAGCAGTACAATCCGGCCGTTACGGCCGCTCCCGCACGGCGCGTAGACAGAATTCCAGCCGCCAGCCCCTGTTGCCGTCCTGTGCGTCGTGCTATATACATCATGATCGGTCAGAGTGCCCCCAGCGTTGGGCCGTTTGTTGCAAATGTAATAAAAAAGGTCACATTGCTAAAGTTTGCCGCTCAGCCTCAAAAGAATCGAAGGAAGCAGGTACAGAGGACATGGATGTTGACATTCAGGAAGTTTCATCGGGCCAGGCTCCCGACGCACCGGCACGCAAACTCTTTATCGAGGTGTCGGTTCGGTCGCGCCGGTTACAACTGCAAGTAGATACGGGTGCGGCAGTTTCGTTGTTGAATGCACAAACTTATTCAGACCTTGGATCGCCCCCGTTGGCGCCAGTTTACCGGCGTCTACGCGGTTATGGTAAACAGTTCATTCCCCTACTGGGTCAATTCACTACCGACGTGACTTACAAATCAGTCACTCGGCCTATTACTTTTATTGTTGTCAGTGATGCGAGCTCCGCTAACCTTTTTGGCCTGGATGCCTTTCAAGCTTTCGGTTTTTCTATCGCTGACACCATACAGTTGGTCTCCGAAGACGTTCCCTATCAATCATTGGAATCTTTGATCTCAGACTTTCCAGATATTTTTGAGGAGGGTCTGGGGCGTGTTTCAGATTTTGAAGCTCACTTAACGTTGAAGGCGTCGGCTCGCCCGCGTTTTCTACGCGCGAGGCAGATCCCCTTGGCTCTCCGCCCTCAGGTAAAGGAAGAGCTAGACCAGCTGACAGCCCTAGGGGTCGTTCTTCCCATTTCTTCCAGTGAGTAGGCTTCGCCCCTCGTTATTGTAAGGAAGCCCTCGGGAAAATTACGTCTTTGTGGCGATTTCAAGGCCACCATTAATTCCCAATTGGTGGTGGACACCTATCCTTTGCCTCGTGCTGATGAATTGTTCTCTGCCGTGGCAGGAGGCCAATATTTTTCGAAAATCGATCTGTCGGAGGCTTATCATCAGATACCACTTGATGAGGACTCCAAACGGCTGGCGGTCGTCAACACCCTGTTTGGCCTTTACCAACACCAGCGGTTGGCCTTTGGAATATCCAGTGCCCCGGCGATATTCCAGCGTTATATTGAGCATGTCACGTCGACAATCCCTCATTGTATTAATTACCTGGATGACATAATTGTCACAGGCCGCAGCACGAAGGAACACTTGCACAACCTTCGCACCCTCTTTCTCAAATTCAGGTCTGTGGGCTTGCGTTGCAACCTGCATAAGTCAACCTTCTTCCAACCGTCCATTGAGTATGTGGGCTACACCATATCTCGGCACAGCATCCAGCCACTAGGAAGTTTGGTCCAAGGTATCGTCAACCTTCCTCGGCCCGCTTCGCTGAAAAAGTTACAAGCTTTTTTAGGCAAGATAGCCTATTACCAACCACCGGTTCATTCCCAGGGCTTCCACTATAGCTCACCCCCTGTACTGCCTTCTGCACAAGGGTGTTCCTTTTGATTGGTCGCCTGCATGTGAGCGAGCGTTCACCTCGTTGAAGGGCCTCCTCACGTCAGCCCCTTGTTTGGCTACTTTTGATCCCCATAAGCCGTTGGTCCTGGCTACAGATGCTTCGCAGTATGGGGTGGGGGCGGTCCTGGCCCATCGCAATGCAGATGGTTCCGAGCAACCACTGGCGTTTGCATCTAAAACACTTAGTCCCGCGCAGGCCCATTACTCCCAGGTGGAAAAAGAGGCTTTGGCCATTGTCTACGCTGTTACCAAGTTTCACCCTTTCTTGTATGGCACGAAGTTTCAGTTAATCACTGACCACAAGCCGTTAATATCGTTATTTGGCCCCGCCTCTCAGATTCTGGATAGGGCGGCCCACAGACTACAGCGCTGGGCCTTGTTCCTCTCTAAGTACCATTATGACATTCATTTTCGCCCTACAGGACAGCATGCCAACGCCGACGCTCTTTCCAGTCTTCCGGTGGGCCCGGATCCTACGTTCGATCGAGAGGAGATTATGTGTTTTCATTTGGATGTGACATCCCGCCAAGCGGTTGATGGCTTCCCGATCACTAGTTCTCGAGTCGCCAGGGAAACGGCGGCTGACCCGGTTCTCCGGCAAGTAGTTCGCCTCATTCAGCAGGGGTGGTCATCCCGCCCTCCGGGCCGGGCCTCGGACCCTCTTCGTATTATTTTCTTCTACGAGACCGCCTCTTGGTCTTGGAAGGAGTTCTCCTTCTGGCTACCGATGATACAGCTCCTCGTGTGGTTGTTCCTGCAAGTTTACGAAGGGAGGTCCTCACGTTATTACATGCGGGGCACTGGGGTGTTTCCTGTACTAAAACCTTGGCTCGCAGACATGTGTACTGGCCCGGTATTGACAGAGAAATTGAGCACTTGGTGGCCGCCTGTTCCCAGTGTGCGAGCCAACAAGCATCTCCCAGGGCAGCGTTCTCTTCATGGCCGCCGGCAACCCAAGCATGGGAACGTGTTCACATCGATTTTGCGGGCCCGTTTCTCAATGGCTTTTGGCTCATTGTCATTGATGCTTATTCCCGATTCCCTTATGTGGTTCGCTGCTCCTCAACCATTCAGAAGTTGCAATCCAGGCACTAGCAAAAATCTTTTCTGTGGAAGGTATGCCAATCACCCTGGTCTCGGACAATGGACCGCAGTTTATTTCGCAGACCTTCCAGGATTTTTGTAGGCGCTTCGGTATTCGGCACGTTTGCTCTCCCCCCTTCCATCCACAATTGAATGGGGAAGCCGAGCGCATGGTGCGCACATTTAAGATGCAGATGAAAAAGTATGTGCACGAATTTTCTGCGGAGGAAGCATTGACGTTTTTCTTGACGGCATACCGGACCACACCAATGGGAGAACGCAGCCCCGCAGAGCTCCTCCGTGGGCATCAACCTAGGACTCTGCTGCACCTCCTCCGGCCTGGTCCTCGCCAGTCTTCGCAAAACGGAGTACCTGGCTTTCCACTGGGTATGTCTGTCTGGGCCCGTGGGTTTGGTCGCAATCCACGTTGGATACCGGCGGTGGTCCTACGCCGAAATGGCCGCCGGCTCTATACCTTGCAGGCGGGGGACCGGGTGGTACGTCGTCGCCAAAATCAGCTACGTCCACGTTCGGGCACCCACCCTCCGACCTCTCGGGACACCGGCTTCCCCATTGCCGGCACCTGTGTTGGTTTCACAGGGGACGTTACCCCGTCTCCTCGCTGTGACTCTGCCGCACTGCGATGGTTCTCAGCCTTGGCAGCCTCCAGTAGCTCCAGCACCGGCATCGCCATCGTTCGAGATGCCCCAGCGAGAGCCGGCCCCCCTAGCAGGCCCGGTTTCTCAGGAGGCTGGTTCACCTGTGGTCGTCCCTTCCCCTTCGTCCCCGCCACTGGGTCTTGCCCCCCCCCCCCCCCTTGAAAGAAGTGTATAAGGTAGAACTGTGTAAGAATTGTGTAAACCAACACTATAGGCGACCACCAATAAAGTATTGTTTCTACTATGTCCGTTGCTATTGGCTATTACCCACTTTGTTATGTCTATTGTTTTACAGGTACTGTGTGATTTTTCTTTCAAGAAATACATGAGTAAATAGCAAACAAACAGCCAGCGATTGCCACAGTTTTCTTCTTCTTATCGTTCATACTTTTTAATACATAAACTACTTTGAAAGTGCCAAAATGTACTAGAATAAATAAAATATCTATAAAACGCCGCACTGTACGAGCACCATAGTCCTGGGTCAATGGATAAACCACGAAAATCTGCCGCATTACACCACACAGAAACAGACCCGACTCGCATGCAGATCAATGAGACTAGATCTGACAGGCAGGGCCAGCAGATTAGTGGGAAACTATGGGCTTCAGATTAGCAGGCTCAATCCGCTAGAGATAAACACAGAAATAGCCTGAGATTTTGGCCCATCGTGGAAGTCCACTCGTGTGGCCAGTTATTCACATGTTACAGACACTATGTTGATGAAATGAAACCATGGTGATCAATCCATGCAACAGATAACGTGTTCAAATACTCTGAGAATCAATATTAATGAGGACAGGTGGCAACTCAATGTAAAGATGATCACTGAGGCACAGATAGGCACACAGAAAAGATAATCACTTTCTCACAACTAAATTTTTGACTACAGCCTTTGTCAGAAAGTGAGAGCGCACATACATTCCCACAATCACTCAGACACAACTCGTGCACACATGGCCCTGTCACCGGCTACTGCATCAACAGTCTCTGAAAATCAGATCCAAACAAACTGCTTCTCATGCCTCTCTACCTCTTGTTGGCAGCTGCTAGGCTACGGGCAAGAAGTGGTGGCAGCACTGACTGCAAGCTGAAGGGAGTGGTAGAAAGGGGAGAAGCAGTAATAATGAGGGAATAGGGAAGCGGAGCACGTACTCAGCTGCACCCAGCCACCAATGATGTGTGACATCCCAGTAATATTCCCCCGATTTCCAGAACTTGTGCACCCCCCCCCCCCCCACAAACGCACACATAAAAATCCTATAAAACCATGAAAATCATGTTGCCGTCGTTGTCAGTGTCAGACTGGTTTGATGCAGCTCTCTTTGCTACTCAATTCTGTGCAAGGCTCTTCATCTCTGAGTAACTATAGCAACCTTCATGCTTCTGAATCTGCTTATTGTATTCATCTCTTGGTCTCCCTTTACAATTATTGTATCCCTCCCCCTCCCCACACACTTTCCAACAATACTACATTTGTGATACCTTGAAGTCTCTTAACATATCATCAACCATTCCCTTCTTCTGATCAAAAAGTGTAAACAAAATAGCATTCTAAGAATGGTATGCGGGCTTCAAAATCAGACTTCACAGAGGATCCTGAAATTCTGTAAAGCAGCTCTGGTTTGCAAGTTGTGACAGCACCAACTCACAGCGTATACTGCTGCTCGATGTTGTACAAGGGTAATCCCAAAAGTAAGGTCTCCTCTTTGTTTATAAGTACATAGACCTGTTTATATTTACAATAGTTTACATCAGTTTACAGCTTGAACATTTAGCTATTTTTTTGACATAATCACCATTTCTGTCGATGCATTTTTGTAGATGCTGTGGCAGTTTTTGTATACCCTTGTCATACCAGGTCGCTGCCATGCTGTTCAGAAAGTTGTGAACCTCTTCTTTCACCTCATCGTCGGAGCTGAATCGCTTTCCGGCCAAATGTTCTTTTAACCTCAGGGTGTATACGGGGACAAGGAAAAAAAAATTCCCGAATTTCTCCCGGATATCCCGTTTAAAAAATATGCTTTTTCCCGGGCGAAAATACACTTTTTCCGTGCTAAGTGACAGTAGGTTTTCCGTAAATTTTCCCTCGGAACTGTAAAACTTATCAATCCTTTGAATGGTTAACGTTTTATACAATCGCGTAGAACTTCCCGGAAAAAAAGAAAAGACGGGGCAGAGAAGGTTTTTCTAGAGACTTAATAAAAAAAAGAAGTTTTGAAAAGACCTTTGATTTGCAGCAACATATACGCTGCATATTTTCGTATTACGAAAGTATAAATTCGAATTGCACCAAACACAGCGCGTTAGTTTCCGGAGCGTTGAAACCGAGGTTGCGATGTCCTTTTGTAAGCGAGTCATATCTCAAGCCACGAGATCTCGCCAGCCGATGACAGCAACTATTCAGAGCATAGGACACGTGTTATAGTCAGCCAATAGCAAGATCACTGGTTACGTAGCGCGAACACACAGGAGGAAAATTACATTAATGTGAACAGTACCATATATCTACAAGAAAAGCTAAGCTTTCACATATAATATTGGTCTCTAAGATTAACACGCTACAACAGAAGCTAAGCTTTCACATGTAATATTGATCTTTTTTTGCTTGTGTTATGCTTTAAGATACATCACACAAATGTGCCAGTAAATTTAAAATTATGACAAATGTCTCGGCTCGAAATTCTTGTAAGTGGCTGGTTCTCAAACTGTTCAGTTTCGAACGCTCTGTGATTTAGATATCCATCCCACTTTCTCACACGTAACATATTTCATCTTGCGTAAAAAGAAATTTACTTTGAAAGTAACGCTTTTCTATGGTCTGGGAGACGAGTCTTTGGTATTGACGGCTCGGTAGCGTCTTTCCGTTGCCTAGCGACTGCAGGCAGGCAGCCAATGACGGCCTGACTGAGCGGGTAGCAAGGGCCACGTTGCCGCTCTGAAACCCGGTCGCGCGCACTTGTGAAACTTACCAGTGTCTCACGTGCAGGCGGTGCGATCGTTCGTCGTTTGTCTGAAGTTGAATTCGCAGTTTATTTCGTTTTTGTTGTTTTTAGTGTTTCTTTGTTTATGTTTCGTTGTAAACAATGTCTAGTGCGGCGGGTAGTACCAGCCCAACACAAGAAGTGAAATGGAGGAAGAGAAGTGTGCTACACACCCAGGCTCGTGAATTCGTGTGCTCTGTGAGGGATAACTTTGAGAAAGAAAAGGACAAAGGTGGGCCCTTAATTCCTGTTGTTCAGGTTGTGAAGAGAAATGCAGCAGCATTGAAAATAAGTAAGAACACTGTTGTAAAGATAGGGAAAGAACAGTATAGTGTAGATTGTGACGAGAGTGGCACAACAAAGCTGCACACACCAGGAAAGAAGCGACCGAGAAATAAGCAGGTGACAGCTTTGGACGATATTCAGAAAGACTCTATTCGTCATCATATATACAGCTATTATAAGAGAAGGGAACATCCCACTCTATCTAAATTACAGGTGTCGCTTCAGAAAGACGATCTTTTTAAAGGGAGCAAATTTTCATTGCGTACAGTGTTGAAAGACATAGGCTTCAGCTATTCACTGTTTAACGGACGCAAAATATTAATGGAAAGGACAGATGTAGTTGCATGGCGGTGCAGATTTCTGCGCAGGATCATGGGTGTGGAATTCGAAAGTATAGTGTGGTTAGATGAAACTTGGGTCAATTCTTTGCGTAGAGGCTGGAATGATGGAACGCCCGAGGTGGCAATGGCAGTGCCTGTTGGCAAAGGAGGGCGTATTATTGTCTTACGTGCAGGAACATCGAAAGGTTTTGTGCCAAACTGCTTGAAAATGTTTCGGTCAAAAAATACGGGAGATTACCATGAAGAAATGAACAGTGTAGTATTTCAAGAATGGTTCGAGACATCGCTTATGACGAATCTGACAAGTCCATCAGTGACTGTTATGGACAATGCGCCTTATCATTCCGTTTTTCACGATAAGGCACCAACCTTGGCAACAAAAAAAGACGATATCATTCAGTGGTTGAAACGGCGAAAAGTAGATTTCAGAGAAGATTTAAGGAAGGCGGAACTGCTCGAAATTGTGGCACAAAGGAAACCCCAATTTCCAACATATGTAATTGACGAGATTGCTAAAAGGCATGGGCATGAAATCGTTCGGCTTCCTCCATACCACTGTCACTTTAATGCAATTGAAGGAGTGTGGGCGCAGATAAAAAAATTACATTGCTGCAAACAATAAAAAATTCACGATCTCTGAAGTGGAAACTCTCCTTCCAGCAGCTATCAATAAAGTGACAAGAGAGACGTGGGCTAAAATTGTAAACAGCACTGCAAGTGCCATCAGAGAGGCGGCCAAAACCGAAGGGGTTGTGGAAGAATGCATCGAAAATTTAATTATACATCTGGCAGAGAGCAGTGATAGTTCGAGTAGTGCTGAGGAAGACAATGTCAAATCAGATTCTGACAGTGATGTGAGTGGTGTTTTTCCATTACAGTAACTACAACGTATTCAGGAATGTGAGGAGGGAGTTTGCTATCGATCTACAACCAGATCATAACTCTTAATACACTGACCAATTATTCTGTAGCTTGTAGTAGAACAAATTAATAATGCTAATACTTAACAATGGAAACCAAAACTGCTAATGTTCAACAACTTGCGAAAACAGTTTTCATTTCAGTTGTGAAGTTTAACAAATAACTTTATTATGTTTCAGCATCTTAGATACTTGTACTAAATAGCTCTTATAAGTTTTCGAGTTAATATATTTCAAGCATACTCTTTAAATAAATTCACGCGCACCAATACGACTTGTATTTTGTCTCGCTTTTATTTCTGCTGCTAGAGAATGCGTGTAGCAGACAGGGCGCCGCATGCTGTGAGCCACGTTCGGCAACAGCGCCGTCTGCCCGCCGGAACTGTCAGTACCAATCACTCGTCTCACGGACTACAACCACCGTTCGCAGTACTATCCGGAGACTGTTAGAAATAGGTTCGATTTCCCAGTTGCCAGAGAGCGCCAGAAAACAGACATCATTGTGCGTGTGCAACTGCAGTGGTATATAAAGCACTAAGAGAGCTTACATTACACCATAAAAGAAACAGGGCATCAGAGGATACTCCAAAGAGCATTGGATTTTCGTAAACCATACTAAAATGCATAATTCGGCTTGAGGTGCAAATTGGCTTTTTCCAGATTCACAATGAAGTAGGTCCCATCTGATATTAAGCTTTTCAGTGTGGTTTCTGGGATGTAAATTTTCTTGGAGTACCAGTACTCTACGATCTCATGTTTGGTTCTTTATTATGGCATAATGCCATACAGGGCAGAAGATGATAACGTGCACTTGAAATTCAGCGAACAGTTGGAACTACCCAATACTCTAGAATGAAACACATCGTTTCAAATAAAATGATTGCCTCAGCGGAAAGATTACTAAAGCCAAATTTCTTTAGCAAACTTGCAAAAATAACTTCATTGTTCTGCAAGGCGATTAATGCTTGACTGCTACTAACTTGGAAATAAAATAAAATCAGAAAACTGAAATTAATACTATATTTTTGCCCTCCGTAATTATGTGAATGTATTTTAATTCACTTGATAGCTTAAGCCACAGAAATCCGTTTTGTTTTCATTTGACATGGGAGCTGTACACGAAGAGAAGCAGCGAAATCACTTAACGTAAACACGGGTCACGTGGAGACTGACCTCCTCCCCACTACTAACTCAGACAACTCTGTGCAAGCGCGAATCTGGCAGCTAGGGCGCGCGAGAAAATTTTTTCTCGTTTACATCTGGCTGCTTGCTGCTACTACCGATACAGCTAGCAGCCAAACTTCAAATAGCGGGAAGCGGGAGAAGGTACTGCTTATTCGCGAGTCAACTGCGCATGCGCAACAGACCGCTGGCAACTGGTCAAACGAACCTAATGTGGTTAGTTGTGACGTCATGATCATAGCAAGCAGTTTATTGTTACGAAGAATTAGTCTGCGCCCTACGGCCTTTGGCATATTTTTGCTATTTGCAGACGCTTGTGCGTGCACGGTGTTTTGTTGTTGTATACTGCGCATTTCCTTTGCCACTAAAGTTTTATTTTTTTCCCCTCTCGTTTATATTTTATTGCTGCAGTATTTCTCCAGTAGCAGAATACAATAACATTCTTTGCTAGAGAATCAATTCTGCAGTCAAAATTACAAAAATTTAACTGAAAGCTAAAACAATGAAAAATTCCCGGAATTCCGAAAAATTCCCGGGTTTTTCCCGGTTTTCTCCCAGATGAAAAAATTCCCGGGTTTTTCCCGGGTCGTATACACCCTGAACCTAGGGAACAGGTGATAGTCACTGGGCGCCAAGTCAGTACTATTATATAGGGTGGGTGGGTGGGTGGGTGATTATATGTTCCACTGAAACTGTTGCAGGAGAGCAGTGGTTTGCCAAGCGATGTGTAGGCGAGTGTTGTCATGGAGAATGTGTATGCCCTTGCTCAACATTCCTCTTCCACGGTTCTGAATTGCCCGTTTTCTCCAGTTCTGAATTGCCCGTTTGAGTTTTTTCAGAGTCTCACAGTATCTGTTAGCGTTAATTGTGCTCCAAGCAATTCAGCTCAGACGACGAGGTGAAAGAAGAGATTCATAAGTTTTTGAACAGCATGGCGGCGAGCTGGTATGACATAGGCATACAAAAACTGCCACAGCGTCTACAAAAATGGATCAACAGAAATGGTGATTATGTTGAAAAATAGCTAAATGTTCAAGCTGTAAACTGATGTAAACCATTGTAGAAATAAACAGGTCTATGTACTCATATAAAAAATAGGGACCTTACTTTTGGAATTACCATTGTAGAAAGCTTGTCCAATCGATACAAACTCCACCTGTAAAAAGAAATTTTTCTCTGCCTCCCTAAATGATCTCCTCTTCTTTTTTCGAGTTTTCATTAACTGCTTTTGCTTCATATTGTTACTTGCCTCTTCTTTCTTCTGGATGTCCTCTATCTTCCCATTTCATACAACAAAAACAGTCAAAATGTGGGCACTGAATAATATTTTTATTTCAAAAAATCAGTTTCAAAATACAATTACATAATATAATTCAAAGATTATCTCTATCTGTTGATTGCTGTTACTATGCCAACCAAGGATCACAGTTAACCACAAGATCAGCGATTTGTCGTAAATCTCTGGCAGGTGTGTTAACAATTCTCAAGTACAGTAAATTATTGTCAACGGCCTTGCCTCAGTGGTTTCATCAGATTACCGAAAGTAGCAGTTATGGTTACAAAAACTGGCAAGGATAGGGAAAGTGTGCTAACCACATGCCCCTCAACATTGGCATCTAGTGATGCCTTCGGCTGAGAATGACATGGAGTCTGACGGTACTGTTTGGTCTTCTGATTACAGTTCAGACGGAGAAAGACAATAAATTATTACTGACATAATTTGTGATGACTCTTAGTCACTTCCTAAATAAAAAACTTAATCACTTTCTATAGATATACTCTATCATGTCCATATTTTTCAAAATGTTTTGATATTAACACCTTATATCAATTTTTCATGATGTTGCCGCATCAGAGATTACTCAGCACACTCAACTGGCTTTGTAATAGCTTTTAAACTTACATTAAACAAACAAACAAAAACTCACTTCCAAGCATTGTTCTTTAAACACATCCCCGGCAAATATTTTTGATTCATTATCTTCCAAAATAATTTGTAACAAACACTTTTAACTTCTTTCCCAAAGACATAAACTGTTTTATTAAAGAACACTATGTACACACTGCCATGTAAACTATGTGGAATTCTCTATACATGTTTTAGCAAGCATGTCTCCTCCTGAACTAAACATAAATTTTATTTTTCATTTCAAAACACTGCTACGCTGTCTTAGTAATGAAGGCCGTAGCATCTACGGGAAACTTCCGGCATCATCTTGTGTGAGGCCATCTGGACGTAAGTCTATGTCCGCCATCTTCAACATTCGTAGAAGGTTGAAGATTCCTTGGGTTGCCTCTTAGCTGATGTGATCTTCACGAAATATAAAATACACACATTTCTAGTTTTCTTAAAGTTGACATAATATCTACAAACATATATTTCACATAAGGACCACAATGATACTATACAACAAGCATTTGACTCTGTACCACATCTACAATTACTGTCAAAAGTACTGTTGCTACCCATCTGTATGACAACCCACATTGGATGATCAAAAGAGGAGAACGAACACTGGAAACTGTATTAAACTTCTACTATCTCAACTGACAGAGTAAAACCAGCATACTTATTTCTGAACTGCCACCTACACTTGTGCCTCAAAACCAAATGCATGTACTACCATCCAAAAAAGAAGCACAATCTAACCGAAGAACATGCTCCGGATGCTGAGTTGATTTTCCAGAAAGATATCTGGACGATGTTCCACTTCTTCCTAGAGGGTTGATGAAGCTAGTAAAACAGTCACAACTACGTTTCGTAGATGTTGATGAGTTCGCAGACCCGTCACCAGAGGTACCCTTTGTTCGGCATCGGAGGTTGTTTTGTTTAGCAACACTCCATAGAAGTAGACAGAATTTATTTAGATACACATTGTGCTTAGCATTACCTGCCAGATTAGGCAAGAGTGCTAATGCGCTGCTTCCTGGACTCTGGTAGGCGGGCCGGCCCCGGATCGAATAGGCCCAGCAGATTAACAACGTGGGCCAGTGTGCCAGCCAGCCTAGATGTGTTTTTAGGTGGTTTTCCACATCCCCCTAGGTTAATACTGGGCTGATCCCCACTTCCTGCCTCAGTTAGAAGACTCACAGACATCTGAACACATTAGCACTATTCCATGGATTACACTAGATGCAGACAGCTGGGGGGGGGGGGGGGGGGAGGGACTAATTCCGTCCCACCGGGGTACAGGGTGGCAGCAGGAAGGGCATCCAGCCACCCCTTAACATTAACCTTGCCAAATCCATACCTAACCACGCCGATCCTGTGACCCGCGGGATAAAGGCGCGAGCAAAAGAAGAAAAGAAGATCGTGCTTAGCATAAATTTGCTAAAATTTATAAGTTGCAAGGTCTTGCTTATCTTAAAAAATGGTAACTTAATAGGATTCTTGCAAGTATGTTAACTCAACAGAATTCTTGCAAATTATTTCATATAAAAGTGTTGTGGGAATCCTGAGTTCTACAACAATTATAATTGGAAAAGCCTTCCAAGAAAAGTAGGCGCACAACAGTCATAATAAGTATCACACTGAATGTTGCACCTCACAACCCACTTCTGACCATGACACCAGTAGTCACCCCTGAGGTGGTCAGTATAACTCTTCTTCACAAAATTCCTGAATACATTTGTGTTCCACTACAGTACAAGAGCAATATTACAAATAGGGTCTGTCTTTATGTTTCTGCTGCATTGGGGAACGTACTCCAGTGGTTCCCCCAGAAATGCATCATAGTCCATTGCAGTTATAGAAACTGATACCATATTGTATCATGTAACAAGCACCTGTGAGCAGTATGTATACGGACAGGGCCTTTTGGACAAGGCGCTGCGTCCACTTGACATCTTGTGCATGAGGTTCAGCGTAAAAATCAACATGTTTTGTTACACACACACACACACACACACACACACACACACACAAATTTTAAGACCTGAAGATGACAGTTAAGATTGTCGAAACTGGTTGTCTTGAATGAAAAATATTTAATACGATCTTGGCTTTTGAGAATGGTTTTTAATAATAAAATTTCTAGTTGGTGTGATGAATGGCAGCTAGCTCTCAACACAGAAAAATTTACATTACTGCAGGTGAGTGGGAAAAACGATCCCGTAATGTTCAAATACAGCATAAGTAGCATGTTGCTTGACAGTATCACAGTGATTAAATATCTAAGTACAATGTTGTAAAGCAATATGAAATGGAACAAGCACATAAGGATTGTTGTAGGAAGGGTGGATGGTTGACTTATTGGGTGAATTTTAGGAAAATGTGGTTCATCTGGAAACGAAAAGCGAATTTGACGCTGTGCGACTCATTCTTTACTACTGCTCCTGCATTTGGAATCCCCATCAAGTCAGATTGAAGGAAGACATTGAAGTAATTCAGACGGGGGCTGCTACATTTATTATCAGTAGGTTCGAACAGCAACCATGTATTACAGAGATGCAGTGGGAAGTCAAATGGGACTTTCTGGAGGAACGCAGGAGTATACAGTAATCCAGAAATAACATATGTATAATGACAGAAAAACAGTGAATGCATAATGACGGAAATAAAATGTAGAGCTGTACCATCTTACGAGCTGTACGCTGGGACTGCCACTCGGGCTGGCTGTGTTGCTGTGGGCCTTCCGCCGCCCTTATGCCATCTAGACGACTCACTGCAGGAGTACGCAGTAATCCATAAACGAGTCTAAGCGCACCTTCACTCATCAAGAAGTAAATTACTGAGCTGGGCGTTGAAGCTTACTCTTGTGTCTGTTTGCCTACAAATAAATTTGTTTTTTCATAGGTGCCACCTTATGCAAGCACAATTTTTTTGCTTCTTTTCTATACAGACATGTTTTTATGAAGTTACTAGATAGCCACCAAACAAAAAATGCTATGATTATGTTGTACTTCCAGCGAACCATGTTTGGGTTGGAAAAAAGAAGAAAAATTGTTTGGTCAAGGTGTAACCTACAGATATTCAAAAACAAATTAACTACAGAGTTCATTCCTGGGCTCGCAACTTGCATGATTGACATTCCAATAACTTTAAAGACCTCTTCAAATATGTAATGTTTGCTGGTCATACAATCATACCAGTCAGGGACCAAAACTTGGCCACACTGCATACAGTCCATACAATAGCTGAACAGGCCTATCACTGAGTCACAGCAAATAGTTTGCATCTTAAACCCAGTAAGACTCATAACATGTAGTTTCAAACGTAAAAAAAAATGAAATGCTGGAACCAGAATTAGACATTAATGGTTGTGGCAAATCAGAGGGGAGGGGGGGTAGTTACCTTCATAGTCCCAGATGCTATTGAATTTGGCATATGTTAAAATTCAGGAGTTTGTAAAAACACTTATTTTTTTGTTTCCTCCAAAAAATTCCTGCCCTGAGATACAGACCTCCAAAGATGACACTGCAAACACCATTTTGAAGATGCGAATTTTGGAAAAATTTTTAAAATGCTGTTCTCTGTAACAGTTCTAGGTATTTTGTTAAGCGTTTTTTGATTTGAAAGAGAATTGCTTTATGATTACAATAGTATCCTCCTTTTGGACTTATCTGTCAAAGTTATTTTCCTGTCACCTTTTGAATTTTTCTTTTTTTATAATTTAGAGAAAAAACTGTTTTAATGCCAATCCAGATTGTCGATTAGTACTATATAGTACTATATTATAAATGATAGCTTCCACTTTTAAGTTGGACAAGTTTTATTTTAAAAAATATTTTTTTTTCTTTCAAAGGTAATGTATGTCTTCACTGAAGCTGTTTCTTACTAATTTCTTTGTTACAATGTTTATTTCTATTGTCTTTGTTGCAGTTATTTCTTATCATTTTCTTTGTTGTAGATATTTCTCGCACTTTCTTTGTCGTGGTTGTTCATTGCAGGTTTCTGTATTTTAGTTGTTACATGTTAATGTGTTTACTGAAGAGGTTTCTAAGAAATCTGAGACCATCCAGCGAGTAATGTGTTTTCGTGGGGAATTTGCCAGTTCACACAGTTGCAGTGTGTTTTGTGAAAAGGACTATTTGAAATGTCTTCTGGCTGGGGCCATAGGAGAGTGAAGTGTGCTGACTATTTGCATATCCATAAAAGAGTGATATATAAGACAAACAAAAAAACAGTCTTTGTTCAGGTTGGGAATAAGTGTTCTCATTTGAAGACACTGTTTCAAAGTGAAGATGTTTCTAGTTACAACTTTTTGTGTTCTAAATGTTTTGACAGAATAACAACAATGATAGTATCTAAACAAGGTGAAGCCTCATATGGTGCAGATGATGTAGATTTTGCATCCACAGAGGAAGAATTGAATATCCTGAATCAGTCCACTACAGAGGTAGGTGTTAAGTTCTGTTAAGAAACTGTGGTCAATGAAGTCGAGTTATAAGCTCTATGCACCAAGAAAGCACAGAGAAATTACTAAAGCTGTGAATGAATACACTACAGCAAAACTAACAATACTCTTCAAAGTAGAAATTCCATCTTCAGAAGAAAATGAACCAAAGAACTCTTGCACCTCTTGCCAGGAATTTTTCACAAGTATAAATTCAGCTGTTGAATATTGTGCATACTACAGTTTTAATTATTATTCCACAGACATTTTCAAAGAAAACAATTTTGAACCACATTCCATCAATATCAAAGTACATGGTAGACAAATCAATAAATGTGAGATCTGTAAAAGGAGTCTTTGGAAGACCAGATCCCTATTATGGTCATCCTGTAGAAGCAGGTCAAGTTCAGACAGACACTATAACCGTAACAGTTGAAAGTCAAAAAGTTGCGACAGTGAAGAGGTACATGACTCGCAGTATCAGAGAAACTTTTGCAATTTATAAGAGCAACTGTACAACTTCACATATTGGAAGATTAAAATTTTATGCACCATGACCTAAGTGGGTAGTTCCACACCCACCTAGAGATGTCTGTTTTTGTGTGCAATGCGCAAATTTTGAACTTCGTGTGGTAACTTTGAAGAATTAACTGGAGCACGTACCATATGACACCTCGGTTGGGCATGTGAAGTCATTAGTAGTCTGTGACAAAGCGACAGACTTGTTTGTTTCAAGAATGTGGTGACTGCCCTGGAAAGGGAGGACTGTCTTTACAGACATTTGGCCTGGAAGACGTTGCAGATAACTCTGCAGAAATTACATACGAGACATGGGAGGAAAATAAACTAATTAAGAAAGCTGTTTCCTTTGACAGTTTCATTGATGAACTTGGTAAATGGTCAGTGAAAGCAGTAACATACCACCATCTGAAGAAATTGCAACAACACATTGCAGAAGTGAAAGGGTGTGTAAAGGCTGAAGAACTATGTTTAGTGCTTCACTGTGAGTTCGTTGAGAACTGGTCTGTAATTCCCCCACAGGAAGAACAAGGGTATCATTGGAGTAATGACCAGGTTTCAATTTTTACAGGGGTAACATTTTCAAAACAAGACCACAAGTATTGCAGTTATAAGTGATGACACTGGACATGACTCAGCACATGCTTTGCTAGCAATGCGCAAAATTCTTCAACTGCAAACAAGGGCAGAGAAGTGCATCATTATTTCTGACGGTGCTCCTAGTCATTTTAAAAATCGTTACTAGCTGTTTGAATTGACTAAGTCACTTGTGCCAACTGACTGGATATACAGTGCTGCTGGCCACAGGAATGGGCCTTGTGATGATGTAGGAGGCCTGCTGAAGCACCATGCTACACAACATAATCCTAGAAAACAATCTTTCCAGACCAAATACAGCTGTGATTCAGAATGCTGAAGATTTTACAAGAGTCGTGAAATCTTACACATCCACAGCCCTCGTTCTTTTGTCCAAGGAGGAAATCAAGGAATTCTGTGAGCAGAAAAAAAGAAGAATGGTCCAAGCAAACTACTCCTGTGAAAGGAATTCAGAAGACACATTTTTGTACTCAGAATGATGGGCGAACTCATATTTCACACACTTTAGAGAGCAAGAAAGAAGAAATTTTGTTCGTTCGGCCAATACCTCAGAAACAGCAGAATAATATTCAGATTCACAACCTGAGAAGGGGGATGTTTGTGGCTTGTGTATGACTGATCGGTGGATTGCAGAGATTATAGAAACCAGTTGTAAGTTAAACAAAACTGTAGTGAATTTTATGCTACCATATAGACCAGCTGCTGGATATAGATTTCCAGCTGAAAGCCAGCAACACCACCATCAGTGCTCACTTCCTGTTCACAATGTTTTGAAGATTGTAAGTGCTCCAGTTCTTATTGTTTCAACAGGAAGGCATCACTCTATACCAAAGAAGAATACTGAATCAGTGTAACACTGGCTTATTTCAGTACAAAACAGAGTACACAGAAGTTATATAAATTGAAAAAGTCTTTCGACCTTTCACATACATTCTGGAACCATTTAAAAATGTTTGAAAAAAGAGTATCTTACTCATCTTTCTAAACTAAAATTATGTTAAATAAGGCTAGGTTTTGATTTTTATGAGCCTGTTATGTGATAATGTGGTACTAAAACAGGTTTTATCCATGGCAAAAATTTCATTTGTTTATAAGACCTGTTCAACCTAAAAGTGGAAGCTCTCCTTTTCAGGGAAATGTAGAACTATATGGTACTAATCAACAGAAAAAACAATCAAAATTGTATGGATTGGCATTTTTGGAAGAAAAAAAGGGAATTTCCATAAATTATAAAAAAGTTCAGAATGCTACAGTAAAAGAACTTTGAGAGGTAGGTCGAAATAGAGGATTTCTTTGTAACCATAAAACAATTATCTTTCAAATAAAAAAACCAACTAAACACTTAGAACTGTTCCAGAGATACAGCATTTTCAATTTTTTTTCCAAAATTTGCATCCTCAAAATGGTATACGCAGTGAAATCTTTGGAGGGCTGTATCTCTGAGCAGAAATTATTTTGGAGGGAAAAAAAGTGTTCCTTACTTAGTCCGTCATTTTAACATATGCTAAATTCAATAACATTCGAGACTACGTAAGATTTTTTCCTAGCCTGCCTGAATCGATAAGGACTATGCCTTATATTCTAAATTAGTGCTGTACAATTCCTTGGATTCTGGCCAGTTAGCAAAATAAAATTGAGTTAACTCGCAGCTAAACATATCAAGATGCTGGACCCAGCTTGTTTTGTTTTAGAATTGTCTCTAATCGTGTCGAGTTGTAGACAAGGGTTTTTGCACGCTTATCATACTTTCATTTCTCTATTCAATTTTATTTTGTTGAACCATACTGCCAACAACTTGATACAAATACAAAAATATCTACATAGAAATACTACAACAGAAAGAATCTACACAATAACTTATAAACAGTATCCATATATTATATAACTTTTAAAAAAGACAACATCATATATAACTGGAAGAAAATACAAAAAAAGGGAACTTAACATAATTTTGGGAAAATCTTCCAGGAGACGAGTCTGATAATATACACAAATTTATACATATTACTGTCCCATAAGGCTGGTTCACACTAGGCCAGTAATTTAATCAAGTGTTACGCGATTTAATGAACATGGTTTAGTAAATTTGGTAAATAAAACAGTTTAGCTGGCCCGATCCAGTATGTTAAATCGTAGTCAGTCAAGTAGCTTCCCCCATCCCAGATCACCACTGGCGTGCAACTGGACACGTAAACACCGTTTGTTCAGTAGCATGCAGTATTATCTGTCTTTGTTCCACTCTATTTTCAGTCATGTTTCTAGTGGCTCAGCAACATGACTGAGTGACAATACAACGTTAAGTTTGTTTCTCTTTACATGGAACACAAGTGTTTGTGTAATGTGGAATGTCCAATGTACAAAAATTACACAGCAAAAGAAGTCACTATCGCAGAGCTGTAAAAGTTAATGTGAATACCAGGGCTCCATGAGAAGGAGATTAAACAGAAAATTAAAAACTTCAAAATTTTTTGTCACAAGAAACAGAGTTTGATGTGCTCGGAAAACATGTTCCCCTCTGGCTAAAGTAATTGCCATGGCTATTGGCTTTGAAGGTCCAAAAACACATGGAACTATATGTAAACAGGATTCACTGACAGCATACAAGGGGTGACCCAAAAATAACCGGAATTTCTTTCTAGAAAGTATATACTTTATTGGTTTCAAATACAACCTTAATCTCCTTCAAAGTACTCTCCATTAGCATTAATACACTTGTCCAAACGTTCATTCCAGTGTTTGAAGCACCTTTTAAATTCGTCCTCTTTGATACCTGCTAGCACTTTCATGACATTGCGTTTTACGTCTTCCACATCTGCAAAACGCTTCCCTCTCAAATCTCTTTTCATCCTCGGGAACAGAAAGAAGTTCGAAGGTGCTAAATCTGGCGAATAGGGCGCGTGGGTCAAGGTAGTCGTCTTCGTTGGGACCAAAAACTGGCGAACGCTGAGAGCCGTGTGCGCGGGAGCATTGTCGTGATGCAGGAACCACATGCCAGACTCCCATAAAGCCGGACGTTTTCGCGACAAACTCCCAAACTCCTGCAAAGCCGTTTCATAATCTCCAAATAGAATTGTTGGTTTACTGTCTGGTTTTCAGGGACAAATTCAGAGTGTATGGTCCCTTTGATGTAAAAAACAGACCAATTTCGTTTTCACATTCGATTTCACTTGTCGAGCTTTTTTTGGTCGAGGTAAGCAAGGTGACTTCCATTGTCATGACTGTTGTTTACTTTCTGTATCATACCCAGAGCACCATGACTCATCACCTGTAATGATTTTGTTGAGGGAATGTGGATCATCTTTGAACGCGTCCTTCATTTCAAGACAGACTTGGCGACGATCCCTTTGATCTCTGGCAAGAAGCTTCGGCACGAATTTTGCTGCCACTCTTCGCATCCTCAAATCGATGGTCAAGATGAGCTCCAGGACAACCCGGACAAGTTCTCGAGTTGGTCGATTGTCCTGCGTTGATCTTCACTGATGAGATCACGGATTTTGTCGATGTTGTCTTCAAGCAGTTGAAGGTCGACCGGAACGGGGCTGATCTTCAACCACCATTTCTCACTTTTTAAACCAAGAAAACCATTTGTACACTTGCGTTTTACTAAGAGCATGGTCTTTGTAGGCTGTCTGAATCATCACAACAGTTTCTGCTGCGTTCTTGCCGAGCAAGAAACAAAACTTCACTGCTGCATGTTGTTCGTAAGAACTAGCCATTTTCTCGTGTCACGTCTGCACTGTATGCACACTCAAAGAACTGCCAAAGGAACCACACTTCTCACTGTTGGGTGATGCCGCGTGGCAGAATGACTCAGCAGAGCTCCTACTATAACCCTCTGGTGGCGCAACCTGCTACTTCAAGTACACAATGTGCAGCATTACGATTCCGGTTACTTTTGGGTCCCCCCTCATAGATTACAAGACTCCATTGGGCAATACAGAATGGAGATTATCAGCCACACTTCGATGGATTTGCCTTGACCTTATGCTCCAAGACAAGAAAACAACAATTCCACTGAAAGTGCACTGAGCACGGAGAGAGATTCCCCTCATCTGCAAGTAAAAGCATCGCATTATCAGACTACTCCATACTCAGAAGAAGTAGTGTCAAGATATAATGAAACATATCTACATTTCTCATTTGTGTCACTGAACCACTTGCTTCCCATTCATCACTGAACTCTGAACATTCTCCAACAGACATCACTTCAGAAATGACAACTGATAATCTCCCAATTGCATTTTATGTGTAATGAAGTCTTGTTTTAAAACTTTTTTGTTTTATCTTACAATGATTACTTTAAAAATATTTTGTTTTAAAATAAAGAAATACATAAAACCATGAGATGGTTTTTCAGACCATAACTTGATGGACTCTTTCAACACTTCATAATTAGCATCACAAACTTCTCGAAAGAATAAACAAATAGTTATAATAATAATTTCATGTGGTTCACTGGCTCTGTGCAAGTCTTTCAACTGGACACCACTTCTGCACAAAAAGGTACAACACTTCCTACAATTTACTTTCTGCAGTTAGGGCTCCTCTTCAATGAGTACTTTTCTAATAGAAAATTGCAGCAACTTTTCTGACATTCTCAAAAGTATTCTTTCGGGTCATCAGTTGAGAGGTCTTTCAGAAACACATTGAAAGTTCCATGCAAATCTCTCTAGCTAATCCATTTTCATGCTCACTGTCTCTTTCTCTTCCTTACTGTTTCAATCTTCTTCCACCTCTTCCAGTATAACCATTGTTGTAAGGTGTATAATCATGTGTGAATGTGTGCTTGCTTACTTGTTGTTTAGCTGTTAACTAGGCCTACTATATCATTTGCTACTTGACCGAACAGTATACAGATGTAAACTATCCCGAGAAAGTCTGTTAAAGTTTCAAGAATCAGCTTTAAGTAATTACCCAAGGGATGTACTACAATCCCCTACACATCACTCACAGGGATCATGAGGATAATATTAGAATAATTATTGCATGCACAGAGGCATTCAAACAATCATTCTTCCCGTGCTCCATATGTGAATGGAACACGAAGAATCCCTAATAACTGGTACAATGGGATGCACCCTCTGCCGTGCACCTCACACTGGTTTGCAGAGTACACATGTAGATGTAGATGCCGATGTAGGTGTAGATTGTGAACTAGCCTCTAGAGTGGTGATGCAGAACACCTATTAGCATATTTACAATGCATCTGAAATGTGATCTTCTGTAGCAGTTATCAACAAGTAACATCAAAATTGACTTTTTATTGCAGGTGTACTTTCTGTGGATAACAAAGACACAAAAACAATTTGAATGGCTGGTAGATATCATTAGAGAGGTGGAGAATGCCGACATCAGTAATGTTGTGTCTGTACACATTTTCATAACACAATTCTACCACAAGTTTGATCTCAGGACTATTCTTCTGGTAAGTAAACTATGATTTACAATTCATCATGCCTGGTCACATGTTAACACTGAACGTGATAACTAAGCAGACAAACAGTCAGATGGAAAAATTTCTTGGGTTATTGTAATGTGTTAGTGTTAACATTTCAATAAAGCAAATGGATGGGAGAATTTCTAAATAGCCCCTTGGAGTAATGTGATTTACAACTATCACATGAATGAAATAACCTCTGCTTTGCCCGATTTAATTTGACACCATTCTATTATCCATTTTTCATTTTTGTTAATGTTCATTGTACAATCTCTTTCTTCATTCCACACCTTTTCCAAGTTATTTGCAGGCTCTAAATTAAAGTTTCATCGTCAAACCTCAAAGTTTTTATTTCTCCTGCCTGAACTTTAATTACTTTTTCAAATTCGTCCTCGGTTTCATGTAACGCTTTATCAGTGTAGAGACTGAATAACACTGGGGAGATGGTACAGTCCTGTCTCACTCCCTTCTCAACCACTGTCCCATTCCCCTTTCACGCTCTTCAACTTTTATAGCTGCAGTCTGGTTTCTGTACAAGTTGTGCATAATTTTGTGCTCTATTTCATCCAAGAAACCTTCAGAATTGCAAATAATTTAATCCACTCAACATTGTCAAAAGCTTTCTCCAAACCCACAAATACCATGAACACTGCTTTGCCTTTTTTAACTTATGTTTCAAGGTAAGTCTGACAGTATTGTTGCATGTGTTTTCATATTTCTGTCAAATGACCATCTCTGAGGTCAGCTTCTACCAGTTTTTTCCATTCTTCTATAAATACTGTGTGTCAACATTTTGAAATTATGACTCACGTGTCTCGTGTTATCTTGCACACCAGGTAGAACAGTTTTGTCATGGCTGGCTGTCCCAAGGAATTCAATAATTCTGAGGGAATGGCATCCTCCTGGGGCCTTGATTCAACTTTCCTCTACCAATGTCTTATTAAAGTGTTCAGTTTTGTATTTGTCTGTGGATGGTCCTCCTACAGGTGATGACACAACATGAAATTACCTCTGATGCTAGTCCCAGAATGCTCCATGCTTGGAAGAGATGTCTTCTACTAGGAGCTTGGCAATCTCATAAGCTTCATCAGTCGGCACAGCTTCACTCACAGTGTAGCAGGTGCAGTAGTCAGTGCAGATTATCCACCGATACCAGTTTGTCAACTTTGGAAATTTCCCCATGAGGTCAGTTCTAAGCCAATGGAACAGCACTGCTGCAGGTGGAATTTGTATCAGCTACCTTGGAGGCAACTGTAACACACACATCCACTCATTGGCCTTTTTTACAGGGGGTCACACAGTGTCCTAATGGATCAGTAAACACCTGACCTGATATACCTGCGCCTGGTTCTGTCAGTCTTTGTGAATCCCATGTGACCCACAGAGCATTCAGGACTGCCCCAGCCCAGGGTCAACAGGATATTTCATTTAAATTCCTTCCCATGCAGGAGAATGGCACTAGGACTGTTTCTTCATAGGGCTCCATACTGTGGAACGGTTTCAAATAGAATGGGCACACAAGTGGCTACAAAAGGTATTATCCCAGGATATTTCATTCCTAACAATAATGGGCAGTGGTTTAAACACATACAAACAATGAAACAGAAGCGCACAAGACAAGTGTTTACATCATTCTGTGATGGTTGCCACTCTAAGTAAATAGGCCAAACTGGAAGCTCCTTTGAAGTTAGGTTTAAGGAACATATTTCCGGTTCAGTTATAGTTCTGCCTTGACTTATTTATCCAGCACAGATCACTCAGTTTTTAGTATTAAATCTGCTCTTTCTGGTGCTTTTTATAATCTTTTTCTCTTGTTCCATTTGTTCATAGGCTCCAGATTCATTGCCACTTTTTAATCCATGACTATTGCTTTTTGAAAAATTCCCAAATTTTAAGAAAGTGTTAGGATCGGACTGTAAAACTGGTTTTACCGCTGTAATGTAAGCATTCAATCTTGTGAACCTTTTTTGTCACTATTATATGGTCTTTGCATAGTATTGTTTATGGTATCTTCCTTTTGCTCAGATTTTCACCTGATGTAATTTAAATTACGGAACCAGTTGTGTTTTTAATAAAGGATCTACAACTGTAGCACCTTTTTTTCTTTCTTTTTTCTTTTTTTTCCCCCAACACACAAAAGTTTGGCTGTGAATGCCAGTACAATAAAAATATGTACTTCAGGATAGCTGGCCGTAGATGAGCTGAGATGACAATTATTTCAGCACCACGGGATCATAATCCCTCTCATAAAACGCCCTGTTTATTAATAGGAGTTGTTTGATCAGTTCTTCCTTCTTAAAGGTTTCACTGTGTTCCAGCAATGCTTGATCTTGTCTCTGTTCAGCAGCAATGTCACTTAATTCAGTGATAGCAGTCATCATCCATGCTGGTACATTCTGCCAAAAAATTCCTTGGAAGGCAGTCAGCACCCTTTTGTTTCCATCTGCTTTCATATAGCACTGTGACATCATACTCTTGAAACTTCAGTGTCCATCTCGCCAGTCACAACAATAGATCATTCAGGATAATGAGCCAGCACAGAGTATATTTGTCCATCACAATGGTGAACGGTTTGCCACACAAATACATGTGAAACTTGTTGGTCCAAACAACTGCAAGGTACTCTTTATGGCTGTAGAGCAGTTCATCTCGGCCTCAGAGTACTCTCGAAGCATGTGCTATTCTGAATTTATTTTTGGCACATTTCTAAACTTCTGGAATTGTACCTAGCCCATAACTGCTAGCATCAATGTGAATTTGTGCATCAACATTCTCGCCACACAATGCTAGCACTGGAGAAGATGATAGCATCACCTTATAAACAAAGATCCTTCTTGCACCTCATACCAGGAAAATTTGGCACCTCCCTGCAGTGGTTCTTCCAAGGGACATTCCTTGGTACAGAACTTCTATATGAATCATCGGTAGTAAGAGTACATCCTGAGAAAACTTCTCACTTAACCAATGTGCTGAGGACTGGAAAATCTGTGACTGGTCATATTTTCTCTGGATTGGAACAGAATCCATCACCATTAATTAGGCATGCCAAGAGTTTTGTTTCTTGGGCAATGAAGAGGCACTTTTTCACATTCAGGCAGAAGCTTGCTGTCTGAACATATTGAAAGGTTGTCAGCCAGCTTACATGTTCTTCAAATGTTTTTTGAAAAGATTGTCTTCCAAATATCAAACACACATCGTCCATTTAAGATGTCAAAGCAGAGTTTCCATCACACGTTTGAAAGTGGCTGGAGCAATATATGGTCCTACCTGCATAACTTTGAACTCTCTAAGGCCATCAGCTGTTGTGAAGGCAGTCTTCCCACAGCCCACCTCTTCAACCTTTATTTGTCAATAGCCTGACTGCAGATCCGTAGTTGAGAAATAGCGTGTTCCTTTCAATCGGTCTAGGGTGTCATTAATGGAGGGAAATGGGTGGACTCTTTCATGATGGTTTAGTTGTCTGTAGTTGATGCAGGAACACCATGTGTCGTGCCATCCTCATCCATTATGACCACTGGAGAGGGCTAAGGACATTGACGATTCAATGATATGACATTGCACCATATTCTCTATTTCTTCCCGGATAATCTATCGTTCAGCATATGACACCTTATACAAACAACGGCTGATTGGTGGATATCTCCAGTGTTGATATGTGCTTTATCATGGGCCACTTGGTCTGTGTTTTCTCCACTCCAGATTTGAATGCATCACAAACTATTGCCAATGTTATTCCTCAGTCGACCCAGATCCTATTGGCAGTTCAACAGTACTTTCCTCACTGAATTTTCTTTAGTAGTAGTGAAGCACTAAGCTGCTCTTTGTGAGGTGATTTGGCTGTCTCTGTTCACATACCTTTAGGGATGAGTTGTAGCAGCGAACGGCGTTAGTAATCCAAAGCTTTCCTCGGCTACCAAAAAAGCTCATGATCATCACTGGCATGTAGATTTCTTCTGTGAGCCTGAGTAGCTTTTTGCAATCAACAAAGACTCCAGCAGTTTCAATGAGCATCTAGATTGCTGATAGGAACTTAACTCTTTGACGGCTGGCAATAACAATGGCTTCAACAGCAAACAACTGTCAGAGCAATCTTCGTTATGTGTGCTTGCTGGGATAGCTTAATCAACTTGGGAGCTCTGATCTTCCACATTCTGCCTGCTTGTGATGCTTCTAAGAAGTCCCATCTAAGAATAACATTATGACTATATTCTGTTAAAATGATGAATTCGAGCAGCTGTGTTCTGTCACTGTTAGTTATTCGTGCTGTACTTGTTTCTGTTGGCTGGACATAACTCCCATGTGAGATTTTCAGAACAATCACTTTCGTATCACCATCATAGCCGTCCTTAGCTGGTGACGATAAGCATTCCACATTGAAGAAGAAGAAGAAGAAGAAGAAGAAGAAGAGCATTGAGAGATTGGCCATTGATGATGCCATCAATGAGATTCCTTGACATCTTGGTAAATGTCGTCTATAGAGGATTTTCATCTATGGCAACCTTGCCTCCACATATGGTCACCTCACATAGTTTTCCTGAATTCAGCAGTGAGGGAAGAGGCTGCTATCTCTGTACAGCAACAGGGAACAGCTGCAGCACGTTTGGGAGCGGACTCCTCCAGGGTAAAGTGATTGACTTCGTCCCACAGCTAAGACCACAATCGTCTGCAGCTGTTGAGACGGCTGATGTCTGATGGTGCAGTATAGTCATTGGACACTTGCTTTCTCTAAAGTAGCAAAGAACGTGTGCAGGTTGTCCACAATGGATGAATGTTGTCCACTGTTCTCCAAAAATCATTTCTTCTGTGGGACGTTACACTTGCCACAAGATTTGATTGACCCAGCTTTGGTCAGATGCTGAATGCCATTTGACAGTCATGACATAAGTTGGAGTTGAATGAGTCCACAATTCATGATGTATTCAACTGGGGATTGAGATTTGTGCCAAATATTGAAACATCTCTTCTTCAACATTTCCTGTTACCTCCTGATATATGGAGTGGACTTTCATGGCTTCTATCCCTTGCATACTCAGACTTTTTGGCTGCCATAAACTGCTGTATTTCTCTTCTCTCACTACCTGATGTATGTGAGGTGAGGCCATGATTGTGAGTTGTTCATGCCTCTTTGGTACTGTTTTTTCTGTTTCATTACCTCAATGTGATGGCACCACTTGACAAATTTCTCTGCTGCTGTTACATGTTTAACAAAAGAGCTTGGTAGATGTCTTCTGCAACTCCTTTCATCACGTATGAGATTTTGTCAGCTTCTATCACATTTGGATTCACAATGTGGCGTAAAGCGAAAACATTCCATATGTATTGTTTCCCCATTAAGTTGTGCACTATTCTTCAATTGAACTTCTGATGAGCAGACTTGTTGCTGTGTCATCAAATATTTTCTTCAGTTTGGTCTGGAATTTGTACCAGCTATCTAGTTCTTTCCGATGTTCTGGAACCACTGCAGGGTTGTTCCATCCAAGTAAAAGTACACATTTGCCAAACACATCATGTTATCCCACCTTCTTGTATCTGACAGCTTAGTTGAATCCTTTCAGCCACTTCACTGTGTCCTGAGCAGCATCTGAGGAACACTATTGGATGCCTGATGGCAGCTGTTTTGAAATCCACTGGTCTCCTGTAAGTACAGACCTCAGGAATGATGTACCTCTTTTATTCCACTTCCTGTCCATGTATGTGATGGCTTTTATATTGGTTAATTGGAACCATGGTGATGTAATCATTTTGAAGAACCCTGCATCTCCAACAAACGATGCCATGCCATAACCACAAACAGGTCCAAATCCAAAAGTAGGATGGTCAATGAAGTACAATACTTATCAATGAAAGCACACTCATTATGGTGACCAACATACAGACAGGACAGAATAAAACTGCGGTTGGACAGAGGGCACTGCTATTTACACACATATCAAATGTTCCAGAATACACGAGAATTAGAAATAAGAAATTTGAGAACCTTCTAGAAATGATAAATACAAACAAATATTTGCTGATGATTGTATTAGGACTGACAACCTGGAGCACGCCAGCCAATGAAGCTAACCACACCTCTACCATGCACACAACACAGTTTATGGCAATAATGTCTTCAAGTCATTTCCCCTGTATATACTTCCACAATTCCTTCTACCTTTTAGCTTTCTCTCCTTTGGTTAGTACTAGTTTGCCACCTGGGCTTAGCCATGTATGTTTCTACAATGTCACATTTGTCCTCTAGTAATATCACTTACCCATCTTGCACCTCCTGTCAATTTATTTTTAGACATTTAAATTTCCTTTCGCCTGCTTTATTTACTGTATTTTAATTTTTTCTAAATTTGTCAAATCTATCTTACCATAATATAATCAATCTGAATCCCTCCAGGTCTCTTCCATGTATGCAAGCTTCTTAACTCAAGTGTTAATGGTTCTACTGTATCGCTTCTCCTTCCAGTCCTAAATTATAGAATACCAGGTGATCAAAAAGTCAGTATAAATTTGAAAACTGAATAAATCACGGAATAATGTAGATAAAGCGGTACAAATTGACACACATGCTTGTAATGACATGGGGTTTTATTAGAACCAAAATAATACAAAAATTCAAAAAATGCCCGACAGATAGCACTTCATCTGATCAGAATAGCAATAATTAGCATAACAAAGTAAGACAAAGCAAAGATGATGTTCTTTACAGGAAATGCTCAATACGTCCATCATTCCTCAACAATAGCTGTAGTCGAGGAATAATGTTGTGAACAGCACTGTAAAGCATATCCGGAGTTATGGTGAGGCATTGGCGTCGAATGTTGTCTTTCAGCATCGCTAGAGATGTCTGTCGATCACGATACACTTGCGACTTCAGGTAACCCCAAAGCCAATAATCGCACAGACTGAGGTCTGGGGACCTGGGAGGCCAAGCATGACGAAAGTGGCGGCTGAGCACACGATCATCACCAAACGATGCACGCAAGAGATTTTTCACACATCTAGCAATATGGGGTGGAGCGCCATCCTGCATAAACATCGTACGTTCCAGCAGGTGTTTATCAGCCAGGCTGGGGATGATGCGATTCTGTAACATATCGGCGTACCTCTCACCCATCACGGTAGCAGTTATAAAACCAGAATCATGCATTTCCTCAAAGAAAAAAGGCCCAATAACGGTAGATGTGGTAAATCCAACCCATACCGTGACTTTCTCGTCGTGCAATGGAGTTTCCACGCCAGTTCTAGGATTTTCGGTAGCCCAAATTCTGCAATTGTGGGCGTTGACAGACCCTCGGAGTGTGAAATGAGCTTCGTCAGTCCACAACACGTTACTCAACCAATCGTCATCTTCCACCATCTTTTGAAACGCCCACACCGCAGATGCCCTCCGCTTCACTAAATCGCCAGGTAACAGTTCATGATGCCGATGGATTTTGTACGGATAGCATCAGAGGGTACGCCTCAGTGCCATTCCTCAACTGTCTCAGCAGCATTTTGTTCTCGGTCGGCCACTACGGGGTCTATTGTCTTACAACCCGTGGCTTCGACCTTCAAAATCATTCTCACCACAGCTGCATTGGTCAACGGACCTTTACCCGTTCGTATCCCCTTCCTATGGAGATAAGATCCTAACGCTGAACTAGCACATTCCCCATTCTGATAATACAGTTTCACTAAAAGCGCGTTTTCAGGTAACGTCAACATGCTGCAATTGCTGGTGCATCTGATTCTCTCTCTGATTACAGCTCCTTTTATACACGATTGTCATGCGCAGTCACTGACGTTTTGCTGTCCAGCACCATCTGTCTGACATTTTGTGAACTTTGTTTTTACCTCTCTATCTACATTATTCAGTGGTTTATTAAGTTTTTAAATTTATACTGACTTTTTGATCACCCGGTATTTTTGGATAAAACCAGAGTTTTACACTCTGCTGTGAATGTGTATAGGGACTTACCAGCAGACATAGGGCATAAAATAGAAGATCCCAAGATAAGAATACCACACTAGCTAGTCCTGTAATTTATCATAATATTTGGACTCAGGGATTTAAATTCTGCATAAATATGTGCTGAACAGGCATTGCAATAGTCAGTATATACATAGCTGATACGTGATCTGTGCAAAGTAAACCATACATCTGTATTATTAGATAAAAACAGCAGCAGATTAATATAAGAGTAGCTGTTTTTCTCTTTAAAAAGTATTTATATAAAGTAATTACAAGTAATTCTCATAATTATTAACATGCAGATTAGTACTAATCATAATCTGTTGTAAGTATACTTTACAAAATGAGACTGCATTGGCTGCTTCTGTCAAGGTATTATTTTACTCATCCACATCCCTGAAGGCTTTCCATTATGGGATTTAACGAACATAACACATTAACTAATCAACGGTTAAATTGGTTCACAGATTGGAGGAAGGCAATGGTATATCGTCTTCTCTGAGGTTTTATTTTGAGTCACATTACCAGGTGTCTACCTGTACCTCCCACACTGAGAAATATTAACAGCTTGTACCATCTGTTACTTTGATCAAATGAATATTTAACAAACCTCTGACAGCACTGTTTACCTCAGAAGCAGAGAGAGAGAGAGAGAGAGAGAGAGAGAGAGAGAGAGAGAGAGGGGGGGGGAAGGGAGGGGGAGGGGTAAGAGGCAGCTCAAGTAGGGGCACAAGGTATGGGAGGCTCTGGTGGAACTGATAACTCGACTCATGTTACAAGCAGTGTGCTGTTATTGAATTCTTGTGGGCAGTGTATGGGAATGCTGCAGTTGATAGGAGTATAGTTGGGCGATGGGTAAAGTTACAGCCTCAGGAAATACAGAAACAGAGCTCCATGATTAGCCACACTCTGGACGTCCTGTCACAGCCACTGTTTCAGACATGCTGAATCGTTCAGATGCCATTATTCATGCTGGCCAGCACATCACAACTCGACAATTGGCTCTACAGTTGTCGGTCAGCATTCGAACTGTGAGAGTGTCAGTCATACAGTGAAAACACTGCTACGCCTACAGGACAAAAGCTTTTACCAGCAGGGAATACATGCTCTTCCACAACATTGGTGTATGGTCATAGAACGTGATGGAGACTATGTAGAAAAATAGGACATGGGCAAGACATGTTGATGTATATTGTCACCAAATTCTGAGCCTTAACAATAAATACGTTCTGCAAAAAAGAATAATGGGCATTACTTATTGAATCACCATTGTACAACGAGTAACAGGCTGTTCACATTTTGTACAGACACCAGAATGCAGTTAAGAGTCAAGGGGCCTGAAAGGGGAGTAGTAGTTGGGAAGGGTGTGAGGCACAGTTGTAGCCTATACCGTATGTTATTCAGTCTGTACACTGAGCAAATAGTAAAGGAAAGCAAAGAAAAATTTGGGAATTAAATTCCAGGAAGAAGAAATAAAAACTGAGGTTTGCGATGACATTGCAATTCTGTCAGAGGCAGTAAAGTACTTGGGAGAGCAGTTTAACAGAATGGACAGGGTCTTAAAAGGAGCATGCACATATGATGAACATCAACAAAAGCAAAACAAATATAATGGAATGTGGTCAAATTAAATCAGTAGATGCTGAGAGGATTAGATTAGGAAGTGAGCCAATTGAAGTGGTAGATGAGTATTGCTATTTGGGCATCAAAATAACTGACGATGGTTGAAGTACAGATGATATAACATGTAAACTGACAATAACACTGAAAGTGTTTCTCAAGAAGAAAAATTTGTTAACATTGAGTATCGATTTAAGCGTTAGGAGGTATTTTATGAAAGTATATTTCTTGAGTGTAGCCATGTACAGAAGTGAAACATGGATGACAAACTGTTTGGACAAGAAGAGAACAAAAGCTTTTGAAACTTGGTGCTACAGCAAAAAGGTTGAAGATTAGATGGGTATATCACATAACTAATGAGGAGGTACTAAACAGAATAAAGGACACAATAAATTTGTGGTACAACTTGATCAAAAGAAGGGACTGGTTGACAGGACTCATCCTGAGACATCAAGGAATCACCCATTTAGTACTGGAGGGAAGTGTGGAGAGTAAAAACTGTAGAGGGGGACCAAGAGATTTATACAGTATGTAGATTCAAAAGGATGTAGTAGACTGCAGTGGTTACTTGGAGATGAAGAGGCTTGCACAGGATAGAGTAGCTTTGAGAGCTGCATCAAACCAGTCTTCGGGCTGAAGACAACAACATACTGTGTAAGTACAAGTAAGTACCACGCTGGTGATAGCAACTTACAAAGTTTATGGGACATGTACCTTGGTATCACACATAGTGTGGCTTTTACAACTGAAAGTAACTGCAGTTCCTCCTTCCCTCACCAGATATACCATCTGTATCTCAACAAACATCAAAACATTTTTGTTCAACATTAAAGACACATCATGAACACTGTAAAAAAAGTGTGGAACTTTGTCAGTGGAACTAACAAATAAAAAACAGTACTCAGTTTTCATGGAAACACTTTCATTTCAGATCATACATACATGTGCACGTAACTGTACCATAGATAACATCAACTAGTCCTAAAGGAACATCCAGGGACAGAAACTGAGTCAAATAGCATTCAGAAATGACAGAGAAACTGTATTAAAATTTAGCTACCAGGAATAAACTATCTGTACATTTACATTTGCTCTGGAATTCTCTTATTTGCAGTACATCTGCGAAAGGCACTTCCAGCGAATATGCAACCACTCACTGTTCACTGGTCTACAAGCAGTCACCCACTTTGGCAGACCAGATTTTCCAGTTTTCTTCAGGTCACTGCAGGCCTTGAACCAAAAGGTAAAATCTTTAATCTATTTATCATTAAAATAATATGCACAAAAAATGATGCTTTAGTCTTATAACTTCTACTGCCACAAAAAACACTTTTGTCACTGTTAGTATATGATCAGTGTCAATAGGCACTATAAATGGAAGCATGTGGAAAAAATGGCAGGTATCTTTCATCTTGGTTAAAATAAGATCTAGCCTAGGCAAATATTTGAAGTGTACGTGCATCCAGGAAGCCTTGTGCTTTGTCGTGGCCTTGAATTGTGTGTCCCTGATATACACAGCTGGCACATAACACAGAATCCAAGCAGTCTTAAACCATTCTCACTTATCTCGTCATTTTCATGTATGCCTTTGCAGTCTTGTCAAGTGGCTGAATCACATCAGATATGAGCACTGAAGTCACCTAGAATGCACACAATCCTGAGGGTGCACTCATATTGAGACGTTCATAAAAGTGATCTTGTAAGTCCACAGACAAGGCCATCATCGGGGTTTGCACAGCTACTAGTGTTATTGGTCCACTGCTAGTTGACAAGTACAAAGCCACAATGTATTTAGAGATCCTTATCGGGATTTCTGTGGTGTGTAGTAGATCAATACAAATAGCAAAGCCCACACCATGTTGTCTAGAACTGAAAACATCCTTTCCCTTCCACAAAATTTGTGATTTTCCTCCTGAATTGAACACTCTGGTTGCCTGGTTTTCTTGCAAGGCTGTGATAGCAATAATTTGGCCTGGCTGTTTTGAAGTGAATAACAGATACTTGCATGGATCTTGAAAGTTTTCACAGGTATCAGAAAAGCCTTGCATTATTGTGCAGATGCTCCATGTTTATATTTCTTTTTTGTTTCAGTGGGTGTTGTCATTACAGCAACAACTCCTAGCAATGCTAGTATTCCATACACCCGAACAGATGAGTCAGTGTGAGGACAAGCCAGTACCCAATTGTCTGGGAATTGCCTAGCTTTAAGTGGGAGTGATTGGCGAGTGGAGTATCAGTAGCAATCCTTAGTGCCCATACTTTCATCAGTTTTGTGGATTTATAACTGGTAAACTGCTGCTACCCGTGTTAACTGCACTTGAATGCAGGTGCACAGAGTGTCCCGTCCATCAATGCTACTGAACCTGTGATGCGTTTGAGGTGTTGACAAGCTTACCCACTTCCCATGTCACTATCTAAGCCTCGCTGACTGGTTCAGCAAAAATGAAAACACACAATTTGTGGAGTTTGATTGGCTGCAGGCATTTGCTGATCATTTGAATTTTTACCATACTCGCATCTAATAGAAATTCCAGGATTTGGTTCAGTTGCATCATTTCCCTTTATGGATCGTATACCAGTATAGACAGAGTTCACATTTTCTAAAGAAAGAGAAGAATAAAAGAATAAGAATATGATAAAGGAAGAAAGGGAGTTGTACGACTCACTTTGTCAGACTCCTCCACAGAGGCCCAACACTTCCAATAGATTACACTACCTTCTGCATAACTCTGTGGACAGTGCTGTATTATTGCAGTGTAAGTCATACTTACTGTCGCATGATATGCCTCACCTACCCTTTCTTATACATAATGACAATATTATGAAAAGAGTAGATTGCTATTCGCCATATAGTGGATACGTTGAGTCACAGATAGGCACAACAAAAAGGCTACTTAGCAAGTAAGCTTTTGCCCAGAAGGCCTTCTTCTGAACTACACAAACTATTTCTGAACTACACAAAATACGCACACACATTTACACAAACACAACTCATACATACATGACCTCGTCTCTGGCTGTCGAGGCCAGACTGTGAGCAACAGCGCATGATGGGAGAAGCAATCAGGGTGGGTGGGGGCCTTTGCCATATTGCTCTGATGGATAAAAAGTAAAAAGCGGTCAACAGCCTGTGTGTCGTTCGTCAAGAAATGGCAGATAGTTAAAAGTTGAGCACAACGTGCACAAAGTGGTGGGGGAGCACCACTTAACAAATGGTGATGGCTAAAAAGGCAGTACCCAATACACAACCTAGTCAAAATTACCTCCTCAAAGCGAGAGGTGGTCATCCAAGCCGCTGGGAGAGGCTTAATAATCTGGAGCTCATTCCCATGAAGGGAGGACCAGTGGTGATGATAAAGTGACACCACCTCCTGACAGACGGTAACACAGAGATTACGGAGGGAATGTAAGAACTAGCAGGCTGAGGTATGAGGACTGCAGCCCTGGCAGCAGCGACAGCATCCTCATTTCCTGCCTAACTGACGTGACCAGGAATCAACAAAAACATCACAGCGGTTCCATTAAGAGTGAGCAAGTGACAAGCTTTCCTGAACCTGTTGCACTATGGGATGGATGGTGTGCAGCACATAGAGGTTCATACAGCGCTGAGAGAGTCTGACCAGATTACGCAATCGAAAAGCCTGTGTTGCCGCACGTACTGCGTGGCCCGATGCAGGGAGAAGAGCTCTGCTGTAAATACTGAGTAAAGTTCCAGAAGCCAATACTGAAAAACGTCGCCGCCAATGACGAAGGCACACCCGACACCACGGTCAGTCCGAGAGCCATCAGTGTATACAGAGTTGCTATCTCGAAGTTCCATGGTTGTCCTCAGGAAACGAATGAAGGCCAAGGTGAACACAGGCCGCCTCACGAAGCCAAGGTGGTGAAGGGTTCACACCAACCGGGAAAGTTGCAAGGAACATGAAGGTAAGCTGCCAGATTAAGAACAGAAAGCAAACGAACAGAGAAAAGGGAAGTGCCCCATATTGGTGATCAAAGGAGCCATCGAAGAAGAAGGGATACGATGGGTGGCCACACGTGGCAGACAAAAGGCTTGCATATCTGCTGAGGAGAAAGTCACGGCAGTAGAACAGCAGTAGTTCAGCAGCTTCTCCATACAGACTCTCAACCGGCATAGTGTAAAAGGTGCCAGTGGCCAAATGGATGCCACGATGGTGGATAGTACTGAGACAGCTTAAGAGGAACAGACGTGCAGATGAATTGATAAAACACCTGTAGTCTAATTTCGAATGGACAAGGAGCCGGTACAAACGGAGGAGGGTGGTTCGATCTGCAGCCCAGGAAGTACCATTGAGGACACATAGGACATTGACGGACCGCAACAGTGGGCTGCTAGGTAAGAAAAGGGAGGACCAAGAAAGTTTCCTATTAAGCATGAGCCCCAGGAATTTCATAAGTTTCAACGAATGAAAGAGCACAGCAGGCTTAAGATGTAAGGACAATGGAAAAAACCAATTGCACGACCAGAAATTAATACAAATGATTTTGTCAGTGGAAAAATAAAAGCCACTGTCAAGGCTCCGTGAGTAAAGACGATTGAGACACTGCTGAAGACGTCAGTCAATGATACAAGTACATGGAGAACTGCAATAGATGGCAAAATTGACAACGAAAAGGGAGGCGGAGATGCCCAGCGGGAGACAGGCCATTATAGGGATAATGGCAACAGCAAAGAGGATGACGCCCAGAACGGAACCCTGAGGCCCACAATTTTCCTGGATAAAGCTGTCCGACAAGGCACAACACACATGTACTGTGAAAACTCTGTCTTTAAAAATTCCTGAAGGAAACAGTGCAGACAGCCATGGAAACCCCACTTGTAGAGAGTACAAAGGCTACCAGTCCTCCAGTATGTGTCCTAGACTTTCTCCAAACCGAAAAACACTGCCACTGTCTGGCATTTCCACTGAAAACCATTCATGACACGGGTGGACAAAGTGACGAGATGGTCAACTGCAGAATGGCACGCTCGAAATCCACGCGGTGCAGTGGTTAGTAAATTGCGAGACTCGAGCCACCAGCTGGGCACGAATCATATGTTCCATCGCCTTGCAAACACGGCTGGTGAGAGAAATGGTTGGTAGCTAGAAGGCAGCTGTTTGTCCTTACTGGGCTTAGGTATGAGTATGACTGTGGATTCATGTCAGCATTTGGGAAATGTGCCCTCTGACCAGATGTGGTTATACATATTAAGCAGAAAGTGCTTGCCTGCAAGAGAAAGGTGCTACAACATCTGAATGTGAACAGCACATGGCCCTGAGGCAGAGGATCAGGATGAAGTGAGAGCTAGATCTAGCTCCTCATAGTAAAAGCGGCATTGTAGCACTCACGATTCTGGTAAGAGAAGGGTATTGTCCGAGCCTCCTCTGCTCATTTTCGATGGAGGAAGGCAAGGTGATAGTGGGAGGAGCTCGAAATCTCTGTAAAATGGCAGCCCAGGGTGTTGGAGATAGCAGTAGGGTCCACGATGACATCGTCTGCTACTTTCAGGCTGGAAATTGGAGAATGGATCTTGGTCCCAGAGAGCTGTCAGAGATTGGCCAACAAGACATAAAGAGGGAGTGGAACTGTTAAAGAACTAGTGAATTAAATCCATCTAGCTTTCTTGTTATCCCAAAGAATGTGACAACACTGAGCATGCTTCTGTTCGTAATGAATGCAGTATGCCATTGCAGGATGATTGTTAAAAATGCAGAGAACACGTCTCCACACGCAAACAGCATCGCGGCATGTCACAGTCCACCAAGGGGCGTGGACACGGCATGGCAACGAGCAAGTGCAAGGAATGGAATGTTCTGCAGCGGTTGAAGGTCGCCAGGGAGGAGTGAAGCCTCCAGTCAGCATTAGCTGCCATCTGGCTGTGCACGAAGGTAGGGTAGGAGTCAGCAAACAGATAGCTCACAGGAAACGGTTGCTCAAGTACGTCTCAGAGAGAACAGACCACTCGAGATGATGGGCAACCTGGTCAGTGCAAAAAGGTAAGTCAAAATGGGAATAGGTGTGTCAGGAGTCTGAAAGGAACGTTGGTGCTCCTGTGTTAAAGCAGAAGAGGATAAGTTGATTAATAAGGTCAGTCAAGAGGGCACCTCTCTGGCAGATTCTGGGAAAGCTTCAAAAGGGAGCATGACTCCCCCATCAGATGGAATGCAAACGTCAGGGGGAAGGTCAAAACGGACTGGGACGAAATTTGAAAGCCCAAAGTGGTCATGACGACGCAATTTTGTTTGCTGAAGGCAGAGAACAAGTGGATGCTGCGATTCTAAAAGCAGCTGTAAATCCTCTTTGTGGGATCAAAGGCCATGAAAGTTCCATTGGAGGAGAATCATGATGAAGATGAAAAAAAAGAAAAAAAATGAAGGGGTGTCACCTCGGCAGCTGCCAAATATCAGCCAGCAAAGACTAGCTGCCACAGGGCACTGAGGCAGGAGGAATGTGCTTCATTAGGTCCACAGAAGCATCAACTTTCTTCTGCAGTCGGCCTGCACAGTCCAACGCAGAAAACAGGTTGGTGGTGCACACCAGCGACACCGAGGTCAGCCATGCATGGATATCACGTGGTGACAATATTGAAGAGGATCTTCGAGTCCGTGAAGGAGAAGATCGTTTTCCTTTGTTTGACTTCTTCGAGTCTTTTTGGGAAACAGAGAAAGAATATTGTGTTGGTTAGCAGGTGGGACATAGAAAGTCTTCACGGGAGTATTCCTTCTGTCCTTTTTGGCCTGCCGGTTATGTAGCTGGTGACTTCGCCCGTGAGGCAAGAACTTGATGGCTTTTTGCACAGCTGGACGAGGAGATGGCAATGCTACCATGGCACTGGGCGATTTTACAACCTCAGAGCCGAATATGAGGTCGCATGTCTGCATGAACATGTCCTCCTCAGAGAGAGATAAGCAAGAACGGTACTGTAAGTGCAAGACGGTAGAATGCAGGGTTTGCGACTAGCCAATAACTTGTGAACAACGGGGTAAGGTACCGCTCATTGAGATACTCGGGACAATCTCGAGAGAAGGCGGCACGGTCGCCATTGCAGTTTATACAATAGGGAGCAGGAGGCAGACATCACCCTACCACAGGTTACACATTTGGCTGGGTGTTGACAAGACACTCGAGTGTGGTTGAAATGATGAAACTGGTAGCAGTGAATCGGGTTCTGAATGCACAGCCTGACTGTGATAACCTCATAGCCTGCTTGGATCACGGATGGAAGCACAACTCTATCAAAGGTGATAAAAAGAGTGTGTGTGTGTGTGTGTGTGTGTGTGTGTGTGTGTGTGTGTGTGTGTGTGGGGGGGGGGGGGGGGGGGGGGGGCACTAAGGAGGCGTCTACCTCTTTCATCACCTGATGAATGGCAACGACACTCCGATCAGAGAGGTACGGTCGGATTTTTGCCTCTGTCAGACTGTCGAGCAGCCTAGAGTAATAACATAGTGGAAAGAATTCAGCATTTGACTGGCCTCAACACGAACAGGATATGAGTGAAGTTGCAAGCAGTTGTTGCGCTTGAGAATCAGAAGTAGTTCCCAAAAGCAAAGTACCACTGCGTAAACGAGAGCAGGATTTCACAGGGCCAGCAACTGATATTAACACTTTTCTAAACAATAAGTGGATTTACTGTTGCAAAGGCCTGAGCACTTCAGTATGGGAAACCACGAGGAACCTTGGTGCAGTTGGAAGAGTCTTCGAATCATTAGCCTCATTCCACTTATTTTTTGTAGCCACTGACTGTGAAGAAAATTGGCTCATTGCGAGAAAATCCCCCAGCGTTTCTGAAGGTACACTCCTTTTAACTGGGGGCCCCCTTCAGCAAGGGGTGCAACCATCTTAGGCGATTGTTCACACTTCAGGTCACACCTCCTGAACACCTGACACGAGGGACCAATCAGCAATTTGGGAAGGTAGCAGCTGGGCAATCACCCCTGTACCAGGGGGTACATGCAAATTCTACCTGTCAACCTGGGGCTGGGAATAAAGCGTTACCCAGACACCTGTTACCAAACATGTGGCCTAAGGATAGCATTTGTAAGGTATTCTATCTGGTCATCAATGCAGGGGAAATGGTGTTCATCGAAAATGGCCAGTGAGGAGTAGAGGGAGGGAGGGAGGTAGGTTGGTTGATTGGTTGGTTGGTTGATTGGGGTTGAAGGGACCAAACAGCAAGGTCATCAGTCCCTTGTTTCAAAGGTGGTCCATTCAGACGGATTTATATCTGAGAAGAGTCATAGCGGTAAAAGGTTAAAAAACGTAAAAGTGCAGTCGTGTTGTCAATGGTGAAAACAAAACAAGGGAAGTCAGCTAGTGGACAACCCCAAGGCTATGCTGGAGGCAGGAAATATCCCACCTCTGACACAGTACAGGCAAGACCACCTGCTATTCAAATGCATTCACCCACTAAAATGTTCAAGTGCGTATTGTAAAAGGAGACTAACCAAATCTAAAAAGCGATAAAAACACAGTAAAAGGGAGAGAAAAGATGATCTTGGCCAGGGAGGGGAGTCAGGAATCTTCAAAAACAGCTTACAGTGGGAGACACCCCAACCCTAACTGCCCTGCCCCTACTCCAAAGGGAGATTAAAAACCTTACAACTGAAAATAAAAACCACTTTCACGGAGGAAACTGAGAACCAGTATAACCATCTGGGAATCACCTGTCAATATTAAAGGTAGTGCGGGGAAGTCTGTACTTAGTACCCAGAGCCAAAAGAAGTGGGCATTCCACCAAAATGTGGGCTACTGACTGGAAGGCTCCACAACCACAAAGTGGGGGTGGCTCATTAAGCAAAAGAATTACCTTGAAGAAAACAATCTATTAACACACAGTCCTGTCAGGAGGGAGATAAAGATTGCAAACTTTGATCCCAGAGTCCAAGTGGACCTGAACAGCAACCGCTTCCAATGTAGTTTGAAGAGGAATCCACGTGCTAGCAACGTCCATACGGACCAACGTACAAACACCATCAGAGGCCCACAGGGGGCCAACCCGATTTCGACAGAAAGCACAGAATCCGACAGAAAGCACAGAATCCACGGAGGATCGGTGAGTGAAAACCAGTAACATGAGATTCCTGTAGAACCACACAGGCTGCTGAGTAAAATGAAATAAGGGATTCCAGAAGGTGACGGTAATATCCATTATAATTCCATTGGATAACCACAGAACAATGATTCAAATGGAGGGTGAACTGGCTAAAGCCACTCATGCCGCAGGGTCACCATCCATCAACGACAAGGAGGGGGGGACATCCATGAACAGCAGGTCAGAATCAGATTGCGAAGGTGAGGACGGGACCTCTGGTGACACCAGAGGCTCCTTGTCCTGGGACTTATGTTTCTTCTTCTTTTCTGTTAGAGTTCGAGAAGGGCTGAGTGGCATAAAGGAGCCAGCTGCAGCAAGATCTGGAACAGAAAGAGAGCGGGCGACCTGGGGGCCCACAGACCGTGGTTCTCGTGGCCGTAGTGTGGCAGCAGACCTTTGACCTGGAAGGTGCCGGGAAGGGTGGTCCCGGGAGGGGCGCCCTTGATCGGCAGACACTAAAGAAGTGGGACACTTCTCTGGCGGGGGACAGGGAGTGGCGCCCGGAGGGGAGGGTGTGGGAACTGCAGGGGAGAGAAGAAGGAGAGGGTTTGGGACTGGGGTAAGGAAGGGGGAGGAAGGGGTGAAGATGTAATCAAAGCATGGCTAGACGTCATTGGCACAGGATGAAGATGTGCATACTTCTTACGAGCCTCAGTGTAGGTTAGACGATCAAGGGACTTATACTGCCGTATCTTCTTTTCCTTCTTATAAGTGGGGCAATCCGGTGAACGTGGAGAATGATTGCCGTGCAATTAAAACACACACACACACACACACACACACACACACACACACACACACACACAGTGGACGTCCACAGGCACCACAGAGAGGGGTCTGCGAACAGTGGGAAGACGTGTGTCCAAAACGCAAGCACTTGAAACATCTCATAGGTGGTGGGATGTACGGCTTCACATCACATCGATAAACCATAATCTTGACCTTCTCAGGGAGGGTATCCCCTTCAAAGGCCAGGATAAAGGCACCAGTATCAATGTGATTGTCCTTCGGGCCCTTCTGAACACACCGAACAAAATGAACACCCCACTGTCCTAGAATGTCCCTAAGTTCCTCATCAGTTTGAAGGATGAGGTCCCTGTGAAAAATTACACCTTGAACCATATTCAAAGACTGGTGGGGGATAATGGGCATAGGAATTGTGCCAAGATGGTCACAGGCACGAAGGGTCGCAGACTGGGCAGCTGAAGCAGTTTTGATCAACAACGAACCTGACCGCATCTTGCCCCGAGTGTCCACTTCGCCAAACTTGTCATCAATGTGTTCCACAAAAAATGAAAGTTTGGTATTGGTGAAAGATCTCCATCAGTTCTCGTGCAGACCAGATAACGGGGGAAAGGTTTCGCCCCTAGCCAGCAAGCCTGACCGTCCTCCCAGGGGGTGGCCATGGAAGGGAAGGCGGAAGGGGCAGAAGAAGCAGCACTAAAAGAACAATTTCCATTCAAAGAGATGGCCGTAGAAGAACAGCCAGAGTTCTGGACCCGTATGCGTTTCATTTGTTTAGCGTCCGCCCTGATACCACCCACTCCGATAAGGGGCTCTCCCCACAGGTGCCACCCAGCCACAGCAATGGCTGTCTGGCACGGCGGCCACTGCTAGGAGTTCTGAAGCAAAGGAGTGTGCGCAATAAGAAAGAAATGTGGGTGTAACCGTGTTCAAACAGATTAGATTGACCTGGTTGAAGATATCTACTAGGAGAGAGCCTCTCGGACAGGGGCATGGAGAGCCCTAAAGGGGATGGTGGGCATTGAAGTCGCCAAGCAGCAAAAAGGAGGGAGAAAGCAGAGCAATAAACTGCAAAATGTCTGCCCTGGTGACAGCAGAAGACAAGGGTGAGTATATGTTGCAAAAGAGAAGGTGAAACCAGGAAGGGAAAGATGGACAGCAACAGCTTGAAGCTGGGTGAGCAAGCAAACAGTGTGACCATACACATTGTCTCAAATGAACAACACGACTCCCCCATGAGCCGGAATTCTCACCTCAGGAGGAAGGAGAAAATGAACTGAAGTGTGGGGGGTGAAAGCAATTGTTAGGGCATAATTTTGTTTCATGGAGGCAAAAAACAACTGGACGGTATGGTCGCAAGAGGAGCTGTAATTTAACTCTGCTGGCTCTGATTCTGTGAATGTTCCATTGAAGAATAACTATATCCAATGATAGACAGGAGATGGATCAAATAAGGGGGCCAGCAACCATGGTGCCTGCCGAATGCCAGAATTCGAACATGCACAACAACTAGGTTCAGAGGTTGGAGGGTCCTGGTCCATTAGTTCAACAGAGGTGTCGGTATGAAAGTTCAGTTGGCCAGCAGACTGGTTGTTGACAGTGCGTCCCGTGAAATGGAGGTCGGCCAGTTGACGGTATCGCATGGTGACACTGTTGAAGAACACTGACTTAGGGAAGGGAAAGATCACTTGCCTTTGTTTGCCTGCTTAGAACTTTGGTGTTTGTTGGGTGCATACCCAACACTGGCTGAGTAGACGTGCACAGGAAGCAAATACAGGAGTACTCCTTTTGGGATTCCTGTGCTTCTGTTTGCGAGGCATGCAATTTCACTGGCACAGGTGAAGGTTTGTTTGTATGGTGTGCACACACAACAGGTAAAGCTATAACAGGTAAAGCTATATTTGACCTTGGAGCTGGACGAATCCACGACCGTGGCATTAAACTGGAAGTTGCAAGTTGACGTGGCCATGTCCTTCATAGGTTAAAGTGTAACTAGAACTGTACTATAATTGTCAGAGGGTGGTTACAAGGTTTTTGGCTAGCCAACATTTTCCGAGCAATGCTTTTCCTTCGCCCGGATCTCCTGAACGGCTCTCTCATTGAGGTAGATTGGACAGTCATGGAAGGAAGCAGCATTATCACCCTCACAATGGAAACAGTGACGGGCTGGAGGTGGAGAGACACCTTCATGAGCGTCCGTGGTGCAGGTGTCGCATTTGGCTGCACTTTCACAAGATTCACAGGTGTGGTTCTAGTGCTGATATTTATAACAAGACATGGAATTCAGGATGTATGGTCTGACAGTAATAGCTTTGTAGCTAGCCTTAATATTTGATGGAAGTGCCACACAGTCAAATGTGAGAAATAGAGTATGGGTTGGCAGTAACTCTTAATCAACCCTTTTTGTGACGCAGTGAACTGCGGTCACTCCCTCGTCAGTGAGATAGGCTATTATTTCAGCCTTGGTCATGTCATCAAGCAGCCGAGAGTATAGGACTCAATGGGAGAAATTCAGAGTGAGGTGAGCCTCTACTTCAACATGATAGTGGTGGAAAAGTGTCGCACGAAGCAGTTTCTGTGCTTGAGAAGTACTATCCGTCTCCAAAAGCAAGGTCCCATTACACAACCGAGAGCAGGACTTCACAGGACCGGCGATGGCATTTACACCCTTTGAATAACAACTGGATTAACTGTCGTGAGATTGTAACCACCTCCCGTGGGTGACACCACGAGGTATTGGAGTGCAGCTGGGAGAAGTGTCAATTCTTTAATCTCAATCCAATTACGTTTTCGATATGAGGAACTCATCACGGAGAAATCCCTCATGATTGCTGGCTTCTTCGATGGCGCACTCCTTCCTGCTTGGGGGGGGGGGGGTGACCCCATCAGGAGGGAAGGGCGGAGGGGGTGGGGGGGTGCTTGCTTTAGGTAACTGTCCACGACTCAGGTCACACCTCCTAGGCTTCAGACAGAGGGATAAATCAGCATTGAGGAAGGTACCAACTCAGGCAATCACCCCTCCCTGGGCCTTGCCTTTACCAGAGGGTACGTACAAGCCCTACTCGTCAACCCAGTGCTGGGAATTTCACATTACACAGTCACCTTTTACTTGTCAAACGCATAGGGAGGAAGGTGATGAAGACCTTAATCGCTAATGCGGAGCAAGGGTAAGAAATGGGAGGCCAGGGAAAAAGACATTGGTCGCCAGGACGAATTCCCACACAGTTTTACGACGAACTTCGGTTTCCCGAAGAAGGCATACAACTCAGTCCCAAAGTGAGGGGAAAAGAACAGCAGGTGGACAGATATGCAGCAGGGAAAGGGAAGTAGCATTGCAAAGGATGGGGCCCCGTGATAGCCAAGCCCATACTCGCCAGTGGTTGACAGGTGGTTGAAGGACAGTGACTAACAAAGGTTATGGGCAGAAGGGTTAGAGGGACATAGGATATATTGCAGGGAGAGTTCCCACCCATGCAATTCAGAAAAGCCAGTGTTGCTAGGAATGATCCAGGTGGCACAGGCTGTGAAGCAGCCACTGAAATAAAGAAGGTGTTGGGTAGCGTGCTCATCAACTGGGTCTTCCAGTTGTTTCTTGGCCACAGTTTGTCAGGACCATTCAGGACAGACAGCTTGTAGGTTGTCACACCAACATAGAATGCAGCACAGCGATTCCCGGTAGCCCCGCTTTTGGTGGGATAGGTGATGTTTTTGGTTGGACTGGAATAGATGGTCATGGGAGGATGTATGGGACAGGCCTTGCATCTAGGTCTATTACAAGGATATGAGCCATGAGGCAAGGAGTTTGGAGCGGTCGGCGAAATACCAATGTGGGAGGGATGAGAAGGATAGTGGGTACGACATTCCTCATTTCACCACACGACAAGAAGTAGTCAAAACCCTGGCGGAGAATGTGATTCAGTTGCTCCAGTCATCGGTGGTACAGAGTCAAGAGAGGAATACTTCTCTGTGACTGGATGCTGGGACTTTGGGAGGTGGTGGGTGACTGGAGAGATAAGGCACAGGAGATCTGTTCCTGTAAAAGGTTGGGAGGGTAATTTCTGACTGTGAAGGCCTCAATGAGATACTAGGTGTATTTTCAGAGGTACTGCTCATCACTACAGATGCGTTGGCCAGGAGCAGCTAGGTTGTATGGAAGGGACTTCTTGGAATGGAATGGGTGGTAACTGTCGAAGTGGAAGTATTGCTGGTGGTTGGTAGGTTTTCATATGGATGGAGGAACTGATGAGGTGGAGGTCAACATTGATGTAGGTGGCTCAGTTGTTGAGGAGGAGCAGATGAAGCAAATGGGGGAGACGGTGAGGTTCTGGAGGAATATGGATAGGGTTTATTCACCCTCAATCCTGATCACTAAGATGTCATCAATTAATCTGAACTAGGTGATGGGTTTAGGATTCCAGGTGGTTAGGAACAATTCCTCTAGATGGCCATGAAAAAGTCAGCATAGGAAGCCTTCACAGGGGTGACCATGACTGTTCCCTGGATTAGTTTATAGGTGGTGCCTTGATAGGAGAAATAATTATGGGTGAGGATATAGTTGATGGTGGTGACCAGGAAGGAGATTGTAAGACTGGAATTTATCAGGCATTGGGGAAGGTAGTGTTCAATGCAGCAAGGCCATGAGCATTAGGGATGTTATTGTACAGGGATATGGTATCAATAGTGATTAGCAGGGCACCTTGTGATAAAGGAACAGGAACTGTGGAGAGTCAGAGAATATAGTTGGTATCTTTTATATAGGAGGGCAGGCAGCCGGTTGTTGCTTGCAGTCTGGCCTCGGCAGCCAGAGGCAGGATCACATGTGTATGAGTTGTCTTTGCATGATTTTTTGTGTGTGTGTGTGTGTGTGTGTGTGTGTGTGTGTGTGTGTGTGTGTGTGTGTGTGTGTGTGCGCGCGCGCGCGCGCGCGCGCGCGCGCGCAATTTAGAAGAAGACCTTTTGCCCGAAAGCTTACTTCTTTAGCAGTCTCTCTGTTGTGCCTGTCTGCGGCTCAACATCTTTATTATATGTTAAATAGCATTCTAAAATCTATCCTTTTCCTAATATTGTCATTATTCCATCCTGGATTTTCCACCATTTTATTGTTACTGATTACACACACACACACACACACAAACAGAAATCATTTTATCAAACTGAAATTAGATAAGTAGAAAATCTACTCCCAAGCTGTGGCATGAGAACACACATATAAAAAGTATTAAAGATTGCAAGCTTTCAGAGCCAATAGCTCCTTCTTTTGGCTGAAGGGGAAGAAAGAGGGATAAAGGAAAAGGACTGGTGAGGTTTTGGATGGAATGTTTAAGAAAGACTGAGTTTTGATGACTGCACCGGATGATATTTGAAAACCTGAGAACCTAAAGGTGAAAGATACGGTAATATGAAAGACAGAAATTACTGCCAAAACATCGTGCACGAGTTAATAAGAGAAGAAAGCTAAGTGCATCATTTGACTGAGGTGGGACAGCAGTGACAAAAAACTGACAGGACAGAAAATGAAAGACGAAAACTAAAACAGTGAAGAAAGGAATTGCTACTGTGGAAATATGTTAGACCGAAGAAATTATGGTAAATTAAGGCCAGCTGGATGGTGAGAATCCAGATGGCTCGTTTGGTGAAACAGGCACTGACTCATGTTGTAGAGCATGCTCTGCAACAGAGTATTATTTTTTGTTGCCGGCATACACACTCTGCCAAATCCCATTCATCCTAAATGATAATTTGCAGGTATTCATGCCAATGTAAAAGGCCGAATGGTGTTTTAACAGCTGATATGTGAGGTGTTATTTCACAGGTTGCTCTCCCTTTGAGGGAGAGTTAGAGTTATCCGTTAGGATGAATGGGCACAGGCAGAGGGTGTATACTGGCAACAGTTGCACAGCATGCTCTACAACATGATACTTCATGACCACAGTGCCTGTTTCACACACGTGCCATCTGGATTCTTCCCCCAGACACCAGTTTTTTTCTGAACTCTGGCACTACAATACGACCTTGGCTCTCACCAGCCACCTGGCATTTATTTACTGTAATCTCTTTGGTCTCAGCATTTCTTCACAGTGACTATTATTTTCTTCACTTCCTTAAAGTTTTCTATATATTTCATTTCCTGGCCGATCTATTTTTAGCCATCATCCTCTCACTTTTCTCATGTACAAGGGTCACTACACGTCAAGGGGACCAGGGGTCCCCACTCTAATGAAATTTGGTGTGAAGGTTCTATGTGATCTTTGATGGTTATATACCAAGTTTCAGGTCAGTATATTCAGTAGTTGAATTTTTATGCGCTTTTAGAGAGAGGCTACTCATCTTCGCATCACATAAAGAGGTGCAAATGTGCCACATTTGCTAGGCTTTTATAAAAGTTTTTTTTGTTCCCGATACGTATTATCATTAAACTACAATGGGTGTGTTGGGGAACCTGGCGGATTCGTCCCCAGAGTGGAAGGCTGGCACGCTACCACCAAGCATGCGGGTCGCCTTGGATACATCACGATCTCCGACAGTCAAGCAATCACAGTCATGCATTGTCCGGAGCATCCGCCAACAGCGCAATCCCGCAGCCAATCTGAGCACCAAGCTTCCATAGTTTAAAAATTGCTCGTTGTTGACCTACACAACATTAGTAATTCTGGCTACTACTGGTATCAGCTATCCAGGGTTAAACTTTGGTGACAATTTTTCTCCACCGTGTGTGTGTGTGTGTGTGTGTGTGTGTGTGTGTGTGTGTGTGTGTCATTTAAGTTTGATTTTCTACTTATTACCCTCCATTTGACTTTTATGTTTATTACTGTTTGCAACTTGTTTTCCAGGTGCGGAAAATAGGAGTTTTTAGCTGCGGACCACAACCAATGACACAAAGCATCGACAAAGTATGTGCCAAAATCAATAAAGAGACGATACATGGGCCCATCTTCCAACATTATTTCAAGAATTTCTAGAAGTTAAGAGGAACAGTTTCTCTGAGTATCAAAACATTGTGCAGTACAGCTGCAAGCCTAAATTAGTAATTTTTTGAAATATAATTGTCACTGTGATTTAAAGTGGTCCTTTTTTTAATTGTATCTGACAACAATCACCACAACTTAAGAAGCCTTGTAACACAGAAGTTCACGAGTTGTCAAAGCGCTTACAAGTATGTTGTACCTCCGTGTTACAGATGAAAACAGTCATCATAAAATAAAACTAGCAACTGCCATCAGACATAATAAAAGAAGGAAAAGGTACATAAAAGAAGAAAAAAAGAATAATCTAGAAAGAACGTCAGATTTCAATTCATAACATATAGCAATAATCAACCATGTAAGTTTTAAATAGAAGTTTCCAGGCAGTGATCACATATTATACAACAACTCACATTTAACAATAAAAACTAATCTGTTCTTATACCCTTGTGACAAATTCAGACCTCAAAATGATTCTGAAATGTCTATTCATAGATTTACAAGATGCTGGTTCCATAGTGCAACATAAAATATTGCAAATCTGTTTGTTAATGAAGCCATTGAATATAATGCAACAAAATATAATCTGCACTAAAATCATATAGTTGTCTTCCAGAACTATTTAGAGAAGTAAAATGTATGTTGTTTGTCAAGCTGTTTGACTTAAATGTCATCTGATAAGAGACTTCGTTCCTATAATTTTCGAAGCAAAAAACATGTTATAAAAATAATTGTCTTTTATTCAAGCAGTTGACTAGTTTTTAAAAAGAGTAATGAAACACTGAAATTATATATGTTTACTATTCAGAACTACAGATAACAACAAAAAAACAAGCAAAACAAGCAAAAAACATGTTATAAAAATAATTGTCTTTTATTCAAGCAGTTGACTAGTTTTTAAAAAGAGTAATGAAACACTGAAATTATATATGTTTACTATTCAGAACTACAGATAACAAATCAGAAAATTCAGCTTTGTTCACAATTCCTATGATCGTGTTTCATTGTAATTATAGAGAAGATCTACCCAAGTTGATAGAAAATAAAGCTAAATGCATATTGCAACGGAAAACAAAGTTAAATACTGCTCAGTTTCTATCCACGTAACAGGAGTAGTTCATTAATAACTACCACAGTTTTATTGCAAAGCAAGAGGCATAAGGAAGCACTCAAACTTTACTTGCAAGCTGTTTAAGCTCAGGTAGTTTCAGGGCTGTGTAGTGCTGGAATGGGGACAGGGAAGAGGCTGATGGGTAATCACAATGACTAACGAAGGTTGAGGCAGTAGGGTTACAGGAATGTAGGATATATTGCAGGGATAGTTCCAACTCCACAATTCAGAAAAGCTGGTGTTGGTGGGAAGGATCTAGATGGCACAGGCCGTCGAGTAGGCATCAAAATGAAGAACATTGTGCTGTGTGGAATGTTCAGCAACAAAGCACACAATTTGTCGATGGCCATTCATGCAGGCGGACAGCTTGCTGGTTGTCATGCCCATTAAGAATGCAGCATGGTGATTGCAGCTTGGCTTGCAGATCACATGACTGGTTCCATAGGCAACCCTGCTTTTGGTGGGATAGGTGATGTTTGTGGCCAGACTGGGATGGGTGGTCTTGGGAGGATATATGCGATAGGTCTTGCATCAAGGTCTATTACAAGGATATAAGCGCCGAGGCAACTGGTTGGGTTTAGGGGTTGTCTGGGAATGGACAAATATATTTTGTAGGTTCGGTGGGCAGCAAAATACGACTGTGAGAGAGGTGGGAAGGATAGTGGGTAGGACATTTCCCTCTATACCACCAACACACCTAGTCTATTTCCTTCTCTCCTTTTCCACTCCACTCTACCCCGCTCCACCATCTAACTTCCAGACTGTATCAGGCTGCCATAGCCTCTTTTCATCTTGTCCCTGTTGTGTGGGCGCGCGCACGTACACCTGCCTATCTGCGACTCGGCATCTCCACTCCACGGTGAGTAACAACTACCCTTTTCATAAAAATTGTTACAGTCCATCCCAGATTTTTCACTCTTTGCTTTCGCCATGTCAAGTTACATAAGGCTTTTTTGCCAGAAAAAGTCAATTAAGAGACCTGAATGAAGTAGGTACATTCTATAACATGATCTCATAGGAGTTACATGTGCTCAAATGCAGTATTATACAGGCTGTCCACAACTTACTGAGTCCAGTGCCAGATAAGATACTTTAATATTTTGTTTGAGACGCATTTCATACCAGTGCTCATCACTGTGAAACAGTGATGCCTACTGAATCCAACAGGCAGTGAAAAAAAAGGAAAATAAATTGCAAATACTTTATTGCCCACTGTGGAGTCATTCTTCATAAATACATACTGCTACAGCACGTATGGTAGATAAAATATGTCTTTAGTTCATATTTACAATGAACAATATGACTGTAAATCAGCCACCAATGTACTGAGTTGTATAAATTAAAAGTAAAATTATGTAACTGATTTCTTCTATTCAAGACCTCTTATCTGTATACAAGTATCTGTCAAGAAGAAACAACTTATACATAAATTCAGACCTTTTAGATGCATATTTATACTTCTGCTCTCACATCAGTGTCAACGTTATGAGACTACAGAGAAACAGTGATGACAGTTGTTAAAAGCTCTTACTTAACTGTGAGGGCTTTATTACCGATAAAGTATTAGGCCTACACAGTTTGCACACTGTAAGGTACATACCCCATAATATTATCATAAAAGGTTCGTTAAATTTAAGAAACAATGTTTGTGAAACGGATGCCTATTCCAACAATTACAATCAAGTTACAGGTAAGTTCATCTACAGTTTTATACTGAATAAGTTGTCCAGTTGGAGTCCCAGTAAGATACCTCACTAAGTCACACATGGAGGTCCAATATCACGACGAAAAGCCTACTTCCAGGTCCATTCATCTACAACTTCATATTGAACAAGCTGTCCAGTTTCAGTCCCAGTAACATGGCTCACTCAGTCACACTAAGTGTTCCAAAAAATCATGACAAAAAGGCTCAACTGATATGGAAAGAATCAAGTTACATAGTAACGGCAAAAGTAGACACCGTAAGCAACTTTTAAATATATATGCCAATAAGAAACTATAGATAATTGTTAATGGTATATTGTCTAACAAGTTAATCGCTTCACATTTCCCTTTATCGGTTTAAGTTACGTAGTGGACACAACCTCCCCTAAATCTTTGTAATCCTTGTACAGCTGCATCACACTTGTAGCCAGTATTTCTTACACGTTTTGTGTACTTATTGCACATCACACTTAATTCAATATTTAGGTTGGTTCGGAAGAGTGGAATAAAAAGCGAGATAATCAATCCCATCGGATTATAGAAGGATGGGGAAGGAAATCGACCGCACCCTTCAGTTCCCGGCATTTTCCTGAAACGGTGTAGGGAAATCCCGGGAAACCTAAGTCAGGATAGCCGGACGCGGGTTCGAATCGTCGACCTCCCGAATGCGAGTCCTGTATGCTAACCACTGCGGCGCCTTGCTTGGTTTCCACATCTAAAATCATAGTACTGTACAGTTATTAAAAAGCAGGAACTCCAACGCAGAAACCATAGCGATTTCAAAACTACTTTTCTTACTAAAGGAGGTAAAAGGCAACTAACTGCAGACACTGTAAGATATTTTTACGTAGCCATGATTGGCCGTCTAAAGATAAGATATTGGTAGCGAATGATGAAAGATACAATACACAACTTATCCATTCAGTAACGTGTATCCTAAATCGAATGTTTGCAACACTGTGACTGATTGTCAACTAAGAATCCATTGTTAAATACATAAACAAGACATCCACATGAGATACTTGCTTCAACTGTGTTGAACACTTGAAATTTATTTCCCAGAAAATGTTTTGTACTGTGACAGTATTCCAAAATGTCATCAAGGAACGTACATACCCAGCCAGACTTTTATATTATCATACTTCCGATGAAAGACCATTGTCCAACACTTACCTCCACATACAACAATCAGCAGAAAACCCAACCGGACTGTCAAAATTCGCACAATGCCGCCGAACCAAAGTCACTGGCAGTAGTATCAGCAAAGATGCAACCAAAAGCGTGAGGCGATTACAATTCAATATCAATTCAAGCCTATCGATATGTCAACAAAAGCATCAAAGCGCTCCAGACCGCCAAAAACTACGTCATCATATTATTTTGTCTAAATTTTACGTGCTGACACAGTGACTGCGTGAAGACACCGTTTCATTATTACAATAAGAAGAAAACACAATATATTTTATCGAACTAAAACCTTCTTCTTGCTGAGAGTAGTGTTTAAGGCTGGTAAATAATGTACGAAAGTGCGACGGGAACTAAACGGTTCAAAGATACTACCACAAAGTACCAAAATTATAAGATGTGAAAGGACAGAATTCCTATCCAGTAAGACGACTTCGCTTCCTGACCGGCCACTTGGAGCACTTCAAGAAAATCAACACATTATCTCGCTTTCCTATCGGTTGATTTTTAGTCTAATCTTTTTGTTTCCGTTTCATAGTTAACAGAAGATGGTTTCATACCATTGTGCTTCTGATCATGGCTTCTCGTGTGTATTGTACACTTTGAAATGCATTGTAGATATGTTGCTTGTATTCTGATTGCGTTCTTCTCAAACTCGCAATATTGGTGGTGGTAGTGGTTAATGTTTAACGTCCCGTCTACAACGAGGTCATTAGAGACGGAGCGCGAGCTCGGGTTAGGGAAGGATTGGGAAGGAAATCGGCCGTGCCCTTTCAAAGGAACCATCCCGGCATTAGCCTGAAACGATTTAGGGAAATCACGGAAAACCTAAATCAGGATGGCTGGAGACGGGATTGAACCGTCGTCCTCCCGAATGCGAGTCGAGTGTACTAACCACTGCGCCACCTCGCTCGGTCGCAATATTGCGTGGGGTAAATGATTCCATGTGTGTTTTTGTTACATTACATTAATATTTGTTCCACAGATCATAAATACCAAATTTCGTGATGATTTCAAACGTGTCAGTTAAACATAAACTTTCATTGCACTGTATATATATATATATATATATATATATATATATATATATATATAAATTGATCTACTGAGACAAAGGAGTTGTCATTCAGAAATTCTTTTGATTTCTTTGTAAATGTCGCTTTGCTATCTGCTAGAATTTTTAGCTAATTGGCAAATGTCCAAAGATTTTTGTGGCAGCATAATTTACCCCTTTCTGTGACAAAGTCAGCTTTAAACTCGTATAAAACAGAAGCGCTTTCAATTGCATGATGTTTTGTGGAGTCATGTAAAACTGTTATTCCTTAGAAATGTAGGCAACTTCAAACTGGCTGTCTCGTTGCGCCAAAATATTCTCCAATGCATTTCAAATGGCAACATCAACACTGGCCGCCCCGTCACATCGCATCACGTCACGGCAACCTGAAGGTTTCTGAACAACAGTGTTGTCAATGCTTAGCAATCAAGGACCTCAAAATAATCTCCATTTCAAAAATAGTTACAGAAATGCTTACATAGAAGAAAAATGACCATAAATTACATTAAAACTTAACCATGTTGCTTATCCTATCCGAGTTTCCTGGCGCTGAGCGATACCATGCACTACTTCTCATCGTTTCTTTCGTCAGCTCGAAAGAAACACAGCCTCCTTCGCCTTCTACCCCTCATCTGCAGCCATCTGCGCAGCCACCGCTTAAGTTTTCAATCTGTTCCTATGAAATGTTTTCAAGTGTCTAAGGGTACTAAACACTCCTTCCACAGAGGAGAAACAAGATTGTTGTTGTGTTGTTGTTGTTGTCTTCAGTCCTGAGACTGGTTTGATGCAGCTCTACATGCTACTCTATCCTGTGCAAGCTTCTTCACCACCCAGTACTTACTGCAACCTACATCCTTCTCAATCTGCTTAGTGTATTCATCTCTTGGTCTCCCTCTACGATTTTTACCCTCCACACTGCCCTCCAATGCTAAATTTGTGATCCCTGGATGCCTCAGAACATGTCCTACCAACTGGTCCCTTCTTCTTGTCAAGTTATGCCACAAACTCCTCTTCTCCCCAATTCTATTCAATACCTCCTCACTAGTTATGTGATCTACCCATCTAATCTTCAGCATTCTTCTGTAGCACCACATTTCAAAAGCTTCTATTCTCTTCCTGTCCAAACTATTTATCGTCCATGTTACACTTCCATACATGGCTACACTCCATACAAATACTTTCAGAAACAACTTCCTGACACTTAAATCTATACTCGATGTTAACAAATTTCTCTTCTTCAGAAACGCTTTCCTTGCCATTCCCAATCTACATTTTATATCCTCTCTACTTCGACCATCATCAGTTATTTTGCTCCCCAAATAGCAAAACTCCTTTATTACTTTAAGTGTCTCATTTCCTAATCTAATTCCCGAAGCATCACCCGATTTAATTCGATTACATTCCATTATCCTCGTTTTGCTTTTGTTGATGTTCATCTTATATCCTCCTTTCAGGACACTGTCCATTCCATTCAACTGCTCTTCCAAATTCTTTGCTGTCTCTGACAGAATTACAATGTCATCGGCGAACCTCAACGATTTTTATTTCTTCTCCATGGACTTTAATACCTACTCCGAATTTTTCTTTTGTTTCCTTTACTGCTTGCCCAATACACAGATTGAATAACATCAGTGAGAGGCTACAACCCTGTCTCACTCCCTTCCCAACTGCTACTTCCCTTTCATGCCCCTCGACTCTTATAACTGCTATCTGGTTTCTGTACAAATTGTAAATAGCCTTTCGCTCCCTGTATTTTACCCCTGCCACCTTTAGAATTTGAAAGAGAGTATTCCAGTCAACATTGTCAAAAGCTTTCTCTACGTCCACAAATGCCAGAAATGTAGGTTTGCCTTTCCTTAATCTATTTTCTAAGATAAGTCGTAGAGTCAGTATTGCCTCACGTGTTCCAACATTTCTGCAGAATCCAAACTGATCTTCGCCGAGGTGGGCTTCTACCAGTTTCTCCATTCGTCTGTAAAGAATTCGCGTTTACTTTTTGTAAATGTGAGAAATTTGGATTTTTGCCTACAGATTTCACATCAAATTTTTATTTCCAATATGTGGAGGAAGGTTTAAATACATCTAATCTAAATTTCTCATTCTCCAGCAAAGGATAATTTCTCCATTCAGAATCCAGCAGCTGACAACTAATTTATTTTTGAAAATGATAATCTCTTTACGACAGGGAGCACGGATTTCACAGTGGAGAATTGGGCTATGTTTGGTTCCACTATGGAATAGGGTCTGAGAAGGCAAATAGCCTGTTGGTTTGTCATACAAGCTCTACATGGAAATTCAAGCAATTTTTTAAAAAAACAATTTATGTCCTGTTCCTGTACTTCAGTGTTGGCTTTGAGACCATTAAATGTTTCCTGTTCAACGATACTCAAGTACATCTTATGTAACCCAACGAAGTGCTTTCGATTTTTATGGTCTGGCAGAAAAATTGGAGTTGTCTTAATAATGTCACAATTAATGAAATCAGAACACAGACCTTTTAGGATTTTTTTCTACTTCTGACTTCTGTTTCTGAAGGACAGCGACTTCACTATGAAAAAATTTATTAAAATATGTAAGTATGCCTAAAACATACAAGATGAATTCCAAATATGTCAAAGGAATTGCGTTATCTCTAGTTGAAAGCTATACCTGCAAGTTACCTACAATTTGAGTCCAATAAATGTCATTTTTGTACAAATGTGGTCTCCAGTATCCAAGTATACAAGCTACTGCATTGTGTATGCCCACACACAAAAACAGTTAATACATTTTAAGTATATTGCTCGTTTCAACATAAGTTTTGCTTGCATCTGTTTTCTGTAAATTTCTCACAGTCAATGGAGAGCTCCAAATTAGCAGATTTTGATAGTACTGGTATTCAGAATCATTACATCTTGTCATGGAATGAGTGTGTAATTCTGTTTTGAATGGTGTTGCTTCTTTCTACTTAGTGCCATGCATTTCACACTGGCTTCCAGTCTATGGATGTGTAGTAAGCTTTATTCATTTCAAATGCTAAAAACATTTTAACAGAAGACTGTGTAAATATTGGTGCCCTCCCTTAAATGTTAGAGTAAAAAATGGATGATAACAAAAATAACATAGAATACGAGCGATGTACTTACAGTGCATTTAAGTCCAGCAGTTTGAGCAGTAACACACACACACACACACACACACACACACACACACATATATATATATATATATATATATATATATATATATATATATATATATATATATATATATGAGCCCACAGCATACATACTGACAAAATCAGTTTTTGTTTCATATGAAACGAAAATAAATACGAAATGAGTTACACTGCACAATAGCCCAATACTATGGATGAGAGTAAAATGTAAGCAAAATACAAGCAACATATTGACACTATATTTCAAACAGTGCAATACACACAAGAAAGTCATAAGCAGAACCATAATTTCCACTTTGTAACAGCCACACAGTTGTAATTGCAATACTGGGTTTTGAAGAGAAATATAATTTATCACCAAACACACAAATTAAGTACAAATGAAAAATATTAGCATCTAGTGCTTGTATTTTACAAACAAAGAATGCAAATTATGGTGCTATATTTTCCCGAATTGGAAGGTCACTACCACACCACTTGAAGTGCTACTGTCAGTCTCTGTTTCTGCATCGAAACAAGGGCTTTGAATCTTCTGTCACTATGGTACAGAAACAGAAAATGACAGTAACGCTCAGAGTGGCCTCACAGTGAACTTCGAATACTGGAAAATATGGCATGAAAATCCATACCGTTGCTTCGGCAAATTCGAGTAGTAGATGACAATATTTTTCATTTATACTTATGGGTGGGCCTCGTAGTCTGATGGTAAAGTGCGTATTTCGAAACGTTTTTGTGAACTTATAAAATAATTCGAGAAATTTCAATCAAGAACTAGGATTGGCTTTTCGTAGCTGCGTTGCAGAGACATGTAAAATTTCGTGAATGACATCATAGTCGCTTTTCGACCGCAAAATAATTTGTTTCTAAAACGTAATACTGAACGTTTCAATTATCAGGTGGAGATAATTTTACCATAGCGCTTGTTAATACCTGATAATCATCTGACATTACGTGACATATAAGGTGGTTCCACCGTATATGATTCCTGAATACGATCTTCTTCTGTGTATTGCACTGTTTGAATTGCATTCTAAATATGTTGCACATACTCTGCTTAATTTTTGCTCGCATTCACAACACAGTATTGGTTGGGGCAGAATGATTTCAAATTGGTTTTTGCTTCATATGAAACACAAGCTGAATTTGTTAGATGGTTTTCTGTGGACTCATGTTTATTTGTTACTGCATACAAATCACTGTGTGAACTACTCCATTTATTGTACTGTAAGTATATTGCTCTTACTGTACATTATTTTTCTTCTCAAACGTCATCTCACATTTAATGGAGGCTTCCCAATTTTTCGTTAATGAGAGAGACTGGTTCTAGTGCATTTACTCCTGCTAAAATGCAGAAGTTTTGTGTGTTCACTATCAGTACGAAAATTTCCGTGTCGAAAATGAGAATGCTGCAATGACAAATGTACCATTAGGACACCCAAATACATACAGTATAACTGGCCACTGCCGGCAGGGAAGTGTAAAACGAATTTACTATTTACATTATTTCACCAAAAGGGAAAATAGAATGGCAATACAGATGAATCAAATACTAGCTAATTTGCTAATGCTAGTAAAAACATAAATACGCTACATTTGTAATGAAATAAATATTGTTTGGAAAAATCGAAAGACCTGAGAGAAGACATTGCGATGACAGACCATTAAAACAAAGTACTAAATACAGATGTAAAGAAATAATTATGATTATTATTAAATTAGGGCATTTTACATATTTTATGGTAATTCAAAAGTTTATTGTAAATTATGTTATTATGACTATAAAATTATTATGATCATGACTGAAGACAGTGTCAAGTATTAGACACAAAGTCCCTGATCATATTACTGTAAAGAAGAACGTAAGTCTTGAGATAGGAAAACCAAGAACAAGAAGCCTAAAAATTCAAGAAAGGTGTAAATGAAAACAGAGGATGAATAATATTCATACTGTGACAACTTAAAAGCACAACGAGTGAGAAGCCTGATTCTGAACCAAAGCAAAGATGGGTACATGTAGCCACAAACTATTAGAAATTGAAATGAAAGACATTGATGAAGCAAAAAATACAAAAGTGGAAACAACAATCTCTGTTCTAATGCATTCTGTGGTCTGCGACATTCCCGAATTTTTCAAGTCTGAGGATTTTAATCTATATATAATAATTTATTAATTAAGTTGTGTAAAAAACTTTATTACAATATACAAAGAAGATATTGACAGCCAATTAATCTACACATAACGACTAATAACTTCATTTAAGTATTTCTCAGTTTCAGGAATAATCGGTGAAATGCGAAATAAGTAGTTCAAACTTGCACATGAGGTTAGGGTTACGAGCTAACGAAATGTTATTGCTAGTCTTGTCCCCACATTTTACAAGCAGTAAATCTGTAGCTTGTGGTCTACTTGCTAGTGTTGCTGCCCCTGCATCACAGGATCCCGGGTTCGATTGCTAGCCGGGTTCAGGTTTATCTCTGCCTGGGGACTGGGTGTTTGTGTTTTCCCCATCATTTCATCATCATCATCATTCATAGGAAAGGTTTCTCTCGACGAAATTTTTTACTTTGTCGTCGTCTACTAACATTGGAAGTTCACATTCGCTCTTAAGGCGCGTTTACATTGAGCTCAGAAGATGTTTTTGTTTGGAACATTGTGTGCAAATTGTTCCCTGAACATGTTGGCAACATTGTTCGTTGTTCGCATTACCCTTTTACACTAGTGAGCAACATTTCTACGTATTCGCATAGTCTGCTGCGGTGAATTGATAGGTTACTTTGTGTATTCACATCAAGAGATACGCTATGTCAAGTGAAGAGGAAGAGTTAATTACATTTGGTGCTGTATTAATAATACTTAACGAAATAAACAGACGGAGAAAATGATGTAGTCGTCGTCAGTGGACCAAAACATACTATAGAAGACGTGGCGGGAATGACATGCTTTGTGAACTGAATTTGGAAGACGGTTCTTCAGTAGGATATCGCCGTCAGATTTTGAAATGTTGTTGAATATTATAGGACCATTTGTTTCAAAGAATGACAAATTTCAGAAAAGCAATCCCTGTGAACCAAAGACTTGCTGTTACTCTTCGTTTTCTGGCATCAGGAGACTCCTATCAAAGCCAGCCATATCTCAAATAGTTCCATATCATCCAGAAAACGAAGATATTTAAATCCAAACCACTTCGTTTTCTAAAGTGTGTCAGTACCACATCCACATTTTTTACTTTCCTCTATTTTTCGTTTCTCTCATCGGTACTGAGACAAGAGAGATTTAATTTTTTTGTCCACGTCACTGCTGCTGGTGCCAAGCGCCGCAGCAACCTTTTGTAAAGAATCATGTTTGATTTTAGTATTTTTGCAACCTGCGCAACGTACATTTCACAGGTATTCCTCTGCCTCATAGAGCGACATCAGCTGGAAAATTTTGGCTCGTGACCACTCCATTTCAAATAAAAATGAAGGGACAAAAACAAACGCACCAGTACACTCTAGCAAAACAAACACCAAAACACTCACTCAGAGCAAACGAACACTAACGCTGCGTAGCGGAATTTTGTGGTAGCAGGCCACAAACAATGTTTCTTTTATCTCTACCGACACAGCTGTGGAACACCGATTTTGTGTTGCGAACATGTTGCCAACATCTTGCGAACATCGGTAGTCCGTTACTAGCCACGAACAATGTTGTGAACAATATTGCTAAATCAGCGTAAACGCGCCTTTACGCATCCTATGGTAGTGTATTTTGTGCTTTTGTGTCTTTTAAACTTTTTTTTATTTTCCCTTTTATTATTTTCCCTTTCTTTGTGGGAAATTGCAAATTTCTCAAGCAGCTTGGATGTTTTTCCACTGAGTGTTCTTTCATAAGGGAGGTACCAAATGGAGACACTCTTCATGCTCGTATTGTGGACGGCTGTGATACAATACGCCAATCTCCAGGGCTGCATCAGCACATCAGGGGTTCCATGCGATGCAGGGTGGATGCATGTATCCTCGCTAACGGAGGACATTGTGAACATTTCCTGTAACAAAGTGTTTGAAGTCACGCTGGTACGTTCTGTTGCTGTGTGTTTCCATTCCATGATTAATGTAATTTGAAGAGAAGTAATAAAATGATCTCTAACATGGAAAGTAAGCGTTTCCGGACACATGTCCACATAACATATTTTCTTTCTTTGTATGTGAGGAATGTTTCCTGAAAGTTTGGCCGTACCTTTTTGTAACACCCTGTATATAAGAACATTAGATGAAGCAATTTCCAATAAAGTGCCATTAAGTCTGCCAGGAAATTTCACGTAAACGCAGAATGAAAAATTAATTCTTCATTAAATTACTTTTTAAGTGAAACAGTCAAAACTAATAAAGGAGATAAATATTGTTGTTTATGATATTATTACAAAAAAAAAACACGTAATGCATAAAGTAAACAAGGTCTAGGTGTTCCCTCACAAATACTGTTTGATGTGTCTGAATGCATATATTTGCTAACAAATAAATGTCGATGCTTTCACATGTTGCTTTGTTTCCAGGACTTTATCACAAAAACTGATAAGATCATACGTTATGAGGTTTACTTTGGCCATTAATAAACTTTATCTTTGTGAGTTCCTCAGTTCTCATATTATACTCCAACTTTTTCTATCACAAATGGTGTCACGTAACCTCACTTTCGCAGTTCAGTTGTGGGCTTAACTGAACTGACATAATGTGATATGATATGCAATATGAATGCAGCCTGACGTGATGTGATGTGACAATCTGTTGATATCTAGAGAGAATCAGCATTCAAGATGACAAACCATTCCAACTTCCACAACTTGATTTTTACAAAAATTATAAATAATACTATCTGCTGCCCATTCCTACCATTTCATGTATTGCTAAGATTGTGAAAATATATCTGCAGAATCTGTGTGAGCAAGTAAATGAGAGGGTTGCTGCTTCTTTCAATTGTTTCTGCCTACATTCATGAGGTCGCTCTATGATATTTTGTCCACTTACTGGAGGTTCTTTACTTTCTCTGTCCTTCCCTGCACAACTTTTTGTGATTTTCTAATTTATTTATCTATTTATTTTTTAATTATTCATGTCCAAGAATTCATCATACAAGATACACACATAATATTCCAATTCCATTTAATTAATGCAGTGACTGTAATTTGAATTCACCACTGTCTGCAGTGCACTTAGAAACCAAAGAAATTTCCAACTCACGTTTCTGTTTTCTGTGAGTGTTCTTTGTTGCAAGTGCGTATTTCGCGCCAAAACATCTCATTGCAAGACACAGTAGTGCCAACCTATACTGTGTATGTGTGTGTTTATACGGAATACATTCATTAACAGTGAAAAAGTCTGTTTTATAATTCAACCAACTCTCGTCACTTGTTTCTCAATATGCCTTGAATACTTTAAAGTTACAACAAATACTAACATTTATAAAATAGTTGCTAAATTTAAAAAAACCGTTCAGTACAGTATTGCATCTTAAAGATCACTGTCTATACATTAACATAAAGATAAACAAAAGAAATAAAGAGAAAGATGTCAATATAAGTAACTTTAGACCAATATTTTTCAATGGCAACAACCTCAGAGCTTGTGGACAACAGATCATCAATATGTATCTTGCAGCATGCACTCTGCATTCTATGTGTGATCCATAATTTATTGAACTCCACAATCACAAACGACTGATGACATGTGGTAGCCTCTTTTCTGCAATTTGTCTTTTGACCTTGTAACCCCATTTCTGAGCCTGTCCAGAGATTTCGACTTGGATCATTCTTCAGTGAAAGCAGCTGACAGATTTTCTGACGGTGTCATCCACTGGTGTCTGGACGTCATATTCCACATAGATAGCTCAGATTGTGTCTGTTAGAAATACTTCTTGGATATCAGCTGTGAAGGACGAAAATAGTGACAATGTACTGGGTCTTAATGGGAGGTAGATACCTCATACCTTTCTTTGCATGCAGCTATGTCAGACTTAGTACTACTGTGTAGAACAGTTATTACTCAGTAATTGCGCCAATACAAATACTTTCGAATTTATGTAGTGTTTTAATTAGGGTCAAATAAATTTTGGATTTTCACTTAAATATAATATTTACACTAGAAGACTAAAGCAAAAAGTTATATTCATTACACTGAAATAAAAAATACCTTCACACCATTGACTATTCTACAGTATTATGAACTTTGGCAAGTCCACACCCACAGTTAGAATACATTCCAAATGCCTTTTGTCACTTCATATAATGCTATGTTACTTTGTGAGAATTTAGTTATTACAAGAGATTGCTGAATGCTAGACTGATATTCCTATCACACAGTTTAAGAACATTGTGACTCTATATAAAGTATTTATTTATTGAAGTGGAAACTAAGCCACGCCTGCATCATGACAAAAGTATGGGCATTATTTTGACATGATTCTATTTATTCAGGTACATAAACAAACGATTCAAGATATATAGATTCGAACAAATGAAAGCACAGTGAGCATAAATCAACATAGCAATGGTTCTGCAGTTCATTGGAGAGGGAGTAAGGGGAATGACTCCATGAAAGAAAGTTAAATGCCGTTTAACTTTCGTGACTTATACATAACTTGGTATTATAGTATGCAGGTAGGATATTTTCACAAGTAAGTTCAATTATACATATGTGTCAAATACTTATCATATCTTTATTCATACTATTTATTCTCAATTCATGAAATCCCTGGACTAATACGATAGTAAATAAACAATTACCGAAAGCAAAGGACATTTGAGAAAACAGACAATATTAAATCCTTTCAATACCAAAGATAAGTCGTTGCTTGTGTGCTTGCACTCTAACTAGTATTGACTCAGTCTGTATTGAGGTCCCAATATCAACTGTCTCACTTTTTGTAGAGCTGAAGCTCGTCCTGCATTTTATAGACTTATTGACATGTCTGCTACAATACAACTTCTTGTTATGATCTGTTGTTACAAAACCAGGAGCCCCTCGGTTAAGAGCAAAATTGCAACTCACCAGTCTGCCAGACCATGTGAATATTAGTGTGGGCTTTGTAGGAGACACTAATCGTGGAGTCGGAATTATGAATGCAGTGTTGGTTCTAATGCATCACTCTCACTGGCATGTGTGCCTGAAGTGGAAAGTGGACCGATGCGCTGACAGCTGCAGATGCAATGTCTTTTGTATATGCTGGTTTAAAGCGTTCTATTGAAATGCTATCTAGCTTGCCGGTTTTGTCTACTGTTATTGTCTTATCTTTTAATTGTGCTAAAGGCTTCAGCATATGGTGCAGTAAGTAGAGGTCTCATAGCATCATCCCTCAGCCACAAATATTCACACTTAAATAAGACTTTGAAAAAGAAACTTTTCCATTCTCCATGCCTTACAGGGCTTTGCAGCACAAGAAGAAGCATATAGGAATATAACTGGCATAGAAATGCTGTCGACTCTCCTTATAGAGGCTGAGGAATGGAAGTGGTTGGGAAGGCTTCTCCCAGTGCTCATACCTGTTCTCCAAACCTGTGCAGATGAACAACCCAAGTCTTCTTTTATTGCCATGTGCAGTCCCAATAGCCCCAAAGACAGTGCATCTGACCAGGTGTCAGGGGGACATGTCAGTACTGCCTTTAAAGACCAATTCATACGCTCTACCACCCCATTGTTAGCAGGGTGGCAGCTCATACTGTAAAATTGTTTGGATTCTCATAATTCTAATAGCTTCTTGAACAGCCAGTCCTTAGATTGTCTGCCACTGCGGTAGTGATTATCTGCAGAATTATAAGTCTCGCAAACCAGCAGTTAACTAGAGTATGGACCACTGCTTCTGCAGAAATGACTGGAAGAAGCAATGCTTCAGGCCTTCTGGTAAATATGCAAATAAGAATCGAAATCCATCAGAGTATTAGAGATGGCCCACAATAATAATAGGTATGTGCGAAAATCTTCCTATAAGTGTACAGATATGCCTAGAAACTTTGCAGCTTTGACACGTCCTGTGAGTATGTGCCAATCTCCAACAATCCTTTTGAAAACCTGGAAGGCCACTTTGTCCGCGACCAGCTTTGTGGATGCTTTAATCCTGAGATGTGAGATTTCAAATGCTGCATCACCATCTCACAGGAATGAATGGGCGTAGTGCCCTGCAGTGGTATGCACTATGGGGGTAATATAGTGGACTTCATGTTAACTATAACCTTCTGGAGGTAAGCATCTGTTTCTTGTTCCTTCAGCAACTCTGCTCAGTCAATTGCATTAATGCTTGCACAGTTCCAGGATGGACAGTTTGCTACAACATTGTTTTAACCAGCACTGTGATGGATGTCACTTGTCATTTGGCACTGAATTCAGTATGTCTGCACTAGTGAGCGAAACTGAGCTCTGTCGCTCGTTGTAAGTCCGAGGTCAGAGGCTTGTGATCCATAACAACTGTGAAATCCTGGTCCTCCAATCAAGGCCTAAAATGTTTCACTTCAAAGTACAAGGGCTGATCAACAAAAATTGAACCTGATTTTTTCCCGTAACTCCCCTGATAGTTTCCCATCTGTACCATGAATAATTGAAAAGAGAGGGTTTTTTATGTATAATGTTCATTGCCGGCAGTACTCTCATATCAGTAGGATGGAAGAAGTAATGCTATATTTTGTAGTCGCTTTTTGTATTTCGCATACCAAACAAAGGTGATAAGGATGCAAAAGGAGAAGAACGATGCAATAAAATTCTGTGTTCACTTAAACCATACAGACACTGAAACATATAAAAAGCTGCAGCAAGTATATGTTGAAGATGCAATGCATTGGGCAACAATGTTTAGATGGATGAAGTACTTTGAAGAAGGGCGACTTTTCTGGGTTACGCAAGTTGAACCCCATGTTTTGGCTTCTGCTGTGATTGAAATCAACATCAACACAGCTGTTGTGATTGTCCATGAGGATCGGCAGATAACATTACAAATCCTCAGAGAAATGTCAATAATTTCATTTGACTGTGTCTTTATGATTATGTGTGATCATCTCCATCTGACCTGTGTTTGCAACTATTGAGTGCCATATCTGTTGAGTCTTGAACTAAAGGCTGTGAAAATGGAGAAAAGCTGTGATGTATTGCACCTCTTTGCTGATGGAGGGCATACATTTCTGGAATCGATTATCGCCAGTGATGAGTCATGGCTGCATCATTATGATGCTGAAGGGAAACAGCCAGCACAGTGTAGAAATCGCCAGGTTCTCTATCACCAAAAAAGGTGAACGTTTTTCTTCTACAGTGATGGTGATCATATTTTTGACTGTCATGGAATCATTAACTGCATCCAGTTTCCCCTCACAGTACTGTTACAGCAGTGTACTGCACTTCAATACTGGCTAAACTGAGGAAGCACAATACAAGGAAACGAATAGAACTTTCTCGGACTGGGTGCTGACTTCATGATGACAATGCTCTACCACATGTCGCAAATCAAGTCACAAAGTTTCTGGCTCAGTCCAGCATTACCTGTGTACTGCTTGTGCCTTATAGCCATGATCTTTCACCCCATGACCATTTTATTCCCACTTCATTAACTGGTTTTCTGTGACTATCTCAGACTGGGCTGGTGCACTGGGCTTCACTGTACCGGACTGGCCCCGTGGGTTGGCGGGCTGACAGTGGCTCACGTCGCATATCACAGTGCAGATTGAACTTGCCCAGTGACTCGCTACCTACAGAGCCAGTGCCACCTGTCATCTCCAAATGGGCAGATCACTTAAGTGTGCACTGCTTCAAAGTTCGCTGATTTGAATAAAACTTAAAAGAAATACAAACTACTTATCATTGATTTTTTTCTTTTGTTGTCATTCACTTTTTGCTGTTCCTTACAATAAGGAGTTGTGGCAGTCCATGAGTATTTCATTTTATTTCCACCTTACACGAGATGAGACTGCCGTGCAAACACAGCTGTTGAGGATACCCAATTTAATTGTTTGAAAAATAAACCAGAAATTACCAAAAACCCCTTTTACATGGTGTGAGTGTGTGAGCTTGGATGGCAGAAACAATGAGGAGAACATTCCAGACTTGTGATGTGAAACTGCTATTTGGTTCAGCATCATCAACCCAAGAAGCTGGAGGATATGGTATGTTCTGAACCACAGAGAAAACAGCATGTTCTCAGATATTTTAGACATATCACATAAAAAGTCTGATAAATATATAAAAATACAGCTGCCACTACAGTTTTGTATGTAGTACCACTGAACAAAGTGAACCAATGTTTGTTGAGTATTTTTAATTTGCATTGTTTAAGTTGGCATTGTTTAAGTTTGTGATCGACATTATCTAGTACCCTGAGTGGTAATGTATATCACAAATAAAAGTATAAGGAGTTACTGAGTATATTATGAATCAATGTGTGAGAATCTAGACAGTCAAAGTAAAGAAGTACTCGGAGGAAATACCTCACAAATAAAAGTATAAGGAGTTACTGAGTATATTATGAATCAATGTGTGAGAATCTAGACAGTCAAAGGAAAGAAGTACTTGGAGGAAATACCTCAGGAGAGATTTTTGGGTTGGAATAAAGCCCTGACTTTTGATGATTGCCTCCACAACTGAAAGCTTGTGGTTTTATCTGAATCAGATGCATCAAGTTAACACACAATTTTTTACCCAAGTACGCCATTGTGAAAGACTACAAAAACTTTTTTATGAGAGGAAAATGGCGGTATTAAATTGCAATTCTTTTGGCTTTATTATTTTCTTGACATGACTGAATTCGGTGACTAGATTCAGTGATTGGAGACTATGTAGTAGGCCATAAACCACTGACTTTAACAGTATGCTTCTATCATTTCCATTTATTGTCATTATCTCTTCATGTTGCTCTCAGACAGTGGCAAGAGCCATACCAGCCAGCCCGCTTGTTTGTTGTCCTCTTGTTGCTCTATCATTTGGTTTTCTTCAACTAACCTTTCAATTGCAGTAGACTTTGTAGAACTTCTGTTTCTTGTGATGTACTTTTAATTTCTTCTTGTAGTAGTGAGGCAGTCAACTTTGAAAGCCAAGGTCTATTGAAATAGGTGTGCTATTCACAGTTACACTATCTGTCTCCATTTGTGAATCACTGCATGAATTGCCCACATCTTGAGTGACACCTCCTTCATGCTGGCTACACCTACATCTACATCACAGTCCACAAGCCACCTAGTGATGTGTGGCGAAGGGTATTTCTGGTACCACTAATGATGTCCCTTTCCCTGTTCCACTCATGGGAAAAATTATTCATTGTAAGCCTTTGTATTACTCTAATTTCGTCTGTGTGCTGCGAAAAGTGGCAATTGACACTGAATAAAGAAAAGTGTGAAGTCATTCACGTGACTACTAAAAGAAATCCGCTAAATTTCTATTACACAGTAAGTCACACAAATCTGAAGGCTGTAAATTCAACTAAGTACTAGGGGATCACAATTATAAATAACCTAAATTGGAATGATCACATAGAAAATGATGTGGGTAGAACAAACCAAAGACTGTGATTCATTGGCAGAACACTTAAAAGGTGCAAGAGATCTATCAAAGAGCCTGCTTACACTACTCTTGTCCATCCTATTCTGGAGTATTGCTGTGTGGTGTGGGATCCGCATCAGGTGGGACTGACAGACGACATCAATAAAGTTCAAAGCAATCATTAAAACAAAGGTGTTTTTCGTTGCGACGGGATCTTCCAATGAAATTTCAATGACCAGTTTTCGCCTCCAATTGCGAAAACATTCTGATTGCACCCATCTACCTAGGGAGAAATGATTATCATGATAAATAAGAGAAATCAGGGCTAGCACAGAAAAATTTAAGGGCTCGTTTTTCCCACCTGCCATTCGAGAATGGAGTGGTAGAGAGACAGCTTGAAGCTGGTTCAATGAACCCTCTACCAGGCACTCGTGAATAGCAGAGTAATCACGAAGATGTGCATTGTGGTCATTTTGTGAGATGTTTGTGGGAGGAAGTGATGTGTTATCCTACTCTTCCTGGATAGCGCTCTCTCAGACTTTCAACAGTAAATCTCTCTGTGATGCACAATGCCTCTATTGTAATGTCTGATACTAGACTTTGTTGAGCATATTTGTAGGGTGCATTCAGAAATGCAGCAGACAAACTGTGCAGAGAGCCCTGCCTGAGGCGACTTCACCCAGTGTGGAAAATATTCCCTTGTCACCTAATGAGGCAACACACAATGGCAGCTAAGTTTCAGTGCCATGCTTGCCAGTGAACTGGAATGAAGAGACATTCTTTGCCACCCGTGGTGGTGTGCTTGTTGGTGATGTGATGTGCTGTGCTGACAGAATCGATATGAACACCCTGCAATCTTTCTCACACGATATTACTGAAACTAATCGGTAAAAAAACTGATTTCCACATTAGTTATGGCTTTATATGTCACCTTCAAGGTGAACTGTGAAAAATTTTGATATTCGCATTTGAGTATGAAACTGCAGGAAATTCGAGAAGTTTGCAATGACAAATAGAGGTCACTATGACTTTGCATTTGATGATTTACACCATATGTTGCTGCAAATGAAATTTAGCAAAGATATTGAATTTTCCTTTAGACTTGTCAAGAAGTCTCCATCTGTCTCCAATCTCGGGAAATAGTAATTTATGTAGCACATTCGCTTCTAACTGCTCTCATGTGAAAATGGAATATTCATGACATACCTCATATCCACTGAACCGTTTGAGATATCGAAACGAGATTTTGGCAAATGATAGTACACAGAGAGGACAGTATTTTTCCATATGATTAACGTGTGGAACTTTCTTATCCATGGCGATATAGCAGAAACTATAATTTCTATTTTATTTTTTCAATCCAGTACTGTAATTTTTTAAGAGATTCGATATCTATTGAAAACAGAAGTTGCTAGTAAGAAAACAAAAATTAATTTCTTTTCTTTTATTACTACAACCTGCTGTAAGCTGTTGACCTCTTTGGTTGCCAATTGTTTGTTAAATATGACACTGTTTCCAAATTATGCCACAGCAGCCATTGCAAGGTGAGTTTGTCCAAAGAAGCAAAATTAAACATTTAAACAAGAGAAATGCAACCATTACTCATAACTCATGATGTTTCTTCAAATGAGAATACGTTAACAATTCAGATGAATATAAATTACCAATCCTGTAGCAATATTGGTAGATTTTCATAACCCATCATATTTTCAACTGTGAACGTCTGGAACAGAAATTTTCCAAAGTATTTTCTTTCTATTCTTCATCTGAGAAATATGAAAGTAATTCACAGAAAATAGTGTACTATATTTTTTGTTCCTATTTTCTTCACCTTGATTGTCTTTTGCTGAGTTAGATATATATATATATATATATATATATATATATATATATATATATATATATATATAATACATATTTATAATCTATTTTAACCTTAATGTAATGACTATCACGTTTTTGTAACTTTGTTATCTACACACACACACACACAGACAAAAAAATTTTATATTTCTAATGGAACAATGCTAAATTTTTGCAGCAGAGTAAAATTGACTGAATAAAACTTTTTCATAACTCTGAAACTGTGAACACATCAACGACTTGCAGAACCTGGCAAACTATTCATCAAAGCCAATATTACTGATAAATAAAAAAATATTTGCAGTAAGATCAGTCCTTCACTCTGTACGGGAATAGGATCGGAAAGATCATTTGCTGTTTGCTGCGCTTTTTCGTATGTCAAATATTAGTGAGGTGTACAAAGAATACCATCTGGTAAGTTTCGGTCCCAGTTGTTGATTAATAAAGATACATTGGGTTACAGGATTACCATGAAATAGCAACAGAATTGGTGATTTATTTTCATCTGATTGTTGAAATATTATCTTCTTCTTTTTTTCAGAGAAGTGTCATCTACATCTACAGCTACATCAATACTCAGCAAACCACTGTGAGGTGCACGGCAGAGGGCATGTCCAATTGAATCAGTTATTAGGGTTTCTTTCTGTTCCATTCACGTATGGAGCACAGGAACAATAATCATTTGAATGCCTCTGTGCATGCAGTAATTATTTTAATCTTATCCTCAGAGTCCCTAGGTGAGTGATATGTAGAAGGTTGTAATATTTTTCCTAGAGTAATAATGGAAAGTCAGTTCTTGAAATTTTGTTGATAGACTTTCACAGGATAGTTTATGCCTATCTTCAATGCCTCTGTGCATGCAGTAATTATTTTAATCTTATCCTCAGAGTCCCTAGGTGAGTGATATGTAGGGGGTTGTAATATTTTTCCTAGAGTAATAATGGAAAGTCTGTTCTTGAAATTTTGTTGATAGACTTTCACAGGATAGTTTATGCCTATCTTCAAGTTTTGAGTAATGCTTACATTCATCTAATTGTCATGTTAAATTTTGCATTTTTGCCAAAACAATGTATAAATTGCACAAAATCACCTTGCATTAGCTATTGTGACAATCTTGAAACAGAGTCTTTTATTAAACAAGCAAAAGGCGACCAGACAGGCCAAAATATATTATGGAAAACCTCACTGTGTCTGTTTGTTGTAACATAAGAGAAGAAATTTCACATTTACTTTCATACTAAGACGTTCTCTTGTCACAAGCTATCAATGACTTTTTAAAAATTGCAGTATTGGATTGAAAAAAACTGAAATAAAAATTGTACTCTTGGCTATATCAGCACAGATAAGATAGTTCTTTGTGTTAATCATAAGCCAAGATACTCTGTGTGCTATCATTTGCCAAAATCTCATTCCAATACCTCAAATGGTTCAAGAGATATATATGTTATCAAGATTTCATTCTCATGTGCATGTAGTCGAAAGGGAACATGCTACTTGAATTCCACTGTTTTGTTATTAGAGACAGTTAGAGACCTCCCATCAAGTCTAAAGGAAAATTCAACATCTTAACTAAATTTCAGTCACAGCAATATATGGTGTAATATGTGCCAAATGCAGAATCATAGTGACCCATAATTTTTCATTAATTTTTTCAGTACAGTGCCATTGGTAGCACACTCTAAAGGACAAAACAAATACTTGCACTATTTATATGGATTCTGAATAGTAAAAACACAACTGACCACCACAGGTAGTGTTCAAAATGACCACCAGCAGCAGCAGTACCATAAAATGAGGTGAATCCAATCAAAAACGGCAGTTTTTCTCAAATTGCTTCTATTTACTCTTGTGATATCAGAATAAAATTTTAATTAGGTTAATTTCACAACCTTGATAATGATGTATTCATGTATTACATTATTTTTAGTTTGTAATTGCAGTTATTATTTTAACTTAATTATTGATTGGTTTCACCTCCTGAATTGGGGCAAATACAATCACCTTTGTAGTTTGTATGCAGGAATGGAATCAGATTTACAGTGGAGTGAATGTGATCACTATTTAGATTTTTTAAAAATATATCACTGTATTTGCAAAAAAGTTTTACATTTTCTAGACTGAACAAATTTTTACAAGCACATTAAACATGAGATTTTTGCTATAAAAACACTTGCATTCACAAAATTTGACAAGCAAATATTAATTTTTAATTATTGTACATCATAATCAATGTGAAAAGTATTTACTCAGTGTCATAATCATTATCCCTTCAAAAATAAATTTAGCTCACCTTCTATGTCCTGCAATGACTTTAGTTAATAATTTGGGTTTTTTCTACCTCAGTTGCATCGTGAATTTCTGGAAAGATAAAATAAATTTTACCATCAAGAACTTTCTTTCTCAGAAATGGCATTTCATAGGTGTCATTAGAGGTGCTTTCAATTTTACCAATAAAAAACCTGAACCGTTTTTTCGTAGGAAATTTCACTGCGGCGAAACCATTTTCTTTAAATTCATGCCAATCTTTATCGTTCTCCTTGTCCATTTCTTCATTTTCATTTGACTCATGCTGTTCTAGATCACTGTTAAATGTTCTGGATAGGGACTCACTGCTTGCAGCACTATCATTTTCATTGAAGTCATTGATAATAGTTCCTTTTCCTGGAGTTAATGCTAAACGCTTTGCTTGGCGCTACTTTCCTTTTGTGTCGATACAGTGAATCTGTTTCAATTGCATTTCGAAGGCTCCTGCCCAAAAAACTTTTGATGAGCTGCCGGCCGGAGGGGTCGAGCAGTTCTAGGCGCTACAGTCTGGAACCGCGCGACCGCTACGGTCGCAGGTTCGAATCCTGCCTCAGGCATGGATGCGTGTGATGTCCATAGGTTAGTTAGGTTCAAGCAGTTCTAAGTTATAGGGGCATGATTACCTAAGAAGTTAAGTCCCATAGTGCTGAGAGCCATTTGATTTTTTTTTTGATGAGCTGGTGCCATGTGCATTGTTATCAGTTGCTTCTGGCATCTGTGAAATGACTCTATCGGAACAGAAAGGAAAAATTCCTACTTTTCTTAAACCAGATATTACATTTGATTTGGATTTGTTAGCTATATTTTCAAAAGATATTTTTTTAACAACCTAGGAAATTCGGGTTTCGGGACCACTCCTCTATTCTTCCTTTTCCAATCATCTAGCACATTTCCACAAGGAAGTTTTAACCGTCTAAAAAAGGTCACATCAAGTGTCTGACACAGATGAGTACAATTAGGTGGTGGCAGTAGAAATTTAATGCCCTGTTCCTGGCTCAGTTTAATCACGTTATACGACAGATTGTCACCTATAGCCACTTTAGGTCCCTGTAATTGCCAGGCATAAGGCAAGACAATTTCAACAAACCATGAATCAAACACTATTAGGTCAAACCAACCACTCTGATTTCTATTATAACCTGCAACAGTTATGCCCCTTCAGTCTAAGTATCATAGAGGTGTTTTGTCCTATAAACTGTGTATGGTGGGAGGATTGAGTTGTCGGCAGCTACTGCTATCGTCACACTGACTTAGAACTATCCACTATTCTTTCAGGATGTCTTGTGCCTCGCTTCACTATTACTTTCATTTGTCCAGGATCACCACAAAAGTTTGTCTCATCATAGTTTATAATGTTGGAGGGAGGGACACCACTCAAGGTCACTTCAAGGTTTTTAAAATAATCAATCATTCTCAATCATGGTAACTGCCGGCTTTGCCCTCTTGACATTTCCACTTACTCCAACCATTAATTCTTTATTTCTTTTCAGAAAAGATTTTACCCACTTGTGCCGAGGTCGATTGTCACGAAATCTTTTTTCAATCCTCCCCGCTCGATTGAGACATGGCTGTACCGTGTCCCTAACACCCTTATTCCTCAAAGAAATCCCCATTTCGCACAACACAATTATCCTTCAACCAGTCTTTTTGCTCACTATTGGTTAACACTGGTTGGCGCCTATTTTGTATTTGAACCTTTCTTTGAGTTTGTCATCTAATGTGGTATTTGGAACTGTGCATTGCTCTAAAGCTTTCTGGATGCTTAATTTTCCTGATTTGACAGGTTTCACCGCCTTTAGGAGAATTTCTGGTTTGTAGTTAGATTTCTGTATTGGTACCAGAACCTTTTCGTATACTCGCAAAATCGGATTCACCCTACAAAAATGCAATTTCGTAATTAGGCCTGCATAATGACTAAGCGGTATTAGCAATGAACAAAAAAACGAAACTGGATCACTTAAGACATTCATATGCAAGCAACAATATTGCAACTTACCAGTTGCACTTCAGAAGTAACAGGCGCCAGCGCAAGTTTTCACATTGTTGTGTTGAATACATGAGTGTAGCACATGAAACACACATCTACTGACAATACGATTTGATGGTTGTGCGCACTCCAACAGGCCTTTGTTGTTGATAGATTAGTCAAGAATTCATGACATTGGTCAGCTGCAATGTAATTGTTAAAATGCTACACTCAGTTACCCAAATGTGGAAAAACCGGTAAATGATCGGATTGACAGCACCTGATCGGATTCACCTCATTTTACGGTGCATGCTTACAGTCCAGAATGGAACAAATGCTGCACACACATGCTAGAATCTCAGTGGTGATTTCCAAACAGGCTGCAGTAATACATTGTTGCATATTATTGAGTGTATTTGATATCTTCCTGTACATGGCATTTCCGCACAGGAAAAGTCTACTTGTGTCAAATCTGGGGTATGGGCCAGGCAAGGTAAAGGTCCTCTGTATCCAATCCAACAATTTGGAAACAATTTGTGAAGACATCCTATAGTACTTCATGCACTATGGTCTCAACAGCCATCATGTTGGTACTACAGGTTCCTCCTAGTCTGCAGAGGAATGTCTTCTAGCATCTGTGGGAGATGATCTGTTAAACACTCCATGGACGCCAATGTTCCACCTGATGAAGCCAACACGGATTGTCAGGAAAGCCCAAATCAATGAATTAATTTTTTCACACTCATCTTTTGATATACTGTTTTTTCTTTTTAGTTGTAGAACACAGTCGAGGTTTTCTCTCATAAGAGAAGGATTTGCATTTGTAGAGTAAAAACACTGTAGTCTAAGTGTATTTAAATATGCATGCATTATACAATATAGAAGACCAATATAAAGAATTTTTATTTATGGAAGTCTGTGAAGTGAATTTTTATGTTATTACGACAAGCATCAGTGTCCACGGAGTTCTTTAGCTGCCTGCATCTTCACCAAATTAGTAAGGAAGCCTGATGCACAAGCAGACATTTTTAAAGAAATTCAATTCATATTCAATTACTAATATTCAATCAATTAATTATTAATTCATTTATTTTTAATTATATTACAATTGGCAACCTGTATGCTAGGACTTCTGGGCACTGGTCGTGAATTGTGTTTGTTAACTATTGTTATGATCAGAAATTTTTATGACATTGTTATAAATTACAAAAACTAATTGCCTGTATTTTCTGCTTGCATGAATCATGATGTGGAGCAAGTATTACAAAAAGGTAAAAGTGGAGGAGAAAAATTTTGAAAGGAATGTCAATTGGACCCAAATCACGTAAAATTTTCCATAGTAAGCTGTTTTATTCAGCACAGCAAAAGGTAGGATGGCTACGCAAGTTGCTTGCATGATTATGCTGGGGTGCGCTTCCTTTGATGTAGACAGAAACCTTTTCCTCAGTATTTCCTTCCTTGAATTTTATTGAAAAAAAAAATACAAGAAATTTACAGGGTGATACGTATTGCACTAAAGCAAAGAATTGTGACACAATATTTTGAGCATAATAATAGACGAAAAACTAAGCTTTGACAGCACATAATTTGCATTTATAAAGTGTAATAATTAATGTAGGAAATTTTTAACATTTTTGTGAAATTTACGTTTTTTAAAAAAATTCATGTAATATGGGCGAAAAATATATCCCCATTGTTGGCCAAGATGGCATAGAATTGCAAGATCGAACAATTGAAGTTCAGGTGCCATGCATGTCTGCTGCAGAATTTTTAAGCAGATCAGAGATGAGGGTCGCAGGAGAGATGTTTACCATTGGCGAAACCATGTCATGCATCTCCCAAAGCGACATAACGCTCATGAAAGTAACATTGGAGAGTGATCAAAATATGAATCTTGACAACACGTTACGAACACAACTTGGTCACAACACAAACATTAACTTAGGAAGTACAGCAGACAGCATACACAGTAGTACAAATGAAGTACTGCTAGGGCAGCTACTACCTAATATGAACACGAAATTAGATAATATCAATACCAATCACAATAATTTGACACAAGATATGAACACTGACACACAACGACTAAATGTAATGAAACAAGAACAAAAACAAGTATTCAAGGATTTGCAAGACACGGTCTCACGGAAATTCGATGATTTAGCCAAAAATTTTCGCAGTGAAATACACGAAAAATTGAATAATATGAAAACACAAGTAAAGCATGAAGTACTTTCCGATGTTAATGGTAACATTTCGGAGTTGAAACAGATTCGTTTAATGACCATCACGATCTCATAGAACAACAGGTAAAGAAAATTACAGACGCAAAGACAAACATTGAAGACACACAAAATCAGTTGGTTTCGACAGTAAAAAATGTAACCACTGTCGTTATCAAACTAAATAAAGAATATGAAAGTGTACCTCTAGCTGTAGAAGAGCTTACTTTAAGGGTAGCAAGCTTAGAAGTTGACTCAGCATATGCTAAGAAGGAGAGGGAGAAGAGTAATGAAAATTTGAGTGATATCATTAGTCAAGCTGAAGCAGGTACGCTGGATAAGGATAACACCATTGCAGAGAAGCTAGTAACCGACTGCAAGTTATACACAGATGTAGTAGATACGGCTATTCAGAAAAAGGAAAAGGAAATTGTGAACAAGGTAAACATTAACCTACATGCTGCGGAAAATAGGATCCGCAATCTTTTGGAGGAAAATATTGCTGGATCTCGAAATATGGATGTAAATAATACACAGGCTACAGTAAACAAACCACAACCTGTTGGTATATATTCACAAATTGTCACGAGTCCCACAGCAGGTACCAGTGACAGTTGTAGATTGCAAAATGTAAACATACCCACAACTGCAATACCTGCACAATTACCAGCTGGAATTACAGATAACTACCACAACGACACAAATACGACCGAAAATGCCATGTGTTTACCAACTGTTTTTGCAGACGAAGGTTTGCTGAGACATAACTTTCCTACATTCACTACCGAAGGTAAAAGAATGAATCCCATAGTATTTATTAGTGCTTTTCGTCATGTATTTCCACGCAACTGGACAGAAGCACAGAAAATCAGATTTATTGTAGGCTATACGCAGGCTGATGTGCTCTTATGGGCAACCGAAGTGGCTGAAGGTTGCAACATTTATATTCAAATTGAAAGAGATTTCCTCGACAAATACTGATCTGAAGCAGTGCAAGAAAGACTCAGACTCGAGGTTTTCAATCCCACACCATTCAATGGCAAATATGGTAGTCTATGTGGTTACTTTGAGAAATACCTGAACAAGACACGCTACTGGACGAAATTAATATCGCAGGTAGACGTGGTAAAATTTTTGAATAGCCATTTACAATTGTACATTAGAGAGAAATTAGTCACAATGCCTGAGCACGACACTGAATATTTTCTGTCACTGTCACATTCGACAACTTAATCTATGAGAAAAGACCAGTACCCCATCAACAGAAGATCCGGCACAACAATATAATAACGTAAATAAGTCAGTAAAAAATGGTTTAAACACACAGCAAGATTGGTACACCCAAGAGCAAAATTACATACCCAGAGCTAATGAGTATGGTAACGGAAATGGAAAAACAAACGATTTAAAAGAGATTTGCAAAACAACAGGGGGAATTTCAGCACACGAGCGAATTACAATTCACCATCACAAGGCCCTATGCCGAATATGAATACAAGCAGTCAGCGACAGCAGTGGCCGACGCGCGACAATAATGTCATGACGCACGCTGTACCGCAGCCAACCTGTGGGCAGCAACATAACTGCACGGCAGGTGACGACACAAACTGGCTAAGTATACAAACAGTGCAGCTTACTGAAATTTCTCCAGGTAATGAACTAAGTCATACTACGCTGTCGGAAAACACCCACTGGTCGTAGTAAAGCCCAAGGCTATTGACCTCTCAGGGAGTGGGGGCAAGGCCAAACTACAAGCATGTTTCATAAAGTTTGACAAACGAGGTGACATCAAGATTTGTATCAGCATGAGTTAGATATAGTAGATAAGGTCAAGAAAGAACAAGTACAAGCAATCATTAAGGTGACAATATTTAACATTTACACACAGTCAATTTTAGATACAGGTTCAACTACCAACCTAATGTCAAACGCATTTTTTTGCGAATTGTAGAAGTGAGTTAAGTTCCCAATATTTCCTGTACAAAATTGCAACGTACGAACTGCTACAGGCAGAAAGACTACATTGGTTAAGCATCATTCCAGTACAAATTGAACATTTCACAGTGAAGTGCAACTTTCTTATAATTGACGAACTTATTGTTAATTGTCTTGTTGACATGGACACATTTAGTACATACAAAACACAGTCATAGGTAATGGTAAATGCCACTTTTATGTTAAGGATCAGACCTTTTCTATTGATTTAGTCAAAACACCTGATGAAGGTAAGATAAAAAAACAGAGTCAAATGTCGTAGTACAATATTCCTTTCCAGCTGTGTATTTCACTAACGACTTTCATAATGAACAAGAAGCGAGCACTGAGGTTAATTACGAAATGGTAAAGCAGAAACTAAGTGAATCACAGGTACTAAATGAGATGCAACAAGGAGAACTTGTTATTTAAGTATGCCCATGTTTTCAGTAAGGATCCAAGAGTAATCAAAGGCTATAAATGTAAATTTGAAGTCTATCGACATTAAATATTTTGTGTAATGTTGTATCCTATTCCATGGGCAAAACGAGGGGCAGTAAAGGAAGAGATCAATTGCATGATTAAATGAGGTATTATACAACCTTAATTTTCATCCTATTGTAGTCCAATAATTCCAGTAAGCAAACCAGATGGCTCTGTAAGATTAGTTCTCAATGCTAGAGGTATCAATAAGATTATAGTACCAGTATGTGTAAGACCAGACAATTTGGATGAACAGCTTTTAAAGTTTTACAATACAATATATTTCAGTATAATCGATCTGAAAATGTCCTACTGGCAAATAAAGCTCCACGAAGAAAATCGAAAATATACTGCATTTGCTTGCGGGTGCAGAAGTTATGAGTTTCGTGTTCTATCTTTTTGGACTGAACATTTGCACAGGACTATTTATATCTGCATCAGACAAGGTCTTTGAACCAGAATTGCTTAGCAATGTCACTGTGTATGTTAACGACCTGCTGATAGCCACACGCACTTGGTTAGAACATATCAGGCTCATTGGACAGGTGCTTCAACGCTTTGCAGATTGTGGAGTAACAGCCAATTTAAAAAATTCTAGTTTTGGTAAGGAGCAAGTCAAAATTTTAGACATGTTGTATCAGAACAAGGTATATTAACTGATCCGAAAAAAATTGATGCCTTACGCAATTGTCCAGCTCCAAGGAATAAAAAATAACTAAAAGCCTTTTTTAGGACTAGCTTCGTTTTTTCGTAAATTTGTATCACAACAACTAATGAACAGCGATGCATTGCTCAATTTGTTACGAAAAAATAGGTTTTGGTTATGGGATGATAAGTGTCAAGAGGACTTTAATAGCATAAAGCAGGCATTGGTAAACGCAAACATTCTTAGCCACCCTGATATGTCCAAGGATTTTTGTCTATGTGCAGATGCCTCATCATAAGGGGTGGGGGCATGTTTATTTCAGATGTGAGAGGAGGAAGGTAAGGAAGGACCCAAAGTAATTAGTTTTGCTACTTTCACGTTATCAGAAGCAGAAAGGTCTTACTCTGTGTCAGATTTGGAAAGTTTTGTGGTAATATGGATATTTAAAAAGTTTGAAAATTTTTTGGGGGCAAGAATACCAAAGTGTATTGTGACCACCAGTCACTGTCATTTCTCTTAACATGTAAGCTATTGCACCATAGGTTAGCTAGGTGGTGTTTATATTTACAAGAGTTCAATTTTGACATCATTTATATCAAAGGAAGTCAGAACGTTATTTCAGATGCCTTGTCTAGGCTACCACTAGGTTTAGAGGAATTTAGTGAATTAACAGAGCAAGATGCAGAAATCAAAATGTTATTAATGCAAGGTACAACACAAAAAATGGTTCAAATGGCTCTGATCATTATGCGACATAACTTATGAGGTCATCAGTCGCCTAGAACCTAGAACTACTTGGACTAATGACCTCAGCAGTTGAGTCCCATAGTGCTCAGAGCCAGCCTAGAACTAATTAAACCTAACTAACTTAAGGACATCACACACAACACAACAGTCTGATCACAATATGTTTTGTAAGCAAATGAAAATACTACAACAGCAAGATCGCAGTTGGAGTAAAGTCATGCTAACCCTTAAGCATGGTGAAGGCGGAAAGGTAAGTAAATGGTATCAGGACTAAAAGGGCGTTTTGTTTCATAGGAAACGAAAAATCTGACCAATGGTGTGTGTGTTTTCCTGAAGATTATATCGACGAATTTATAAGACACACACATGACGTATGGGGACATTATGGAGTAGGGCAATGTACTGAAAAAATTGCAACAATTTGTTATTTTCCAAATTTGAGAAGACGAGTCCTAGGGGTATTAAGAAAGTATGCAGTGTGTCAAAAATCAAAACAGTGAAACGTGTCAAAACACAGGGTGTTTATAAATGAATATCGGGGTTTTAATGCTTTATAATATTTATTCCATTAAACTCACAGTTATAAATGATATGTCAAATGAAAGAGCAACTCAAACAGTTTTAGCAAGAACCTTATAAATGTTCAATGTTAGCACAATTTGTCACACGGCACACATCAAGTCTTTAGCCCAAGCGCTTGATAGGCCACCAGGGGCCCAATGAAGGGCTTGCTTTGTGTGGCCTCCACATTCAACCGACCTAACGCCACGCGATTTTTACCTTTGGGGCTTCATCAAGGATCGTGTCTACGTGCATCCGCTACCAGCAGACCTCCCTGAATTAAGAAACTGGATTGAAGCAGCTGTTGCTACAATCACTGCAGACACACTTATCAACGTTTGGGAAGAACTCGGCTATAAACTTGATGTATGCGGTGTGACAAATGGTGCTCACATTGAACATTTATAAGGTTCTTGGTAAAACTGTTTGAGTTGCTCTTTCATTTGACATATCATTTATAACTGTAAGTTAATGTAATAAATGTTATAAAGCGTTAAAACCCCGATATTCATTTATAAACACCCTGTATACTGAGCTACACCTAATGCTCACAAAAAACTCTATATATGGTATCCTTGGACATAGCCAGCGCCGGCTTTAGGGTGGGGCGACTCGGGCGGTCGCCCAGGGCGCCGGGGCCGAAGGGGCGCCACGTACTAAACGCATGTAAAAAAAAAATTACAATTTACAATCACCCATTTCGCGAAACTAAAATATTATTCAGTCTCATTCAACATACGTCGCTAATCTCACGAATGCGCGATGAATTCGGGGTAGCAGAAGAGAAATCATGCTGAATGCAATCTTCGTATTGTCTGCAACCATCCATGTTTGACGCGGGCTAGCACGGGCTCTACCAAAGCGCCTCTCTTATTTGTTTCAAGAACTGCAACAAGGAAGAGCCCATGCAGCCGCACCATCTCTCGTTTACAACAGAAACTACCGGTCGCTCCAAATAAAAGAAAATACAGACTGTGAAATATACATTACATTATGATTTAATTAATACGAACGTATTTATATCGAATATTTATGACTTAATGACTCATGTACATTAATTAATAGATCATGCAATGCGTGCACTGCATTCATAGAGAATTCTCCCCTAACTTACTGAAATAATACAGCGCCACACAATGTTTGTTAGACTGCATATGTTGGCAGCGCTACGATTGGCACCCGCATGTCAGTAATTGTCAGTAAGAGTCGGAGGCAGCGGTCATGTTTTCGTGGCTGAATAATTGTGAGTGAAACGAGTGTCGTGACTGTGTCAACATTTTAATTTTGTGGTAGGTGCGAAAAACATTTTTATCTTTCAGTTCAGGTTTTTTCTTTATTTGTTATAGATCGAATATTGTGGTCGCGAAATAGAGCAGTGTCCAAGCAATAATTTGTCTAATTATTAAATCATGCCAGAAGAGAAGGAAATGATTTAAAAAAAGCTTTCTGGTTCAGAAAATCGGAAAAGAAAAGCTGAAAAAGAAAAAGTTCTTGAAGAAACTACAAAGCACATGAATATTTATAAGTACCTTAAAGGAAATTCTAAGGTAAATACTTCAGATATTGAATCAAAAGTCCATGTATCAGCAAATATTTCTTCAGACTGTGAACAATTATACACAAAAAATATACAATCACCTATTGAAGGTGACCAGCGCAGTACATCTTTGCATGAAACCTCTGATATTTCTCCAAGTCAAAATCAACACATGACATCTGTGGTCGATGAAAGTATCAACGTTCTTGCAATAAAAGAATACAATGTTTCTGATGTAGGTACGTGGCCAAAAGTACTTAATGCTAGAGATATAGATCGCATTATAATATGTGGACCCTCACAAGTATGTCTAAATAACTTTCCAAAAGATGAAAATGGGCGTCATTTCCTTTCAACTCATTACACAAGAAAACTATCAGACGACGGTGGCTAGTTTATTCAGTATCAAACGACAGTGTCTTTTGCTTTTGTTGTCGACTGTTTGATTTAAAGTCAACTACTAATTTGACTACCACTGTGGGTTTCAGAAATTGGAAACATTTAAGTGAAGCTCTGAAACTGCATGAAAATAGTCCTAACCACAAAAAAGCATTTACTTAATGGACTGAAGCTGAAATCAGGTTTAAAGCTGGATTAACTATTGACAAGGAAGAACAAAAGCTAATTTCTAAAGAAAGTTTAAGATGGAGCAATGTGCTTCAAAGATTGATGCACATTACTTTGTATTTGGCTGAAAATAATATGGCATTCAGAGGGTTATCAGATAAATTATTTACCCCAAATAATGGAAAATTCTTAGGTCTTGTACAGTTATTGGCAAAGTTTGATCCAATCATGGAAGAGCACGTCAGACTGGCATTGAATGGTGATTTGGCTGACCATTATTGCGGCAAAAATATACAAAATGAATTAATAGAACTCATGGCATCACACGTTATGTCTACAATCGTATCCCGCATAAAGGGTTCAAAGTATTATGCAATCATAGCTGACTGTACTCCAGATATAAGCCACAAAGAACAACTTTCGATAACTTTAAGATGCGCCGACATAACAGAGGATGGCGTAAGTGTAAAAGAACATTTCATCTCATTTCTGCAAATAGATGATACAACCAGTGAAGGCCTCACAGAAATCATTTTAAAAACATTGAGTGATCTTGACCTAAACATTAATGACTGCAGAGGATAGGGCTACGATAACGGCGCGAACATGAAGGGGAAAAATAAAGGCGTCCAGAACAGAATTAAGAAGTTAAATCCACTAGCTTTTTTTGTGCCATGTGGATGCCATAGTTATAATTTGGTATTGTGTGATGCGGCAAAATCATCAGTAAAATCCGTGACACTGTTCGGAATGTTACAAAAAATGTTTAATCTATTTGCTGGATCGGTAAATAGATGGAAAATTTTGACCGACCATTTGAAGATATACACCATGAAAAATGTAAGTGACACACGCTGGGAATCTCGAATTGATAGCATCAAAGCGGTTCGTTATCAATTATGCGAAATGCATGACGCTTTGGTTTCCTTGGCCGATGATACTGAACAAAGCGATGCTGCGGTGTCACACGAAGCGACAACACTAGGAGGACAATTAAAAGACTTCAGCTTCATTGTTTCTCTCGTGACATGGTATGATGTTCTGTTTCAAATTAACGTTGTGAGTAAAGCAAGTCAGTGACCCACAATCAACTTTGTCGAGTTTATGGGAATCCTTGACAAATGTTGCTCTTATTTGGAAAAATATAGACAAACAGGTTTCGAACAAGCTATTGTAACAGCAACTGAACTGGCTTCGGATCTTGATACGCAGCCATTATTTAAACCACAAATGCGATTAAGACGTATTAAACGCAGGCCGGGTGAAGAGGCTGTTGATGATCAAATAACTGACCCAAAAAAGAAGTTTAAAGTAGAGTTTTTCAATGCACTGTTGGACACCGTGCACATATCCATGAAAGAAATATTTGAACAGATGCAAGAATTTTCTGCGACGTGGAGTTTCTTGTTTGACATTAAAAAAAAATCAAAACAAAGAAGAACTAATACAATGCTGTTCTAAATTACAAGAAAAGTTAACTGTCAACATGAAGTCAGATATTGATGGAAATTTGCTGTGCGACGAAATTTTAAGCCTGCAACACTATCTCGAAGACAGCCAGGCAACGCCTATTGAAGCCTTAAACTTCATAAAAAAGCATAATCTTCAAGAGTTATATCCCAACATCTGGATAACGTTACGTATTTTGCTAACATTACCAGTGACTGTCGCAAGCGGCGAACGCAGTTTTTCCAAACTGAAGTTGATAAAAACGTACCTGCAGTCTACAATGTCTCAAACAAGACTAACCAGTTTGGCCTCACTGTCCATTGAAAATGAAGTTGCAGAAAACCTGGACTTTGCTAATCTGATCAGAGACTTTGCCGACAGAAAAGCGAGAAAAGTAAAATTTTAGTCGTTTATAATTGTTTTTCATTAGGCGTAATATGTTTTGTGTTCAGATGACTGACAGAAAATATAGGTTTATGGCTTACAGTTATATTAAATTCAATAAAAATATGGTACCCAATTCAAAATTAGTGGTTCAAATGGCTCTGAGCACTATGGGACTCAACTGCTGTGGTCATAAGTCCCCTAGAACTTAGAACTACTTAAACCTAACTAACCTAAGGACATCACACACATCCATGCCCGAGGCAGGATTCGAACCTGCGACCGTAGCGGTCGCGCGGTTCCAGACTGTAGCGCCTTTAACCGCTCGGCCACTCCGGCCGGCCCAAAATTAGTGTTTTTTCGTTATACATATTACCTCTTATATATAAAAATCTATTGCTGTGTGTTAGTCTCACCAAAACAAAGAAATGGCTTGACCAATTTGAATAATTTTTGTTTTGTTTTGTTCCGTTTAGTACAGGGGTGCTTCAGAAAAGAAAAGAAATATTTGGGATATACGAGGCTGTTTCAACCACATTTTACGCATCTTTTCTTTGTTTGGAACACGCAAAAACAATTTTCTGGAGTTGTTGTAGATGTACAGTGCAGTACTACGCAATATTTTTAGACAATTTCCCAAAACGTGAATGCCCAAACAATATATCACTGCTATACTGACTGTTACGGCAGCGACAGCAGCATGCTGTACTGACGTCACAGGCTACACAAGACTCACATGGAGCGTCTTAGCGGGCTTTCAGATTATTTGGATTTCATTTCCATTTAAAAAAATAAAATACTCAAATTTACGATGGAAAAAACCATGTTATGATCATAAGATGACGCCATTAACCACTTAAGACGATTTCTAGAAAACAGTCAAATACCGTGTTGCAAAGCACTGCCAGGTTCGCTATTTATACAATAAAGGGCGCCAACTGGACGACTCGCCCGGGGCACCTGGATGGCTAAGGCCGGCCCTGGACATAGCTGGTCCATATCCAAGAAGTAAAGGAAGAGTAAAATATGTAGTAGCACTATACAACATTTTTTCGAAACATGTCAAAATGTATGCCATTAAAAATGCATCAGCCCCAAATATCAAGAAAAGAATTGAAGGAGGCTATTTGAGAAGAGTAGGTAAACCAAAGGTACTACTTACTGATAATGTTTCATACTTCGTTGAGCAAAAATGGGAGCAATTTATGACTTCACAGGGCATAAAGCACATGTTAGTAAGCTATTTTCACCCAGAAGCAAGCCCAGTTGAACGAGTCTTTAAAGAATTTAACCGGGTTATTAGGACATAAACACCATACAAAGACGCCAGATGGGTAGAATACGTAACTCCTTTCATGCAAGTTGTCAATAATCTTCCATATTCTTCAACAGGTTTCACACCTAATGAATTGATGTTCCAGACTAAGCAAACAAATGAGTGGAAGTCGCCCATACCAAAGGTACCCACTACAGAAATGACACTACAAGATTAAACCAAACAAGCCATAGTTACTCTAGATACAGGGCTGAGTATAGAAAGAAAATTTATAAGAAGAAACTGAAATGTGTTACACAGTTCTTTGAAGGACAACGAGTCCTCTTACAGACGCACCCTAAATCGACAAAAATAAGTAAACTGATAATGCTTATAACAGTGTTTGGTAAAAATCTGGAAATCTAGTACCTTTCCAGTATCCACACTGGTCACTGTAGCAACAGAATTCTCAGAACTGTAGCTGTACTTCTGCCCAGTGCCATTAAAAGCTACTGGTATGTCAGTCATACCATAAGTTATTTCAACCGCTTCGACTGAAGCGTCCTTCATTGATTCACATGTTGCAGATTTCACAATAGCTCCAATAACTCCTGCATACTTGTCGATTTTACAAGGTGAGCGTGACATATTCATCACAGCACACATTGTTTCTGATGCAGTGTGTCCTTTGCCAATAGCTTTCAATCCATTAAACCACCTAACATTTACTTCAAAATAATTATTTTTACACTTATCAGAATTCCAAAATGAATGAGTATTTTGACAACTAGCACAATTAATGATAAGTTTCCTGGCTAGTCCATTTGATACCTCACTGTCTTCATGTTATGGGAAACAGGAACACGGATAACTGCATACGCAACAAACTGTTTCCATAACTGTCTATATATACATATATTTTGGCACAAAAAAGATACATATGTACACTGTACAAGCTACAAAGGCTGACTGGAACATTAACATGGTGGTTCGCCAGAGCAGTTAGAATCCAAATATTATGCTTTACGTGGTCGATGTGACCTATCGACGCCACACAGCCCCCCCCCCCCTGCAGTTATGAGTACGGCCTGTGTGGCCTGAGGGGAGATCATGTGGGCGTCGGCGTTGGAGTGAGTAGTGCGAGGTGGCAGGCACACAACAGGAAGTTCCACTTCAGTCAGGGAGGCATGCGGAGGTGCAGTGACGGGCTGCAGCTCCATATCGTAACCAGACAGCCAGCGGGGGCAGACGATACGTCGCCTGGCCCGGGAGTGTCGATTCTGCAGTGTCCGTAAGGAACACGAGCACATGGTCAATGAAAGCGACAATCGACATGTCGTTGACGCGGTTCGGTGGTATATTGAAGCGCAAGTTGAAAGTCGGGGAGCAAGTCTCTCCAGTAGATGAAACATCATCAAAAGTTGTGCGTGAGGTTGATGACGACATGCTTGGGAAATCCGCGAATTGTGGTGACGAATCATCAGAAGGAGAAGACCCTACCATGGGATGAGCTAACTCATTATCGGGCTCGGCAATGGAAAATTCGTCCAGATGGTCCGACTGGGACGACAGAGGGGTGTAGAAGTCCATGAAAGCAGGCTTGAGCTTGTGTAGCGAAACAGTCTGCGGGAGATGTTTAACCATAATGTCGAACGTCGTCTCGTCCCTCCAGAGTACTTCAGAGGGGTGAGGTATGAGGGTTGCACGGGTTGTCTAACGGAATCGTCCCTGAGCATAACATGGGAGCATGTGTTAAGAGCGGTTGGCACGTAAGTGTCCGGCGGGGAATGGCTGACAGGAAGGTGCATATATAAAGTGGGTGCGCATTCTACTAATTAAGTCTGGGGAGGTGGGAAATCCTTGGGTGCTTGAGGCAGGATAAGTTCCCCAGGTAGAACCAGGTTCTCGCCGAAAACGAATTTGGAGATGGTTCCCTGTAAGTCAGGTTTAAAGGTTGAATGGACCGAGTAACACCCAAGGAAGCGCCTCAGACTAGAGGCAGTCATGGCACCTGAGTGCTGTTTTAAGAGTGCAGTGCCATCATTCCACTAAATCGTTATTTTTCAGGTTGTAGGCTGTTGTGTGAATTTTTTTAATACCGCAAAAGTTACATAGAGTCGTGAAAAGTGCAGACTCGAACTGTCGACCCTGGTCGGTGGTGATGGTTGACGGGCAACCGAACATAGCGATCCATGAGACGAATCCCTTGGGCACGGTTTCTGCTGTGATGTTGGGTAAAGTAACAGCTTCCACCAAACGAGACATGCGGTCCATTGCGGAGAGGATATATCCGTGGCCCTTTGACGGTGGCAGAGGGCCGATAAGGTCGATATGTACACGAAGAAAACGTCCTTGCGGAATGTCAAACTTGCCAAGGGGGGGAGAGGTGTGGCGTCCGATTTTGTTGTGTTGGCAGGAAATGCAAAATGCAGCTGCGTGCCCAGTTTTGACAGTCCTGCCTAACATTTTTCCAAACAAAACACTCGGTGACAAGGCAAGTCGTGGCGCAGACGCCAGGGTGGGTCAGGTTATGCAAGGCGTCAGAGGCTTGTCGGCGCAACATGGGACGGAGCAACGGCCACAGAGTGCTGGTAGAACAGTCGCACCACACTTCATCTGGAACGCCAGGGAACTTGGCTTTGGTAAACACAAGCGATGTCTGAGGATCTGTAAGAAGAGCTTGAGGTTCCTTGTCAAAGGCCTGGAGAGCAGCGAGGTCGGATAAATCGACGATGCGTGAGATAGTATTGATCCGCAAAAAGAAATCAGCGGGGATGTTTTCCATGCCTTTGATGTAGTGTACTACCGTAGTAAATTGAGAGATCAGGTCGAAGTGGCCGAAACGCCAAGGGGGTGGGTCCTCGGGAGGGTTACAGAAGGCGTCTTCCAGGCGTTTGTGGTCAGGAAGGATGAAGAAAGAATGGCCCTCGATGTCAGGGCGAAGGTTTCTGATGGCTTCACAGACCGCCAGAAATGTTCTGTCTTCTGTGCTGTAGACAGTTTTTAGAGAAGAAATGAAGGAGTGAAACCGTGATGCCTTTGTGTTGCCGTAGTACTGTGCCGACCGCGATGTAGTTGGAGACCACAGTGATGAACAGCTCGGCAGATGAATCAGGGAGGGCGAGTACGAAGGCATAAGCTAATGCTGTCTTTATACCCCTGAAGGCCTTTATCATGGGTTCAGACCAATGGACTGGCTTAAGGCCAGAAATCTGTTTGCCGAACAGTGAGTCTGTCAAAGGGGCCTGCACGGCGGCAGCAGAAGGTAGATGTCGGTGGTAGTAATTTATAGTACCCAGGAAACGTCGGAGTTCTTTGTACGTAGGTGGGGGTGGCAATGACATGATAGACTGCACGTTGGATTTGGGAGGCTGTATTCCATCTGCGGAGACAGTGTAACCCAAAAATGTCACAGAAGACTGGCGCAATTGGAATTTATCTTTGTTGACCTCGACACGGTTGGAGTTCAAGGTCTGGATGATCTGGGATAAATGATCTTCATGGTTCTCAGTCGACTTGCTGAAAATGAGGATGTCATTCAGATATGCAAATCAGAACTCAAACTGTTGTAAGATTGAGTCAATGAAACATTGCCACATTTGAGCCGCATTCTTTAAGCCAAATGGCATGAAGTTGTATTGGAACATACCGAGCGGCATGATGATAGCAGTCTTTGGAATATCTTCAGGCACTACGGGAATCTGGTGATAGGCACTTTTACAGTCAGTCACACTGAAGACTGTAGCACCCGATAACATATGGGTGAAGTTGTTTATGTTTGGCACTGGGTAATTGTCCATGATGGTACAAGCATTTAAGCATCTGTAATCACCACACATTCGAAAAGAACCGTCATGTTTGGTGATGAGGTGAATCGGTGAAGACCAATTGCTGTCCGATGGCTGTAGAATGCCTGCCTCCAAAAGTTGTTAATTTGCTGGTGGGCCACGCGCAACTTAATGGGGTTTAGGCATCTAACCTTGTGCCTAATAGGAGGGCCAGCAGTAGTTATTATCTTGTGTGTTGTTCTGTCAGTGACAGAAGAGACTGAGAACTGCACACGAGGCTGAGTAATGTCCTGACGTGAAGTTTTGGGATGAGAGGGGCGCGACGAGGTGTAGCCATTAGTGCGAGTGGGAAAAGCCAGCACAAAAGTCAGATGGCTATTACGTGAGTGCAGCATGCACTTGTTTGGTGAGGTCGGCTGCTCGCGAAGGCACAGAGCGGATCGGGGCGCGCAGTGACTGTCTGTTGTTAGCTTTGCCTTGAATAACTGGCACGGGCAAGAGAGGTGTTGGCGACGCAGGGGAATGGCGATGACTGCCGAATCACGTGGTTGGCGCGTGAGAGAGGGGGAATGTTTACCAACATGCAGGGTGGCTGCCTGCGCTGTGGGTGTGGTTGCATCGCGTGCGATGCACTGTTTGAAACACATGGTGGTGGAAGGAGGAGGTCACAAATTAAATCTGAGTGGTCATGGAGGTGTGTGACGAGTCATAGAAATTTAGAGTTGTCATCGGTCATCTGATGTAACTCGAAAAGGTGCACCACAAGCGCAAACCATGAAACAGGGTTGCCCCGTATAAAGGAGGTAGCTTTGGCAGACGGCCAGGGGAGGTGGAGGACAACGGTGGTTTCGGCTTTCCTTGGAAGGCCTACTGTCCAGTGATAGGATAGGCTGTCCAGTAACCCAGCACTACTGGCGTTGGCGTATTACTAGCAAACACGTCCCGAACAACAGCCGGTTGCAATGTCCCTGATGAGTCACGGAAGCACAATGCAGAAGGCACAGTCGGTACCATGGGAACGAACAGACGAGTGGTGCATGAGGTAGGCCCGTAATCTGGACTGGAGGTTAAAGGCACAGTACTTAAATTGTCCACCTCGGAAGAGACGCGGAAGGCTGCCATGGCAGGTGCAGATGGTACTGCAGACGGAATCGGGGGGCCCCGAAAGTGGGGGGGGGGGGCAGTAGTGGGGGGGGGGGGTGGTTTGGTACTTGGTGTGGCAAGAGCGAGAGTTTTCTGTGCACATCGGAAACGCACCCCATGTGGTAGGACCATAAATCACTGGTGAAACCTGCTGGCGGTCATATTGTTGTGGCATAAAGTTGCTGGATAGCGAAGTGCCGTCGGGTGTGGTCGAACCTACGTGGTCGACAAATCTGGTGGTTGAGCCTGTCGAACTTGATGTATAAAAATGTCTGTTATTAAATTGTGAGTAAGGTAAAACTGGCATAGCTTGATAGCAGTTGACCGCGTGTGCGTTTTGCACGAATGGCGGCGTTGCGCATGGCACTACTATAACCAACGTTGCGGCGCGTAGAGGATCAAAGTATATGTGCGAATTTGGGTCCCTTTGAACACTACATGAGTAATTGATCGTCACACTATTCTGGAAATCGTCCCCTTCACCTTTCATAAGTTGGTGTGCACAGTCCGACGACACGAAACCTGAATCCATTGGTTGAGGTAACGGCGCAACACTCGGCCGTTTTAGAACTGCAAAGTTTGAGGTTAACTTCGTTGAACATCGTGAATCACTGTCCGTTAGCGACAAAACATCCGTTGACAGGGGATTGGAGTGGCCTGGTAGTAGTAGCTGAGCCTCCAAATCCTCGTATAAATCGTTGGGTGAGGCAGCCATGGCGTCGAAGACGCAGAAACTTCAGTGTCACCAATATGTGAAACGGGAATACAGATAACTGTATATGCAACGAACTGTTCCTATAAATGTCTATACATACATATATTTCAGTACAAAGAAAGATACACGTGTACACTGTACAAGGCACGTGGGCTGACTGCAACATTAACATGGCCGCTCGTCAGAACAGTTAGAGTTCAAAGATCATGCTTTACATGATCGATGTGACCTATCGACTCCACAATGTAAAGTAACTGGCCCTCCACATACTATTTTAAACACACGTATTCACCTAACAACCTTTTTAGGATATGTAAATCTATCAGAATATAACCTAACCTACCATTTACACCACTTTTGTTTTGAGAAAACTGTATCCCAACGTTTTATTTTAATCTTCGAAGCACTAATGCTTGTTTCTCGAGATACTGACGAGTCTGTATCTTCACATGAACACAATGTTTCCCTTTATTCGAGAATCTATTACCATGAAACCCACGTTTCTTAAAAACACTTTTTGAGACATTTATCAATCTATTCATCACTTTTCCTGGGAAAAACGTTAGCACTTCGACATACAACATATGTTTATACTATGAAACGATACAATACCGTTTTTGAAAGTGCTACAAACACGTAATTTAACCTTTATAACACTGCAATCCACAGCTTTCTATATAAAAAGTTACCAGTTTTTTTGACTTGAGTAGTCATGTCTTCTTCTTTCTTCGTTCTTCCCAAACTATCTTCATACATTCACTGTGTTCTCTCTTGTGTTCTTCCAACCATCTTTTTCCCGTTCTGTTCTTGTTTAAGTGTGTGTTTCTTTATGATGTTTCTAAACTGTTCTCTATTGTTTATGTTGTCTTGTGTGATTCCCACTTCTTTAATGTCTTCTTCTGCTTCAGTGATCCGCTTTGTCATGTTTTTGCTCTTGTTTACTATCTCAAAGATTTCTCTTGTGAGCATGCTTTTATTCATCCTGCTGATATGTCCATAAGCTTTCATCCTTATCTTTCTAATGGTGTCCGTTATTGTTTCTATGTCTTTGTAAATCTCTCTAGTTGGACTCCTGTTCCAAATTACTTCCCGAAACACTGGTCCATATATTTTCCTCAGAATTTTTCTTTCCTGCTTTTCAATCTCTCTGATCTTCGTATGACCATGAATCACTGTAGTCTCTGTAGCATAAAGTGCTTCTGGTAGGACTACTGCGTTGCAATGCCTTAGTTTCACATTGACAGAAATAGATTTCTTATTATAGTGATTCTAAGTGAGCTAATATGCTTTTTGTAATCTGGAGATTATCTTAATTGGCGATTGAGTTCAGTCCTGATGGTTTGATTATCTCTCCCAAATATCTGAAGTGGGCAACTTTTGCACTTTCCCATACAGAGTAGTAATGGGGAGATTATCTATAGATTTGTTTTCCATATACTGTGTTTCTCGTAGAAGATTTGTAACCCAGTTTTCTGTGAGATTTCGTGTAGTTTTTGCAATGCAAGTTTGGCTTCCTCTCTATTGTTCGTTAGAATGGCAAGATCGTCCGCGAAAGCCAGACACTTCACCCTAATTCTCTGTTCTTTTTTAATCCCAAGTTGAATTCCTTTTATTTCCTTTTCTCATGTCCTCACAATTTTTTCCAGAAGCATGTTAAACAGAAGGAGCGACATTCCAACTTCTTAGTGAACACCAGTATGAATATGAAATGCTTCTGATGTTTCTCCCATGAATTCAACTTTGGAGGTTGTATCTGTTAATGCCTGTTTTACTGTCAATCCTGAACTCCTCTAAAGTGTGGAATAATGTTTGTATATCTATTAAAGCTTAAGCCTTTTTAAAATGGACAAAAGTTACCACAGTATTTCTGCATCTTCTCATTTGCAAAATTGTTTTTAAGTTTCATATCTGTTCGATGCAAGATCGACCTTTGCGAAACCCTGCCTGATACTCCCCTATTAACTGGTCCGATTGTTCTTCTAGTCTGTTTATCAGGGCCTTTGAAAGAATTTTTTGTATTACAGGGAGCAGTGAAATTCCCCTGTAATTATTTGGATCGGTTTTTGCACATTTTTGTGGAGAGGGTGAATTAATGCACATTTCCACTCTGCAGGTATTTGTCCAGTTTCCCAAATATTTGATATAATTCTGTGGGTTGCTTGTGTGAGATTATTGTCATTTAATTTCCATACTTCTGCTATGATTCCATATTTCCCTGGAGACTTGTTGTATTCAAAGAATTGATTATTTCCTTTACCTCTTTAAGTGATGGCGGATCTGAATCGGGATTGGATGTGGGTTTTTCGAAATCTAGTTCTGTCATTAGCTTGCAGTTGAGAAATGAGTGAAAATATTTAGCTAAAATTTGACAGTTCTTTTTAGGGTTGATTTGCAGTGGTCCATTGGGTCGGCAAAAGCACAGATTAGGTGATTGATACCCTGTTAGGTTTTCTTTGAAAATTTTGTAAAAATTTCTGGTGATTCCGAAAATTGCAAATTTTATAATGAGATAAAAATTCGAAAATGTGAAAAAAATTCTGATCTAACTCCCCTTAGCGTTAAGAATTGTGCAAACCCGCTTTTTCTTTGTAAAATGTAATCATGAACTGCATAAATGGAAGAAAGTCTTAAAGGAAATAATAAATATGCGCCAAATTTAAACTCACAAAACTGTGCAAGAAAAACTATCTAAAAGATTTACCATACTTAGTAGCCACAAAGTCCCATTACCCCCTATAATAACTAACATAAAATCCAATACATAAACAGATAACATGAGCAACAGTTTTCCAGAGACGTTTTCTTGACATATGAACCATGTAGAGCTGCTTGTGAGCGTCTATGCTCTGCTACTGATGGATATCTGTGAGACTAGGCTGTCTGCATTGCAATTGAGATGAACATTGCTCATTATTAAGTCCTCTTCGACCTATATGAGCCGATTCAAAATATTTGAAGTTTACTTCAAGTAAAAGTATAAATGCGATGCCATTAATTTGTAGCTGACGTGAAGACAAAACTTGATGTTATTCCCACATCTGCTGTGTCTATTACTGATCGGTCAGGTCATGTGAAAGAACAGGGAGCAAACAACACTTCACATCATTTGAAGACGAAAAAAAAGAGTCTGTTTTCAATGGGTTAACGCTATGACACATTCATATACAACAAAGACACTGATACGTATGAGTGGATTACTGTTTGCAGCTTTATGTGTGGCATCAGGGACCTCAAGGCGTATTAGGAGCAAATTAAAAAAAAGGACTCTTAGTGGCAAAAATCTTATAATCGACCTATCAAAGTCTGAAAATATAGGAATGAAAGATTTTTAATATTTCATTTGAAATGACTTCTAACCAGTTGCTGATATGGTTGTCAACTATCCAGCTTTAGACCGGACAGTCTAGTTTTTAAATAAAAACTGTTCCATTTGAATGTCCTGACAAGATGTCAAACATCCAGTTTTCGGGCTCTGTTAAATTAGGCTAAATTCATATTTACTAATTTCAATTTTTTTAAGTTTTTGAAGAAACCAGATAATGATAATGTAGTCAGTTACATTTTTCAGTTTGGTTATGCTGTGATTTCAATATTTCATACCAGATTTTGTCACAAGTGGATTTGTCACAAAAAATCCAATGTATTTTAATATAAGTTGGCAAGTTCATTTGTTTGACAAGCCATGTCAAAGAGTTCAAAGAGGCATTGTATTTTTCTTACACAGTGGTGTCCATTGTTGTCAAGTCATTTGAAGACTGCTCCAGTAAGAACGAACTAGGAAAGACAGGCCAACAATAGCTTGTGTTTTCTTATGATCGCTGCATGTCACTTCCAAGTGGACAATAAAGCGAAATTACAATATTAGTTTATGTCTATTTGTTCTTCTACTCGGTTATATTATATAGTGGCAAAAAACAACAAACAAAACAAGGCGTGACAATGTTGCATTTTAATTTTATTATCAGTGCGGGAAAAACAAATCCGTTTTCAAGGAGTTGAAAAATATGTTTGAAGCATCACATCACATCTCATTGCAGAACATTGTCACAGGCATATAATGCGAAATATGGACTAAAACTACTGTCATACGATCTTGAATTGTTGGTGGTTAAGGTACTTAATGAGTTTTCTTCATGTGTGAACAAGGTGAATGAGCTGCAGAAATTTTATTGAGTTCCTGCACTCAGAGTACTCCACTCTACTGTAGCATGTTTCTACACACTTTCCGACTCTTTTTGTGCTTTAGATAGATTGCTCCAGAACTGGCCATTGTTAAAAGTCCTATTTTCTAAGCTAGGGTGAAAACCATACTGCCAAACTTATTTGGACATTTGTAGCCCATGAAAACGACAGTGAAAGGGACGCTGAAATAACACTCCCAGAGATTTACATTTATTTTGCCCACACTGTTATGCATTTATTTAACATGACCATAAAACACATGGAAAGTGATTATATATGAATAACAAATATATTCTACTTTCCTGAAGTTGCATACACAAACTATTAATAGACAAAGAAATAATTTCTTTGGATTCAAGGTATTACAAGAGCTGAAAAATGTCTCTAACATGAACAAGCAAAACTTGCCAGAGATATTCAGCAAGTTTATACTAAGATTCTGGAACACGTAGTAGAAAAATGGTTTGACTTTAGTGAAGATCCAATTTTGAAGCTTAACTCTCAATTAAATCTTGAAGACCCTCTTAAAATGGAGGACATAATAAAACTTATAGATTATTTCAACATAAATAAAAATGCTGATGAAACGTGTTCTGAATGATGTCTTCCCATTCATTAAGGACTTACCAGACTCAAACATTTCAGACAAATGGATGACATTTTTTAAGAGATGCAAAGCACATAATTTGCTGAAAGTTATTCAACATGTGCTAATAGTGCCACAATCCAATGTGTTTATAGAGCAGATTTTCAGTGTGATGCTAAATATCTGGAGCAATGAAAGAAACAGACTGAAAGTGGAAATGATGAAAGCTGAACTATTTGTGAATTTTAACTACCAAATAAAATATTCTGAATTTGCTAAATTTGTCAAATCTGACAATGGGAAAGAACTTGTTCAAGCTGTGAAGTCAGAAAAGAAGTAAAACTTCAAAATATATAAATGCATACTTCCTATTGCAGGATGGCACAGATTGTGACACAATAATTAAAGTCAAGCACATAGCACTGGGCTGCGTGCTCAGTAATTATATGGTTCAGCTGTCTCTTCACCAATTTGGCAGAAGTTACTCATGCAGACAGACAGGTTGTCAGTGGTCGTGCTCCACAGGTGCTGGAGCTGAGTTGGTAGATCACACGATGGCTTCACACATGGCCTTGCCTTTGATGGGGTAGGAGATGGCTGTGACAAGACTGGAGTAGTTGGTACTGAGAGGATATATGGGATAATCTTCATCTAGGTATTATGCAAGGGATATGGGCTGTGGGGCAAGGGACTGAGAATGCAGATGGAATAGGGATAGGCAAGAATATAGCATAGGGTGGTAAGGTGGTGGAATTCCACTGTAATGTTGGTAGGTGTGAACATGATTCAGACGCTATAGTCTTAGGTGGTACTGGGCCAAGAAGACTGCTCCTTTGTGGCCAGACAGTCGGTATGTGGGGGATGATCGGTGACTCACAAGACAGGGCAAGGGAGATGTGTTTCTGGACAAGACAGGGAGGTCTATGAAGCCCTCAGTGAGACGCTCAGCATATTTGGAGGTGAACTACTCATCACTGCAGATGTGATGAAGGGACCAAATAGCTTTGCTTTATGAAAGAGACTTGTTGATGTAGTGGAATGGGTGGCAGTTGAAGTGGAGGTTATGTTTGTCGTTTATAGGTTTGATGAGGATGGAGTACTCATGCAGACATCCTTGAGGTGAAGTCGGCACCAAGGAAGGTGGCTTGTTGGGTTATGGAGGACCAAGTGAAGTGAGTGGGAGAGAAGGAACGCAGACAGGCTGTCCCGCCCTCAGCCCAGATCATGAAAATGTCATTAGTGAACATGAACCACAAGAGAGATATGGAATTCTGGATGACTTAGAAGGATTCCTCTAGATGGTCCATGAGCAGGTTGGCATAGGATGGTGCCACATGGAAGCCCATTTCTGTAACATGGATTTGCTTCTAGGTGATGCTTTCAAAGGAGAAGCAATAGTGGGTAAGGAGATTATGTCCGCAGCTCGTGGTCTCGTGGTCACGTTCTCGCATCCCGTGCATGGGGTCCCGGGTTCGATTCCTGGTGGGGTCAGGGATTTTAATCTGCCTCATCATTCATGAAAATGGCGAGTTTGGGCTGCGCAAAGCTTGGGAATGTGTACAGGTGCTGACAACCGCGCAGTTGAGCGCCTCACAAACCAAACATCATAAGTGATCATGATGACCTGGGAGGAGGTTGTAGGTCTTGAGCCAGTCAGATGCTGGGAAAGGTAGTGTTCAATAGAGGCAAGGAAATGACCATTGGAGATATAGTGTGGAGGAAGGTGGTGTCGACAGTGATGAGTGGGCACTCGGTGGGAAAAGGTACAGGAACCATGAACAGCCAACAGAAGAAATGGTTGGTGTCTTCTGTATTGGAAGGTACGTTATGTGTAACATGCTGAAGGTGTTGGTCCAAAAAGGAAGAGATGCATTGCATGGGGATGCAGAAGCCAACTACAGTGGGCTGTCCTGGGTGGTTGGCTTTATGTACTTTAGAAAGCATGTAGAAAGTAATAGTGCGAGGAATTGTGGGGCTGAGAAGAGAGGTAGACTCAGGGGAGTGGTTCTAGGATGGCCCTAAGGATTTCAGGATGGAATGGAGAGCCTGCTGGATTTCTGGAATTGGATCACTGGGGCAGGGCTTGTAGGTGGACATTCTGCCATCTGGCAGAGCCTCCACCCATCACCTCCTTTCCATAAGGTAATCCATGTGGCTCACAATAATAGTGGTTTAGCATCTGTTGACAAGAGTAATTGTAAGGTTGGGATCAGTTTATAAGTGGAGGATTGTGGTTCTTCTCTGTGGATGTGAGATTGGTTTTCATCTTGTGGGATTTGTGGAATGATAGTGCAGCAGAGTTAGATGTGTGAAACCCTGGAATGTTAACAGGGGATAACACAGATGGAGTGCAGGTGGATCACAGTTAGATGGAAGAGTAAACTGAGTAAGACAGTTCTCAATATTTGTTTTGGGTCTAGTCTGATTGGTAGGGTTAGTGGTGAAAAAGTGTTTCCACTGCAGAGACCAAGAAAAAGAGGTAAAGTGTTTCATGAGCCCAGAACATTGAATTTGTGACTGGGACATGCGGTGGGGTCTTTGGAAAGGGCTGATCCTTTTGTGGTACTGATGTTTTTGGAGGACATGTTCATGATTGTGTTGCTGGTTTGTTTGGGTTCTGGGTTGTGTAGGCTGGCAGGAGGAAATTTCTGATGGTGTGGCAAATAATGTGTGTGTGCAAGGCAGGGCATGGCGAATATTTGATAGAGGATTGGGTGAGGCTTTATGGAAGCTCTTGTAATTGTGGTGGATAATGCATGCGAGAGTATGAAGAGAATTTTTTCGACAGCTGGCACTGTACTTTCTGCTCTAGTTCTTGGAGGGCAAGGATTACAATCTGAGACAAGGATTTTTGGATTGAAGAGCAGTAGTAGTTTATTGATAAATTACAGGTGGTTTGAGAAGTTTGGATTTGATTTACATGGTTTTGCAGGACTAGGTTGGTGAGAAATATGGACTGACAGAATTGGAATATTATTTATTTGTCCTACAGCATTATTTCAAATCACACTAATTAACATAAACCATGAATAACATTTATAAAGAAACATCATACATATATAGTTAACTGAACTATCAAATGTATTCTGTAACATGTTTGTGATTTAACCTGGATTGTCTGTCTTTTTACTTCACACTTGCACTTTGGAGATGTGGTTAGTTTCCATTTATACAATAAGTCTGCACATTTGTCATGGTTGGTTCTAATTCAATTGAGAGTTGCCCAGGATTTTCTTCGGAGGTCAAAGCCAGTCAGTTTTTCAGAAGTACATCAGAATTCCTTGAGTTTAGTTGGTGACCATGGGGTATGAGTACATTGAAAGGTCACTTTTATGTTTTTCTTCAATACCCAAAAACCTCAGCTTGTAGCAGAAATGTTTCCAATACAATATAAAACTACATTAAATTTTCTACAAAAAGTCCTCTTCATTTTTATTCCAAGATTAATAGGTTTTGCATTGCAGGCAAGGGAAAAATTACAGATTATCAAAAAATAATATTTTAACTGTATAAAATTAATGTTTATTGTCAAATCAAGTAGGTTAAGAACAACTGTTAAATGTATGTACCACATATAAGTGCTGTATAACCATATTAAGGGATGAATTGTTTCCTGGAAGGTGTAACAGGGTTGAGGAGGGTGAGGGGAAGTGGAATGTAGATCTGTGAAGAAAGGCAGGTCACCTAATTGTGGTCATTCATTTTCCCCCTTTGGAGGTCTGCAAAGTAAACTGTGACACAAAAAGCATCTATGGGGTGAAACTTCCTGGCAGATTAAAACTGTGTGCCCGACCGAGACTCGAACTCGGGACCTTTGCCTTTCGCGGGCAAGTGCACTTGCCAAGTTCGAGTCTCGGTCGGGCACACAGTTTTAATCTGCCAGGAAGTTTCATATCAGCGCACACTCCGCTGCAGAGTGAAAATCTCATTCTGGAAACATTTGTGGGGTGTTTCATAAGTTATACAGGCCCTTCCACAGCATGCATTATGAATTGGGTGAGTGGATGGAGGGAGGTGTTATTTTCCACAGAATATGTTAACACTACATGTAATACAGATGCAAGTTATTAATGATACCAATGCTAGAATCACATATGGAAAGTTTCTAAGTAAATCTCTGCACATTACTCTACACTGCTAAATTGTGTTTTTCTGCGAAAAGCAACTTTCCCTACCATAGCTTCTTATTGCTTTTCAATTTACAGATGAACCATGGACCTTGCCATTGGCGGGGAGGCTTGCGTGCTTCAGCGATACATATAGCTGTACTATAGGTGCAACCACAACGGAGGGGTATCTGTTGAGAGGCCAGACAAATGTGTGGTGTCTGAAGAGGGGCAGCAGCCTTTTCAGTAGTTGCAGGGGCAACAGTCTGGACGATTGACTGATCTGGCCTTGTAACACTAACCAAAATGGCCTTGCTGTGCTGGTACTGCGAACGGCTGAAAGCAAGGGGAAACTACAGCCATAATTTTTACCGAGAGCATGCAGCTTTACTGTATGGTTAAATGATGATGGTGTCCACTTGGGTAAAATATTCCAGAGGAAAATATTCCAGACGATCTCTGGGCGGGGACTACTCAGGAGGACATCATTATCAGGAGAAAGAAAACTGGCATTCTAACGGATCGGAGTGTGGAATGTTAAATCCCTTAATCAGGCAAGTAGGTTAGAAAATTTGAAATGGATAAGTAAAAGTTAGATATAGTGGAAATTAGTGAAGTTCTGTGGCAGTAGGAACAAGACTTCTGGTCAGCTGAATATAGGGTTATAAATACAAAATCAAATAGAGGTAATGCAAGAGTAGGTTTAATATTGAATAAAAAAATAGGAGTGTGGGTAAGCTGCTACAAACAGCATAGTGAACACATTATCATGGCCAAGATAGGTATGAAGCCCATGCCTACCACAGTAGTACAAGGTTTTATGCCAGCTAGCTCCACAGATGATGAACAGATGGATGAAATGTATGATGAGATAAAAGAAATTATTCAGATAATGAAGGGAGATGAAAATTTAACATTCATGGGTTACTGGAATTCGATAGTAGGAAAAGAAAGAGAAGGAAACATAGTAGGTGAATATGGAATGGGGGTAAGGAATGAAAGAGGAAGCCGCCTGGTAGAATTTTGCACAGAGCATAATTTAATCGTAGCTAACACTTGGTTCAAAAATCATGAAAGGATTTTCATCAAATGCATGGAAGAGGCCTGGTGATACTGGAAGGTTTCAGATAGATTATATTATGGTAAGACAGAGATTTAGGAACCAGGTTTTAAATTGTAAGACATTTCCAGGGGCAGATGTGGACTCTGACCACAATCTATTGGTTATGAGCTGTAGATTAAAACTGAATAAACTGCAAAAAGGTGGCAATTTAAGGACATGGGACCTGGATAAACTGACGGAACAAGAGGTTGTAGAGAGTTTCAGGGAAAGCATTAGGGAACGATTGACAAGAATGGGGGAAAGAAATACAGTAGAAGAAGAATGGGTAGCATTGAGGGATGAAATAGTGAAGGCAGCAGAGGATCAAGCAGGTAAAAAGATGAGGGCTAATAGAAATCCTTGGGCAACAGAAGATATATTGAATTTGATTGATGAAAGGAGAAAATATAAAAATGCAGTAAATGAAGCAGGCAAAAGGAATTCAAATGTCTCAAAAATGAGATTGACAGGAAGTGCAAAATGGCTAAGTAGGGATGGCTAGAGGACAAATGTAATGATGTAGAGGCATATATCACTAGTGGTAAGATAGATACTACCTACAGGAAAATTAAAGAGACCTTTGGAGAAAAGAGAACCATTTGTATGAATATCAAGAGCTCAGACGGAAACCCTGTTCTAAGCAAAGAAACGAAAGCAGAAAGGTGGAAAGAGTGTATAGAGAGTCTATACAAGGCCAATGTACGTGAGAGGATGTAGATGAAGATGGAATGGGACACATTATACTGTGTGAAGGGTTTGACAGAACACTGAAAGACCAAAGTCGTAACAAGGCCCCGGGAGTAGACTTAGAACTACTGATAGCCTTGGGAGAGCCAGCCCTGACAAAACTCTTACCATCTGGTGAGCAAGATGTATGAGGTAGGCAAAATACCCTCAGAATTCAAGAAGAAAATAATAATTCCAACCCCAAAGAAAGCAGGTGTAGACATATGTGAAAATTACTGAACTATCAGTTTAATAAGTCACGGCTGCAAAATAGTAACATGAATTCTTTACAGACAAATGGAAAAATTAGTAGAAGCTGACCTTGGGGACGATCAGTTTGGATTCCATAGAAGTGTTAGAACACGTGAGGCAATACTGATCCTACGACTTATATTGGAAGATAGGTTAAGGAAAGGCAAATCTACATTTCTAGCATTTTTAGACTTAGCGAAAGAATTTGACAATGTTGCCTGAAAAACCCTCTTTCAAATTCTGAAGGTGGCAGGGGTAAAATACAGGGAGCACTATGCTATTTACAATTTGTACAGAAACCAGATGGCAGTTATAAGAGTCGAGGGACATGAAAGGGAAGTAGTGGTTGGGAAGGGAGTGAGACAGGGTTGTAGCCTATCCCTGATGTTATTCAATCTGTATATTGAGCAAGCAGTAAAGGAAACAAAAGAAAAATTCGGAGTAGGATATAAAAACTTGGAGGTTTGCCGATGACATTGTAATTCTGTCAGAGACAGCAAAGGACCTGGAAGAGCAGTTGAATGGAATGGACAGTGTCTTGAAAGGAGGATATAAGATGAACACCAACAAAAGCAAAATGAGGATAATGGAATGTAGTCTAATTAAGTCGAGTGATGCTGAGGGAATTATATTAGGAAATGAGACACTTAAAGTAGTATATGAGTTTTGCTATTTGGGGAGCAAAATAACTGACGATGGTTGAAGTAGAGAGGATATAACATGTAGACTGGCAATCGCAAGGAAAGTGTTTCTGAAGAAGAGAAATTTGTTAACATCGATTATAGATTTAAGTGTCAAAAAGTTGTTTCTAAAAGTATTTGTATGGAGTGTAGCCATGTGTGGAAGTGAAACGTGGACGATAAATAGTTTAGACATGAAGAGAATGGAAGCTCTCGAAATGTGGTGCTACAGAAGAATGCTGAAGATTAGATGGGTAGATCACATAACTAATGAGGAGGTATTGAATCGAATTGGGGAGAAGAGAATTTGTGGCACAACTTGACTAGAAGAAGGGACCGGTTGGTAGGACATATTCTGAGGCATCAAGGGATCACCAATTTCGTATTGGAGGGCAGCATGGAGGGTAAAAATCGTGGAGCGAGACTATGACATGAATACACTAAGCAGATTCAGAAGGTTTTTTTTTGGTCATCAGTCTACTGACTGGTTTGATGCGGCCTGCCACGAATTCCTTTCCTGTGCTAACCTCTTCATCTCAGAGTAGCACTTGCAACCTACGTCCTCAATTATTTGCTTGACGTATTCCAATCTCTGTCTTCCTCTACAGTTTTTGCCCTCTACTGCTCCCTCTAGTACCATGGAAGTCATTCCCTCATGTCTTAGCAGATGTCCTATCATCCTGTCCCTTCTCCTTATCAGTGTTTTCCACATATTCCTTTCCTCTCTGATTCTGCGTAGAACCTCCTCATTCCTTACCTTATCAGTCCACCTAATTTTCAATATTCGTCTATAGCACCACATCTCAAATGCTTCGATTCTCTTCTGTTCCGGTTTTCCCACAGTCCATGTTTCACTACCATACAATGCTGTACTCCAGACGTACATCCTCAGAAATTTCTTCCTCAAATTAAGGCCGGTATTTGATATTAGTAGACTTCTCTTGGGCAGAAATGCCATTTTTGCCATAGCGAGCCTGCTTTTGATGTCCTCCTTGCTCCGTCTGTCATTGGTTATTTTACTGCCTAGGTAGCAGAATTCCTTAACTTCATTGACTTCGTGACCATCAATCCTGATGTTAAGTTTCTCGCTGTTCTCATTTCTACTACTTCTCATTACCTTCGTCTTTCTCCGATTTACTCTCAAACCATACTGTGTACTCATTAGATTGTTCATTCCGTTCAGCAGATCATTTGATTCTTCTTCACTTTCACTCAGGATAGCAATGTCATCAGCGAATCATATCATTGATATCCTTTCACCTTGTATTTTAATTCCACTCTTGAACCATTCTTTTATTTCCATCATTGCTTCCTCGATGTACAGATTGAAGAGTAGGGGCGAAAGGCTACAGCCTTGTCTTACACCCTTCTTAATACGAGCACTTTGTTCTTAATCGTCCACTCTTATTACTCCCTCTTGGTTGTTGTACATATTGTATATGACCCGTCTCTCCCTATAGTTTACCCCTACTTTTTTCAGAATCTCGAACAGCTTGCACCATTTTATATTGTCAAACGCTTTTTCCAGGTCGACAAATCCTATGAAAGTGTCTTGATTTTTCTTTAGCCTTGCTTCCATTATTAGCCGTAACGTCAGAATTGCCTCTCTCGTCCCTTTACTTTTCCTAAAGCCAAACTGATCGTCAACTAGCGCATTCTCAATTTTCTTTTCCATTCTTCTGTATATTATTCTTATAAGCAGCTTCGATGCATGAGCTGTTAAGCTGATTGTGCGATAATTCTCGCACTTGTCAGCTCTTGCCATCTTCGGAATTGTGTGGATGATGCTTTTCCGAAAGTCAGATTGTACATTGCCAGACTCATATATTCTACACACCAACGTGAATAGTCGTTTTGTTGCCACTTCCCCCAATGATTTTAGAAATTCTGATGGAATGTTATCTATCCCTTCTGCCTTATTTGACCGTAAGTCCTCCAAAGCTCTTTTAAATTCCGATTCTAATACTGGATCCCCTCTCTCTTCTAAATCGACTCCTGTTTCTTCTTCTATCACATCAGACAAATCTTCACCCTCATAGAGGCTTTCAATGAATTCTTTCCACCTATCTGCTCTCTCCTCTGCATTTAACCATGGAATTCCCGTTGCACTCTTAATGTTACCACCGTTGCTTTTAATGTCACCAAAGGTTGTTTTGACTTTCCTGTATGCTGGGTCTGTCCTTCCGACAATCATATCTTTTTCGATGTCTTCACATTTTTCCTGCAGCCATTTCGTCTTAGCTTCCCTGCACTTCCTATTTATTTCATTCCTCAGTGACTTGTATTTCTGTATTCCTGATTTTCCCGGAACATGTTTGTACTTCCTCCTTTCATCAATCAACTGAAGTATTTCTTCTGTTACCCATGGTTTCTTCGCAGCTACCTTCTTTGTACCTATGTTTCCCTTCCCAACTTCTGTGATGGCCCTTTTTAGAGATGTCCATTCCTCTTCAACTGTATTGCCTACTGCGCTATTCCTTATTGCTGTATCTATAGCGTTAGAGAACTTAAAACGTATCTCATCATTCCTTAGTACTTCCATATCCCACTTCGTTGCGTATTGATTCTTCCTGACTAATGTCTTGAACTTCAGCCTACTCTTCATCACTATTATATTGTGATCTGAGTCTATATCTGCTCCTGGGTATGCCTTACAATCCAGTATCTGATTTCGGAATCTCTGTCTGACCATGATGTAATCTAATTGAAATCTTCCCGTATCTCCCGGCCTTTTCCAAGTATACCTCCTCCTCTTGTGATTCTTGAATAGGGTATTCGCTATTACTAGCTGAAACTTGTTACAGAACTCAATTAGTCTTTCTCCTCTTTCATTCCTTGTCCCAAGCCCATATTCTCCTGCAACCTTTTCTTCTACTCCTTCCCCTACAACTGCATTCCAGTCGCCCATGACTATAAGATTTTCGTCCCCCTTTATATACTGCATTACTCTTTCAATATCCTCATACACTTTCTCTATCTGTTCATCTTCAGCTTGCAGTAGGTACTAGGAGATTAAGAAGCTTTCACAGGATAGAGTAGCATGTCGAGCTGCATCAAACCAGTCTCTGGACTGAAGACCACAACCACAACAACAACAACAACAACAATACCTCCCCACCATTTCCTGTCCTGTCCTGCCCTCTTATGTGAGTAGAGAAAATAACTTCACTGGGCTTGTGTTTATATAATGGGGTTATTTTCAGTTTATTAAATAAGTACTTATTTGCAACTGTTAAGTGAGCATTTATATACAATATGTATCAAATGTGATGTCAGTGACCTATGTAATGTTGGTGATAAAGGAACTGTATTGGTAAATATGGTACTCTGCTGCTGTCTATCATTGACAGTGAATTGTAAAGTCTTATAACCGTGTTGTAGTCACCAGTTGTGTTTTAGTCACTTGGTGGTGAATTAATGAATGACCAGAAAGTTACTGTTCTTCTCTCGTCATCAACTGCATTACTGGTAGACTGCATAAATCTCTGCCATTCAGGATTTGCTATCACTTTTAGAGTGGACTGCACTGAATTGAGCCACTTACCATGCAAAGTTGGTGTAATATGTTTGATGGAATGGGACTGATCATGCTCAAATCTAGACTAGTAATCTGCTGTTATGCATTGCTTAATCCTTTCATGGATAAAATTCATTTTTTACAGATTTTTAAAATATTAAGGTGATAACGTTTTATTTTCAGTCCCATTATTATATTTTCACCACCAAAATATTTTTTAAGTTCTCCATTTTTTCACAACAGGAAGTGGGACACATATGTCCCATGAACCAACGCAAGATACTTTTTCTGCTGACCGACTGATTTTGTAATTTTTTTTTTTATTTTTTTTTATAGCCATAAACTGGATTTTGTGGAGAATAAAATAACTACAAATTATACATGCATGTAATCTTTTTATTTGTGTAGAGCCAGTGTAAAAAATATTCATTATATTTCAGTTTCCATGATGCATGACCGATACTTACAAAACTTTACATTCCATGAAACTTGGAAAAACATTGTGTGGCACAAAGTGGTACACCACAAGCAGTGCAAACAACTTTTGTTCTCAGAATGAGATTTTCACTCTGCAGCGGAGTGTCCGCTGATATGAAACTTCCTGGCAGATTAAAACTGTGTGCCGGACCGAGACTCGAACTCGGGACCTTTGCCTTTCGCGGGCAAGTGCTCTACCAACTGAGCTACCCAAGCACGACTCACACTCCATCCCCACAGCGTTACTTCTGCCAGTATCTCGTCTCCTACCTTCCAAACTTTACAGAAGCTCTTCTGCAAACTTTGCAGAAGTAGCACTCCTGCCTTTGCAGTGCAGTCCCGATTTTTTCTCAGGTTCAGTAGAGTCGTCCCTAGATAGCAGCACCGTGCAGAGCTGGGTAACATATATCCCGACACTCGAACTGGCGCTCAAAGTTAGTGGGACATATATGACCCATCAACCACGAAAGGGTTAACTCATGTTCAAAAATCTGAAGTTTCATAACGTCTAGGTGACCTACTTCAGTTGCAGAAGAAGCCCCATGCCTTTTGAGAAGTTGGGAGAGCTCAGACTAGGGTGATGGATTTCATACCCTCAAGCTGCGGAAAGTATTCCAGCTACTGATAGTAAAGAAAATGAAACTGACATTGTCAAATACATGTTGACAGCATGTTGCACTTGGGCCAGGTTCTTCAGCCTGGTAGACAGTTGACAACTCCAACAGTTGAGCTTTTTTACATATCTTATCTCGCAATTGCAAATAAGAACTCAACTAATAAACTGAAAATAACTCCATTATATAAACATGAGCCCAGTGAAGTTATTTTGTTTACTCACATAAGAGTACAGGAAAAATAAGAGAATGGGAAATTCTGGAGAGTTATAATCTGTAAAAGCAAACAGCAGTAGTGATGGGGGAAGTTTTTTTCTCAGAAGAAGACTGCATATGCTGTACAGGAAGATGAAGAACCAATTTTTTCCTCTAGTAGAGTAAAATAGTGTGCAAAGATTCTAGATTCTGTCCGTTTGTGTTTATTGCATTAGTCTTTTTACTATATAATATCCATATTCCATGTATTGTTAACACACTTCACGGGCAATAAACATTCTCAGACAGTGTTTGCAAAATGCGTCACTACTTATTCATTAGCAGCACTGTGGAAGGGTCAGTACAACTCTGTGAAACACCCTGTCGTTGCTTCTTGTGACGCAATGGGATAGCAAGAGTGGGAACTGCCTATTTGCTTTTCAGTTTGCAGATCTACAAAGTGGGAAAATGCACGATCACAATCAGGCAGCCTGCCTTCCCCTATATGTCTACCCTTCAATTGTACCCCTTGCCCCTCCCTTGCATCCAGAGTAAACAATTTATCCCTGAATACAGTTGTGGTGTACTTAAATGTGGTTCATTTAGCAATAAACATTAATTTTATACCATTAAACACTATTTTCAATAATCTGCAATTTTTACATCCCCTGTAATGTGGAAACTATTGGTCCTAGAAAAAAAAATTAATAGGACATTATTTGTAGGAAACTAAACATAGTTTAATTTTGTAATGGGAATCATTTTTGCTAGAAGCTGCAGTTTTTGAGTTATTCAAGACAATCATAACAAATGGCTTCAAAAGCCCTCCAATCCCAACCACCATATCCACCCCCACAGGTCAGGATTGTTTGTATGTTGCCTATGCACTCCGTCTTACCTCACAAACTTTCCCCCTAATTTTTCTTTGTTAGCTGGGCTAACAGGAATTTGCTGGGATGTAACAGTTGTTACAAAGTTGAGATCAGGATAGTTTCATTTTCCCTGGTTGCTAGCTTAAACGCACCACAGTCTTTTCCATCAAAAATAATTTGATGTTCATTCTTTTCCCTCCCAGACTGGTTGGTGTTCACTGTTTGATCAGAAAGACTACATTTGCTTTATGTGGAAGTGGCAATTAAAATCCCTCATGTAAGGTCCTGGATGTGAGAGAGGTACTGTACAAGAGTCCTTTGAGGCCACGGTGTTTTCAGAGGCTTATAGATATTGTTTATAACTGCTTATTCAACCTGAACAATGACTTTGTAGATGTTTTCAGATGTTGTTACTTTTTCTAGAACAGCCTTTTCTGAATAACTCCATAAGTTTGTTGCTATGCCATATATTTCAAGTATGTGGAACCGATTAAATCATAACCTGCCATTTTTCCTCCTAGCTTCAGCTGTTTTCATTTTATGTGTCAGTTTCTTGAATGACGACTATATCAATATCATTTTCACCCAGTATTTTGCATATTTTGGCATTTAGCTCTACTAATACTCTCAATTTTCAGTTGGCACATTCAAACACAAGGACCAACTGTTCTGTTCTGTTGCACCTGGAAAGAGCAGTTAGATTCGAATTTGCATTCATTGTACTGGTCACGAGACCAAGAAGATTATCCGACTGATAGTTGTGCTAGTTCATTTAATCTTATTCAGCATCATCTGTAGGTTATTTTGGAAGGACAAATTGGGACAGGTCATTTGGGGGATTGCATGAGCCAGACAACAACATAGGAAAAGTATGTGGGACTGCTTCTGGCTAGGGATAGGAAAACTCTTCTTTATTGGCACAGATGGAAAAAGCAAGGTTTCACAGTAAAGGATAAAAAACACATGGTAATATCTCAAAAAAGATGGAGCCAGAGGAAGTGTAGTGAAACATGAGATGAAAAAAAAAATATCAACATAAAAATAGTACGTAATCAAAGTGCAGGGAGGGTCAGGAAAATATGTGAAGATACACATAGGTGATGTGAAGTAGTGGAATCAGTTTGAATGTCCAAAAATAATTATATCAGTGGGGAGAATGTGGGACATGGAGTCCTGCATCCACGTTCTGGGTAGGCATGTTGCATATATGAGACTGTTGATAAAGGGTGGCTCAGAATTCAAGTGTGTGACAGGGGTTCAGAGGTGACAACAAAACATAGCAAAATAGAGAAAGAAAATATTGGAAATCAAGTACCATCATTCAATAGAATGGAAAATATGGGATGGAATGACAACAACATGAAATGAAAAGATGCTAAGATCGATTTGCAATATCAACAATATTATGAAAGGTAGACTGCTACTTCTTGTAAAGATGACATGTTGAATTGTAGACAGGCATAATGAAAAGACTGTTGTTACATATAAGCTTTCAGCCAAAGGCTTCTTCAAAGAAGAAAAACACTCAACACACTCACACAAGCAGGTACACCTGACCACTAACTACAGGCAGACTGCAACAGAAATGCATTGAACAGGAGCAACAATCCTGAGTGGGGTGGGGACTGGAGAGGGAAAGCAGGGAACAGTTGGGGAAAGAGCAATTCGTGCTGTCTGATGGAGCATGCAGGGGTTAGAGATGGCAGGACAGGCCTGGCAGGTGCAGCATCTGGTAGCTGTGTGGGAGGGAGAGGAGGATATCTAAGGACTCTAGTCTGATACCTAATAATGTCTAGTAGCCTCTTTTCAAAGTGGTGAGTAGCAATCTATTGCAGGATAATGAGACTGGGCAATGTGCTTGCGCATGGCACCAGTTTGACAGGAATGTTTTCCAGCTGATACCAGGGCAATGTATTCCATACTGAAAAGAATGAGATTACTCCACTCACACTCAACCATAAGTAACTTCATACTTAGCAAGCCTGTGCCAGGTTAACTTTCAGTATGTGAGTGTGATGACCAGTGAACTGGAAATGTTTGTTTAGTTTAATGTTTTCAGAAGTGATGTAGTGCATGTTGTATTATTACATGCTGTTTAGACAAATGAAGTAGACCACTCCCTATTTATGATGAGGAAAGATGGTCGTGAGAAAACAGTAAAGTAATATTAGGTAGGGAATAAACAGCAAAACACATACTGTGTGCAGTCATTTTGTTTCATGTTTGGTGTGCAGAGCTGAACAGAGAGCTGTGCAGTTTGAATAATCGGCAAGGCACTACAGCGAATAAACATCTTCATCTGCTGTGGATAGGGCCTCTTATGTTTTGACATCACAGCTTGGCAGTGTCTTGACCACCAAGGAATAGATACCTTCTCCAAGAATGAAAACAGCAGTGACCAAAGGAAGCTCTAAAATGAAATGTGACTGACTTACAAACTGCTTCTTGTTGAGACTTCGAGGTGGATGTTATGTCTGAAGTGAATCGCATTTGCTACAAGTTACGAAGTAATTGTGATCTGCACACCTACTGAAAGAAAAGACATCATGTCAACATGAAATATTGATATCATTTCATAATTAGAGTAGTTATTGTTTTTCCTTCCACCAATAACAGCTGTAAAGGAGAAGAGTTCAAGTCTTTCCATGGGCTATGCACAGTTCTATGGAGCTACTACTTTGCTGGACCTTCACGTAAAGAAGATAATTCACGGTGACCGAGTTGCATTGGAGGTAAATTAATACACAATATATCGGGTGACAGGTTGAATGTGAGTATTCTGATTCAGTTCAAAAGCATAAGAAGATGTCAAAAACACTTCAGTGTCACCACTCACTCACTAATTAAACTGTAGGTTTGCAATACTAGGAATTCTTTTGTTGTTTCTCTCTATTTTCGCTCTGATTGTAGTAAGCATACAGCTGATGACAACATGTCATGTGTTCATTTGGATGGATTTAAAGTGAATGCTATGAACAAGGATACGTGGTGAACACAGAGAGGAATTAATTGCATTTAGTTGAAGCAGCCACCACTGAGAGTCAATACAACACACACCACTACACACAGATTAGGCCTTAGCTGTGTTCTGGCTGGTTAGATGCAGCTTACAAGGCAGTACGAGGAGTTATCTGTGATTGTAGTGTACTTGATCAGCATGTCGCCTATTCCTCCAACTGTTATTCACAGTGCATGAATCCTAGTGATTCCTGTGCTTCTTTATTTGAGCAGCTCCTCATTTGGCATCACATGACTGAGTGGAGCCCATTCCAGACCACCCTGTCCCACAAAAATCTAAGGAGGTACCAGGATTGAATCCAGTTTCCTCTGCAACAAAGGCAGCAATGCTAACAATAGCAAAGGAGACGGAGAAAGTGAATAATGATAGTTATTCTGAGGGATCAGAATGATAACTGTTGGGGGTTGAAAGGCTGAACAGGCCAACTGATAATGATAGTGATGACCTCGCTCTGACTGATTTGAATCAGCTATATGTTATTCTGAAAAGATGCATGAAGGAAACAAGTTGCAGGAGCAGATGGATAGGTCAGTCTCACAAATTCCAGTGGTTGCCATGAGGTGTAAGCTACAACCAAGAACCTGGATGAGTCTGTGTGGGAAATGTACTTATAACAGTAATGAAATGAGACAACTTTTGGCAAGCAAAGAAAAATAAGTAGAAAGAGTGACAATAAAAGTTTGGGAGGAATTAGTCTCTGCCAAGGGCAGACCACAAGGCCACTTCAGTATGCAAAAGTTGCAATTGGAAGCTCTTGCAGAGAGATCTGACCAGGTTGAAACACACATGGAAGTGTGAGTTAATGAAGTGATGGGTAAGACTGACCAACTGGTCAAGCAAGAAGTTACCACTAGCATCTCACAGTTACAAAGGCAAGTGATGGACATTGTAGACAGAATAAACATATTGGCCTTATGAAAAAGGAATGAAAATGCAAGTTGAATGAGGGAAGCAGGGAGTGAGACAAGTGCATGTCTAACAGATAAGGAGGCAGTAGAAATTCCTATACCTCACTATTTCTGACCAAAACTGAAAGTGCATTCCCATCACCTTTAGCAAGCAGTTCCCTAATACAAGGCTTAAAAACTGAAGCAAGAAAAGGAAGAGCAGTTAAAATCTGTTATGACCTCAGTAGAGTGGAAGCTGAAGCTTTGTCTTGGGGGAAGAAGATGCAAATTGCTGTCTGTCATTTTAAGATTTCGAAACAAAATTCTAATAAACGAGATCAACTGTTCAATAAAACAGTGGGGTGGGTCTGTGGATCTTCTGTACACAGTACCAGGAACAAAACTTTTCTTTCACTGAGTCTTTTTGTCCAGAGGTAATGAGCATACTAATTATTATGAAGTTTACCAGTAAAGTGGAAGAGTGGTTGATATCCATTTCAAGAAGCAATATGGAACACCTGGAAAATGCTCTAGATAATATCAGTATACTTGTAACAGGAAACACGACACCTCACCAAGATGACAGGACAGTGCACTGGCCTGCCACAGAAATGCAGAGTAGTAGAGAGCATATCTACATCTACATCTACATCCATACTCCGCAAGCCACCTGACGGTGTGTAGCGGAGGGTACCTTGAGTACCTCTATCGGTTCTCTCCTCTATTTCAGTCTTGTATTGTTCGTGGAAAGAAGGATTGTCGGTATGCTTCTGTGTGGGCTCTAATCTCTCTGATTTTATCCTCATGGTCTCTTCGTGAGACATACGTAGGAGGGAGCAATATACTGCTTGACTCTTTGGTGAAGGTATGTTCTTGAAACTTCAACAAAAGCCCGTACCGAGCTACTGAGCATCTCTCCTGCAGAGTCTTCGACTGGAGTTTATCTATCATCTCTGTAACGCTTTCGCGATTACTAAATGATCCTGTAACGAAGCGCGCTGCTCTCTGTTGGACCTTCTCTATCTCTTCAATCAACCCTATCTGGTACAGATCCCACACTGCTGAGCAGTATTCAAGCAGTGGGCGAACAAGCATACTGTAACCTACTCCCTTTGTTTTCGGATTGCATTTCCTTAGGATTCTTCCAATGAATCTAATTCTGGCATCTGCTTTACCGACGATCAACCTTATATGATCATTCCATTTTAAATCACTCCTAATGCGTACTCCCAGATAATTTATGGAATTAACTGCTTCCAGTTGCTGACCCGCTATATTGTAGCTAAATGATAAGGGATCTTTCTTTCTATGTATTCGCAGAACATTACACTTGTCTACATTGAGATTCAATTGCCATTCCCTGCACCATGCGTCAATTCGCTGCAGATCCTCCTGCATTTCAGTACAATTTTTCATTGTTACAACCTCTCGATACACCACAGCATCATCTCCAAAAAGCTTCAGTGAATTTCCGATGTCATCCACAAGGTCGTTTATGTATATTGTGAATAGCAACGGTCCTACGACACTCCCCTGCGGCACACCTAAAATCACTCTTACTTCGGAAGACTTCTCTCCATTGAGAATGACATGCTGCGTTCTGTTATCTAGGAACTCTTCAATCCAATCACACAATTGGTCTGATTGGTGTGTGTGTGGGCGCGCGCGCGCGCATGCGAGTGTATACCTGTCCCTTTTTCCCCCTAAGGTAAGTCTTTCCACTCCCGGGATTGGAATGACTCCTTACCCTCTCCCTTAAAACCCACATCCTTTCGTCTTTCCCTCTCCTTCCCTCTTTCCTAATGAAGCAACCGTGGGTTGCGAAAGCTTGAAATTTGTGTGTGTGGTTGTGTGTTTTTTATTGTCTCTATCTACCAGCGCTTTCTCGTTTGGTAAGTCACAGCATCTTTGTTTTTTAATATATATATAAAATAAAAAAAGTGACAATAAAAGTGTCAGCCAAGAAAGACATGCACACAGACCGCAGGGCCACTTTAGTGTGCTAAAGTTACAATTTAAAGCTCTTGCAGAAGGGGGAAGGAAAAGGAAAAGAGTATTGGTTGTGACTTTTTCATTAGTCTACATGTGAATTATCTGAAACTAATAAAACCAACATAGTTAGGGTTTGTGTCTTCAACCATAAAGGTTTTATATGCTTAACATAAAAAATACATTAGCTCATTTGTAAAAAAATGAGACATTTGATGCTGTTTCATTTGTGTAAGTGATTTTCTTTAAAGAGGCTGGGGTGGGAATGGGGTTTAGACTTATTTATTTTTGACGGGCCCAATGAAAAATTAAAGTGCTGAGTTACCACAGAGAGAACCAGGAAGCACTATTGCTGGAAAACAAGATAGCAGCAACTAAGAAGTGCCAACTAGTTGTGCCACTGGTGATTCAAGCTGGATAACTACTTGTTCTAAATTCTGGGAGAAAGCTATTGACTTTATTGTAAGGTTCTTAAGCATTACTAGTAGAAAGGTGTCCTCTACCAAGATTAGTGCTATCAGGCACAGAATATGAGATGTTGTGGGAAAGAAAAGCCAACATTTAAAGAACCAAATCTGATTGGAGTTTGCGATGGTCAACGGCATATTTAAAAACGTTATTGTTATTCTGCAGTTATGCAATCCAATTCTACTGGGATGGGATTGGCTATGAAGTGCAAATGCCATCTTATATGTTTAGAAAGAGCTACCCATCCCAAGAGCTGATGGAAAAAAAGAATTAATAGTGGAACTTGAAGAATGGGCATTGTCCTATGGCGCAAAGGGTTCCAAAGGATTATACAGGGTGAGTCAAACATGACTTTACAACTTTAGAATGATATAGAAATTTATAGAGATAATATACATAATTTGTAGATGTGTCATTTTGAGCAAACAGCCTCAAGTTTGATTCATGTAGTGCATCAGCAGGGTGTATAGGACCCGGGACAACCGGGAGATCCGGGAAGTTTTTCATCCGGGAGAAAACTGAGAAAAACCAGCGAATTTTTTAGGATTCCGGAAATTTTTCATTGTTTCAGTTTTCTGTTAAATTTTTGTAATTGTGACTGGTAAGAACCGATACTTTAACAAACGATATTAGTGTGTCCCGCTACTGCAGAATAATACTTCAACAATAAAACGTAAAAGAGAGAAAAAAACGAAAGAACTTAAATTGCAAAGGAAATGCGCCATATACAACGACGACACACAGTGCTCATGCAAATTGCAAACGTCTGCCAACAGCTAAATGTGTCAAAGGCTTTCGGAAGACTATGCAAGGCTTCATAACAACAAATTGCCTCCGATAAGCCACAACTGTTTACAGTAGATTCGGTTTTGCAGCGGGCTCAAGCGCATGCGCAGTTGAGTCGCGTTTGAGTAGTAGATACTCCCGCTTCTGGCTGTTGGCTGTGGAAGCAGTTGCAGCAAGCAGCTAGATGCTATCGGGAAGAGGGGGCGCCAAATTCGTATTCTTCAGAAAAAAAAAAAAACTTGTTTCACAAAGCGCCTAGCATCCAGTGCACGTTGGTCTATCGAGTATTCATATGATTTTGAAACACATCCCTGTTGGTTTTTGAACATTCTTAAACACATTTTAAGTTTATTTCTGAATGAATCATAAGTTGATTTTTGAATGCGTGCATAGTGTACGTGATGTCTCTGCCAGGAGAATCTTCGTCGCATCTAGAAATAAACTTTCCGCAGACAAAAGGGGACGGGGCTATACGAGCTGAGCGGAGTAAAGCCGAACGGATAAATGCCAATCGCTGTCTGATTATGTGGTTGATTGGGTTTACGAATGATCAACGTTGTTACAATTACTAGTGAAATCCATAGATTCAGACTACTAGAATGAAAATAAACGACTAACAGCAATAACAGGTGAGAAAGATTACGTATTATCTTCTCGGTGTATCCAAGAAAATGAACTTTTGACAGAAACTTTTTGGCCAGATCGCTACACTAGTAAGGACCAGTTGTACAGTCCCCGGCTAGCAGCCTCTTAAGTTCTATTCTGCAAGACACGCGGAAAACGTGTTGTACGAACATGTAACAACACCTAACCGGAGAATACTCGCGAGATAACTAAACCTGTCATTTTGGCGGGGTTAGTGAAGTTAATCTGCGAACAAATGTTGACAATGGCAGGTATAGCTACAGAATTGGTGATGACAAGGTGTTAGAACGAGGAAGGAGAAGAAACAGGGACGTCACACAAATTATGGAAGACTAAGACGCTTCCAAATTTATACAAATATTTCGTAGTACTACTTTTCGCTCTCATGCTTGAGAAACTGGTGCATATGAATGAAATGTGAAACTACTTCCTGACATAAAGCTTTTTGCTTGTAGTAGCCCTAATAGGCATTTGATATTGGTACTTCGTGAATTATATTCTGTCGTGTTATAAAAATGACTATTTGTGTCAAAACAGTCTCGTTTATTTGGTGTGTGTTACAAAATTGCTGCAATATTAGAAAGACCTATCTAGCAGACAATGACAAAACAGACGTAAACAGATCGAGAAATCACACCAATCTTAGGTATTTTATTTGTATTAACAGCTTTTTTCAATATTAGATACCGACATTTTGATTTTTCACGTAGCAAAACGTTTGACGAACTTTGATGAGGTAATAGATTCTTTCGCAGAAAGGAAAGCACGCCATGTAAAGCTGTAGCAAAATTAAAGAGAAAAAAATGCTAGGAGCTAAGGATTGAAGAAATGTGTACTTTCTTGCTTGTCTCTTGTCATTATTTTATGTATCCTATATTTAATTTTATGTCACACAAAACAGCAAGTTATTAGTTAATAGGCAATATAGAGTACAAATCTCCTAAGAATTCTTGTTCTTCCAATTACAAATAACCCATCCGCTATTAACTGCGAGATTTTTTATTTTTTAAAGAGGGGCAGGCTGTCAAACCGGCCGACTGGGAGCAGGAGAGGCACCACAGGACATTTCAGTTTCCACTGTCCTGAATATAGTTTGATGGCATCCATTACAAAATATACACGTTTCAATTCCACAGAGCGAAATACAGTGACGTGCGATAGAAGAATGCTGTATGGACAGGCGTGGCACTGCACTTTGGCACACTTAAGACCAAATAACATGTCTTCCGTTTCCTCGAACACATACTTTTAAGTTTCAGACTTTTCATAATGATGTGTGGTACAAGATGAACATATCTTCGAAAATTCGACTTTTTTAGTATTGACCCGGTTAGCAAATATCGTAGGTCCAGGGCTGATCCGCAGAGCAGTCTGAGTTATAGTGGGTAGTCTCCACGTGACCCGTGTCTACATTTAGCGATTTTGCTGTTTACCCTCACGTCAAAAGAAAACCAAACGGATACTTGTGGCCGGGAGCTATCAAGTGAATTAAAATACATTCACATAATTACTGAAAGCTAACATATGTTTTTAGTTTCAGATTTTATTTTATTTCCACCTTTGTGACAGTCGAGCATTAATCGCCTTGCAGAACAATGAAGTTATTTTTGTCTGTTTGCTAAACAAATTTGATTTTTATTAACTTTTTCCGCAGAACGAAATGTTGAATTCCACAGTGCTGGCTAGTTTCAACTGTTTGCTGCATTTCAAGTGCACGTTTTCATCGTCTGGCACGTATGGCATTATGCCATAATAATGAACCAAACATGATATAATACAGTACTGATGCTCCAAGATAATTTACATCCCGAAAACCACACTGAAAAGGTCGAGGTCTACTTCATTGGGAATCTGGACATACGAATGTGCGCTTTAAATATGCACGTTTTAGTATGGTTCACGAAATTCCGATGCTCTTGGGAGTTTCCTCTGATGTCTTGTTTCTTTTATGACATAATGTATGATCTTTCAATGTTTTACACGTACGTACATACGGCATTCCTACATCATGGTAGCTACGCAAGCGCGGTGTCGTCTTTTATCTACGCTCTCTGGCAACTGCTGAAACGAACCTATTTCTAACAGGTCGCGGGAAAATATTGCGAATGGTGGTTTGAAAAGCGTTACTTTCAAAGTAAATATCCTTTTTTGTAAGTTGAACTATGTACGAGAATGTACCATCACAGAGCGTTTGACTCTCATTTAAAAATCAACTCTTTGATGGCGACCCATTTAGAATTTAGAACCCTGAAGATCAGACAATTATGTCATTATTAAAAATTTTACTGGCACATTTGTGTGATATATCTTAATAACACACACAAAAAAGATCAACATTATATGCGAAAGCTTAGCTTCTCTTGCAGCTTATTAACCTTAGAGACCAATATTATATGTGAAAGCTTTGCTTTTCTTGTAGCAACACTATGTATATTAATTTAAACTATTAACTTTCCCCGTTTGTGTGTTCGTGCTACGTAACAGTGATTTTGCTGTTGGCTGACTACATCACGTGTCCTATGCTCTGAATATCCGGTGTCATCGGCTGGCGAGATCACGTGACATGAGCTACGACTGGGTTACAAAGGCGCATCGCAATCTCGAGTTCAATAATTCAGAAAGTAACATGCTGTGTTTGATGGGATTCCAATGTATACTTTCGTAATACGAAAACACGCAGCGTACATGTTGCTGCACATCAAAGATATTTCCAAAACGGGTCTTTTTTTCCTGAGTATCGTTTTCTAAAGTGCCGGGAAAATCTGCGCCCGTGTATAAAATCATAATAATTCAAAGGATTGATTAGTTTTGCAGTTCCGAGGGAAAATACTGTACTTAACACAGAAAAAGTGTGTCTTCACCCAGGAGAAAGGGTATTTTTAACCGGGAAAAACCAGGGAATTTTTTTTCCTTGTCCGCGTATACACCCTGATCAGTACACCATTCTGCCATCGGGAATGCCAGCATACTGCATAGTGTACAGTTAAAATGGTTACTTACACTGTTGCGCAACATGCTCGCTGTGTGCTGTGGTTTCACGTAACGAACTCTGCTACAACTGTTCAGTGTAATCCTCGACACCAAGGATTTCTTTCTCTGGGTTTCATTAAAGACCATGCATATGTTCCTCTCCTACCAAACAATTTAGCAGACCTGAAAAATCAAATCTGCGCCAAATTACACCTGATTTGTTGCAAACTATGTGGGAAGACATTGATTACTGGTGGGATGTTTGCCGCATCACAAATGGTAGTCACATTGAACCAAAATGACATATTTACCAGTTTTGTAAGTCATTTCAAAAAATTTCTGTATCATTCCAAAGTTGTAAAGACCTTTTTTGACTCATCTCATGTGTGTGTTTATCGTATGACAGACAATGCTCATTAACTGAAAATGCAAGAGTAGTACAAGTAACAGAACAGATCATTATTCATGATAGTTTCGCCAATGAAGCATGTTATGAAACAAAGTCAAAGTTTGCAGGACCTGTGCAGGTACCACCCAAGGAGAAAGAACAGTCAGGCTAGTTGACATACTGTTACCAATGTGTTTTTGCTGTATTCGAGTGGAATTGCACAGTACGAATACTACTGGGTATTTCAAAGCAAATATCAGGGTTTTAAGGCTAAGTAACACTTGTTTCATTCAATTTAAAATTATAAATAATACATCAAATGTATGAGCACCTCTAATAGTTTTTCTCATAAGAGTTCCCAAGCCTTGATCAATGTGTCTGGGGTAATTGTTGCAACAAGAGTTTCATTCCTGTTTTTATGTTGGGTAGATCAACAGGTAGTGGAGACACATGCACATGATCCTTTATGAACCTAGAAAGGTAAAAATCACACGGCATCAGATCTGGTGAACGTGGTCATATGAAACAGTCTGTCACCTGGCCTCTTGTGGATGGGTATAACGTCATTTAACCAATCGTGTACCGAGTTATACCAGTGAGGAGCACCATCTTGCTGCCGAATAAAGTTATGTGGTTCACCTCCTTCCACCTGAGGGAAGTGTCATAGTTCTAGCACATCGAGATAAGAAACATCAATTACAGCTGCTTTATCAAAAAAGAAAGGCCCAGGAACTTTCCACTGGGATATGGCACAAGAACATTCAATTAAAAGAAATCTCGTTGCAACTGCACCATCTTGTTGTGATCTGCTGATCCTCAGATGCACGCATTATGCATGCTCACATTTCCATTTAGCTGGAATGTCGATTCACTGCTAAAGATGACACAATCCAGAAAAATCTTTCATTGTCATGGAGCAACATTTTGTATACAAAACTGCCACGCAAACTGTAATCTGTAGGCTTTAGAGCCTGTAACATAGATATACACACAAAACTGTTTGAGATCCTCTTTCATGTGATGTATTATTTACAATTGTAAGTTGAATGTAATGAATGCCGCAAAGCCTTAAACCCCAATATTCATTTTGAAACAACCAGTAATTTCAAGTGAAACATTCCATGCTTTTTTACACTAATCCACATCCAATCCCACTTACAAAGAGAAAGATGGTGGGTAAGGAAGCCCAACACATACTGGATGGAGGCATCCTCGAGCCAGTAGTAAGCTGTTACAATAACCCTATAGTGGCTATTTCCTAGAGAGATGTAGTAGTGCAGTTATGTTTTAATGCTTGCATGTTGAACTAAATTCTTGTTAAGGAGAGAGATCAACCAGAATTAATGGTGATAAGATATTTCATGGGATGGCAGATGTTCATTAGCCTCAATCTTATACCTGGGTATTGGCAGATTAAGTAAGCACTGCTTGCAAACAGCTTTTGTGCACGGGGTAGTCTTATCAGTTTACAAGGCTACCCTTAGGGATTTGTATCTCTACTGCAGCATTCGTAAGTACTCTGGACAGTATTGGGTCACAAGCTAGAAAGTAAGCTCCAGTCTACATAGATGACCTACTAACAGCAGGCAAAATGGGGTGGGAACATCACCAGTTACTACGACAGGTATCGCAAGCTTTAGGAAATAGAAAAGTGTCAGTGAACTTAAAAAGGTCCATATTTAGGCAATGGTAAATGAAAAATGAAATTCCTCAGCCATATAATCTGTCAAAAGGTGAATAACACCTGTTACCAGTAGCCTCAGTGCAATATAAAACTCGCTAGTCCCCACCAATGTACAGCAAGTACGTGCTTTTATGAGACTAGTGGAAGGGAGTTTGTTAGCCACCAAACCCTCAATGCCCCACTTTTTGGCCCTTACCAAGAAGAATGTATCTTGATAATGGGAGTAGCAACATTAACAGAGGTTTCACATCAAAGAAGAGTTGGATCATGCAAGACATTTAGCTCATCGTGAGCTTACACAGCCATTTCATTGTGCAACTAATTGTTCCTGTTGGGAAATCAGTGTTGCACTCCGTCAAATAATGGAAAATGAAAATGGGAAGGAAGACAAGTTGATTGCATTCATGATTTGATTGCTGAATAAAAGTGAAAGGAATTTTTCTGTAATCGAATTTGAACAGTAGCCAGTATCTGAGGATTTCAAAAGTTGTGGTTTTCTTGCTATCTTGGCACACACAAGTCTAGGCACGCTATAAGGTGCTAGAATTCCTGTTGAAGGGTAAACTCAGTCACAGACACTTAATGCATTGGGCACTGGCCTTCCATCCGCTAATCTGACAGGCAAAGAGAACTGGACTGCAGATGCCCTATCACGACTACCTGTTGGGGAGGAGTGGCACAACCATTACAGGGTTCCCAACATGAAATAAGGTTGCTGTATATCAAACGTGCTACCTATGAAAATTTCTTGCAACATCTCTTTAATACCCTTGTAGATGAACAAGGAAATGATCCCACACTGCGAAACATAATCAACTGATGGAAAGATAGATAGCAGAATTGCATAATGCTAAGTTTGCTTGGCGAGGAATGAAGCACTGTTTCACAGGTAGTCAGGTGTGAGGGAAATGGGAAATGTGTGTACCTGATGAAGAAGTAAACAAACTTAATGTGGCATGCACCCATCAGTTGGACAGATTTTAGAGGGGGAGGGGGGAGGGAGAGTTTGGCACTATTGCACAGAAACTGCCATTTTAAGAATATGGTGAGTGAATAAGGATGGTACTGCCCTCTTGTGATGCACATCAAAGAACTACAGTACAGACAATGACTACTACATCCCCTATGGAGTACATAGTTCTGAAAGGTATTAGTGATTTGGTGGCAGTTGACTTGTATGGGCCTTTACATAGGAGCAGTGGATATATGTATGTAATGTTTTGAAGTTTGTAAATTTTATGTCCTCAAAAGAGCCACTACAGAAGCAACAACAAAAATGTTGATCAGACAGCATTTTCCTCAGTGTGGCAAGCCAAAGCTGTTAATATCAGACAACTGGCTAGAGTTTGTTGCAAAAGAAAGGGCAGAAATGCTTAAGGAACTTGAAGATCAAGCTGATACACATCTCTTGTGACATCTGCAGGCTGATCCCACTAAGCACATTATAAGAGAGATCAGACAGTTGTGCCATCTGTGTTCTCATAAGCAATGTAATGTCTAGGCCAATAGATCTTCTGAATTTGAGCATGTTCTCAATAAGTTTGCACACTACACCACAAGGTGTGCCCCATGTGAAGTGTTGCTAGGTCAGAACCCAATGGATATGGTGAGAGAATGTGTAAAATTTCCCAAAAGTAGAGAGCTTGGTTTAGTCCCAATAAGCTGATAGCATGGAATCATCTGGTGGATGTAACCGGTGCATGAAAATCCAGACGCAATAAGAAGACTAAGTGCCATACATACCAGGGAGGAAGGGAGTTTTCATTATGATAAAAGTGCATGAGCATTCCACTCAAGTGGTGAAGAGATTAATTTTTTTTCAGTTTTTACAAAGGCCCTTTCCAGCAACATGAATAGCCCATGAAAACACTTTGTAGCTGGAACACCTGGAAATGAATTAGAACAATGGCACGTACAATGTAGTTAAAAAAATCAATTCATGTTAAATGAAATGGACATAGGGTACATTCATGAGAAAAGAGTAACTAAATTATGGTGTAGTGGTTACAGAGGAAAAATACTACAAGAGACAGCAGGAAGAACCACAGGGTGTATACGTGGACAAGGAAAAAAAATTCCCAGATTTTTTCCGGATTTCCCAGTTAAAAATACACTTTCTCCCGGGTGAAAATACGCTTTCTCAGCGTTAGGTGACAGTATACTATTCCTCGGCACTGTAAAACAAATTAATCCTTCGAATGTTCATGGCTTTATATACCGACGTAAAATTTCCCGGCAATTAAGAACACGAAACTCAGGGGGGAAAAAAAACAAGTTTCGAAAGACCTTTCATGCATATTTTCGTATTACAAAGGTATAAATTTGAAATCCACCAAACACCGCATGTCACTTTCCGAAGCATTGAAATCGAGATTGTGATGCGCTTTCGTTAGCCAGTCATAGCTTATGTCACGTGATCTCGCCAGCTCATGACAGCATAGGACACGTGATGTAGTCAGCCTATACCAAGATCACTCTTAAGTAGCGCGAACATACAAATAAGAAAAGTTAATGGTTCAAATTAATATACATGGCATTCTTATATAATATTGGTCTCTAAGATTAATAAGCTGGAAGAGAAGCTAAGCTTCTACATATAATGTTGATCATTTTTGCGCGTGTTACACTTTAAGATACATCACACAAATGTGCCAGTAAAATTTTTAATAACAACGTAAATGTCTGATCGTCTGGGCTCAAAATTCTGATCTTCTGTACTCGAAATGCTTCTAAATGGTCGTCCTCAGAGAGTTGATTTTTAAATGAGAATCAAACGCTTTGTGACTTGAGAAATTCATCGTACATTCTCGCACATAATTCATCTTGCGTAAAAGGAAATCTACTTCGAATGTAACGCTTTTCAAACCACTTTTCGCAATATTTTCCAGCGACCCGTTAGAAATAGATTCGTTTGAGCTGTTGCAAGAGAGCGCCAAATAACAGGCGTTACCGCGATTGCGCAGCTACGATGACGCAGGAAGCCCATTACGTCCGTATGTGTAAAACATTAAAAGATCTTACAGTATGTCATAAAAGAAACAAGGCATCAGAGGATACTTCAGGAGCGTCGGAATTTCGTGAACCATACTAAAATGCATAATTCGGCTTAAAATGCACATTCGTTATGTAAATTTTCTTGGAGTACCAGTACTGTATTATCTCATGTTTGGTTCTTTATGATGGCATAATGCCATACGTGAACTTGAAATGCAGCTAACAGTTGAAACTAACCAATAGTGTGAAATTAAACACTTCGTTTCAAATAAATTTACAGCCTCAGCAGTAAAGATTAATAAAAGCCAAATCTCTTTAGCAAACCGGCAAAAATAACTTCATTGTTCTGTAAGGCAATAATTGCTTGACTGTCCGAAAGGTGGAAATAAAATCTGAAACTAAAAGCATACTTTAGCTTCCCGTAATTATGCGAACGTATTTTAATTCATTTGATCGTTCCTGGCCACAAAAATCAGTTTTGTTATCATTTAATGTGAGAGCAATAAACGAAGAGGAAACAACAAAATCAATGAACTTAAACACAGGTCACGTGGAGACGATCCACCTCCCCACCACAACTCAGACTGCTCTGGGCATCAGCCCAAGATTTACTATATTTCCGAATCGGGGCAATAGTAAGTAGTGGCGCCCAGACACACATCTGTAACCAGAAGCGGGAGAAGGTACTATCCATACGCGACTCAACTGCGCATGCACAAGAGCCCGCCCGCAACTGCTCAAACGAATCTAATTTAAACAGTTATCACGTCACGCTCATGGGAGGGAATTTGTTGTTATAAGGCGTAGCATAGTCTTCCTAAAGCCTTTGACACACTTTGCTGCTGGCAGACGCTTGTATGAGCACTGTTTTGTTGTTTTATACGGCGCATTTCCTTTGCAAATAAGTGTTATTTTCTTTGTCTCGTTCATGTTTTGCTGCTGCAGTATTATTCTGCAGTTACGGGACACAGTAATATCCTTTGTTAGAGTATTAGTTCTTACCAGTGAAAATCACATAAAATTTAACTGAAAACTAAAACAATGAAAAATTCCCGGAATTTTAAACAGTTCCCGGGTTTTTCCCGGATGAAACAATTCCCGGATCGTATACACCCTGAACCACTAACAGGCCAGTAATGCATGGGGGAGACAGCAACTGCAAATACTGACTTTCTTGTTTATTTATTTATCTAGTTTTTTTTTAATTTTCAGAGAGACTATAGTTGCCAGAAGGATGCACACTTGTAGATAAACTCATACAGTACCAAAACAGACTGCTGTGAAGCGTAGAGAATCAGTTTTTAGCCATTACTTTAGAGATAATTTTGATCATGTTGAACTTTACAACTTATTGACACTAACATTAACGATTAATCAAAAACACCACAGCTGTACTACTAATACACATTTAACTGTGCTGGTCACACCATGTAGATTAGATTGCCACTGTACTTCTGAGACTCCAGCTCAGAATGCATGTATGTGAACAGCAGTGTTAGCTGCCTGAATAGTGGATCAGAATCTGTGAATCTACCTACAGTCCTTACTGTGAGAAGTCACCAAGTAAGGGGACAGTGGAGAGATTACAGCCACTTGTGAAGAGGAACAAATGTATTACATTCTTAAAGGAACTAACACCTAGTGACAAAACCCAAGGATGATGAAGCTGTGCATTCTGGCGAGGTATCATGTATCTGAGCTACAATTGGGAACTCGAGAAAAAGGCAACAGCCAGTCAAATAAGTAGGGGGTTGCAGCCAGCATTGACCATAGCTCAGCTTTTCTAGGTGGCACAGAAAGAATGTGAGTCACACCTCACCTGTCAGTCCCATGTCAACAGATGTTGTGAAAGGGACACACACCCTGCTATGTCTCAGCTTGGTTTAATGCAAAGCTAGGAAGACACTCTCCCATCTCACTACCCTAATGACAGACCTTGTTTTTATGTTAGGAAAAAATAGAGAAACACCCAATCTTCATAGATTTTGGTATACTCAATTTGAAAACGATTTACAAGGTTAGAGAACATTTACAATGACAAAGTAGAGTGTGAGTGAGTGTGTGGTGGTATTCTTCTGAAAATCACACCTACTGGGGCAATTCCTGCGTCTACTTGTCACTGCCTGCTGAAATGCATGTCATGGTCCAAGGTCTGAACTTAGCTTCAGTATGCACATCACTTCACAACTACTCGTGTGAAGTGACCTACCAAGCAGGGAAAAAAATTAATAATAATGTGTGCAACAGTGTGGACAATACAGTCCAGGAGTACATAGTGGCAGATAGCTAGCGAGCATTAATGTGAACCAGAGTGGTTGTTTCATTAAAAGGTATGATTTCCTCACCATATTGTTCTGTAAATTTACAGTCCAAAATCTTACAAACCTGCATGTTACCTTACTTCCAATGTGCAAATTGAGGTTTCCTTTTTTGTTGCTGCAACATGGGGTTGACACTGTCAATGTAATAAAGAATACTGTCCCCCCACACATGGGCAACTGGAGGATAACAAATATTGACATAATGTTTGTATACTCGTATATACTATGTAGAATCCTTTGGTGCAATAATGATAGGGTTTTGAATATACAAAGATTTTTAATTAGGAAAACATTTACACTGAGGCAGGGTTTGTGTGTATATAATTTGTGGACTCTTTCATTGTAATGGAAATGATAGTTCACATTTTACACCACCGTTTACCAGGAATTGTGATTGACAGTGTATACTAGTTTGTGAACATTTCATTTACAAGGTTAGAGAACATTTACAATGACAAAGTAGAGTGTGAGTGAGTGTGTGGTGGTATTTTTCTGAAAATCAATGAATTTTTATGTTAGGAAAAAATAGAGAAACACCCAATCTTCATAGATTTTGGTATACTCAATTAGAAAATGATAATTTTTGTTTTTTAATTCCTGTTTTTGTACTATATGAGGTTTGTTACGTCCTCATTACTGTTCTTCTAGCTTTCATTTTCTTGTTACATCGGGAATGGTACTGAAACCACATGTGAATGCTGTGTATCGCACTTTATAAGATACGTGCATTCCAATGTGAGGAGACGATCTTGAACACACCCTCAGTTACATCAATTGGTGAACACATGCTCTGCATGATATGTTTTGCTTCTAGCTAACAGCGTGAGACTGTTTGCCTTCTGGAGTTATCTATTGAGTGTTGCAACTTTTAGGCAAGTTTCTGAGTTGCTGTTATGGCCAGACAGATTTGTTAGCAACCCCAACAATTTTTGTTACATGTGTGGATACATAATTTTTGGACAGTGGAAATGAACCTTGTCACACACAGTGAAAAAAAGCTTATTTTCTATATTTCAGTTGCCACTGAAACATTTCCGTCAGAAATGTTTCATGTAATCTTTCTCACAATGTTATTTTCACTTGATACTGGCACCTTGAATTGTTGGTGCATTTCTTGGCCCAAGCCAGGAGAAAACTAAGCAGTGCATATTTCATGATAAATTAACTTAATGGTGCAGGCAGACTATGCTCCACATCTCTCCAATGTATTTATATAAGCATATTTATGTTCCATGCAAGCCCTTAATATTATTTATATTTTGTGCTTCCACATTTCCCAGCCTTCCTTACCCTCTGTGCGTAAGAGTGAGTGGATGTATGTGTTTCTACAGTATTTAGTAGTGCAGCACTTTGCTGTCTGCTGTAGACACGGGGTGGCAAACTTAGTGGACTCAGGTAAAGCAAAGAAGAGGTTTATGCCCTATAAGGGGTCTTTCAGATGTATGAGTAATTTCACAGCTTTCCACACATGGTCATAAATTCTTTCTATGTGCCCTCAGCACTATCCCATTGTATTTTCAAATGGCTCTGAGCACTATGGGACAAACATCTATAGTCATCAGTCCCCTAGAACTACTTAAACCTGACTAACCTAAGGACACCACACAACACCCAGTCATCACGAGGCAGAGAAAATCCCTGATCCCGCCGGGAATCGAACCCGGGAACGGGAAGCGAAAACACTACCGCACGACCACGAGCTGCGGACAATTGTATTTTCTATGGTGAACTCTTGTTCAAAAAATGGTTCAAATGGCTCTGAGCACTATGGGACTCAACTGCTGAGGTCATAAGTCCCCTAGAACTTAGAACTACTTAAACCTAACTAACCTAAGGACAACACACACATCCATGCCCGAGGCAGGATTCGAACCTGCGACCGTAGCGCTCGCGTGGTTCCAGACTGTAGCGCCTAGTAACGCTCGGCCACCAGCGGCCGGCTGAACTCTTGTAATAAAAAATATACAGTGTAGTTTAATGTTATCACACGATTTAATTGCTTTAAGCACTGATTGTCATGTAACTGTTTTGTTCATGGGCTGCATGCACAGATGAGTAAATTTAGTCAACAGCTTCTAACATTTATCATTTGCTAATTTTTTTTCAATTCATTTGGATTTTTTTCATCATGGCATGTATTTATCAATTTAATTTACCTCATAAACATTCAGAAAATTGACAAACACTCCATTTAATTAGGTCTTTCACTTATGTGGCTCTTTTGTGCATAGGCTTACTTTGTGTGCAAGTGCCCAGCACCATTTCAATTTTTTACAGCAACCTTAATGTATTGGAAGGCATGAACCTCATGGTTTGAAGTCATGTTGTGACGGACTGACTTCCTTCAATCTGTATTCTTTAGTGTGAACTTAGTGTGCATGTGAATTTATCCTATCCTACCCCCATTTTGAATGAATTATATCAGTATCCAACTTACTGTTCACAGGAATGATATCAGTATGTAAAAGCTAGCAGTGGCAACTTTAAGTTAACTTTATTTCTTACGCAGTGTTTAAAATTTTCTTTCCATGAAAATAAATTGTTAAAAGTTGATGACTGTTTCTCAAGCAACCACCTCCTTGTTAGAACAGGCACAGTACATCCAGCCTGGCATTTTTCACAACAGTTCTTGTAGGCCAATTTGTTTCATGTTCCTTAATGGGAATTTAGTACTGTATAATGTGTTGAGACTTAACCTCCTGTTACCTTTCACCCTGAAGGAATCTACTTCATAAATTGTTTGACTCCAAGTGATCAACTGATGAAAGCATTTAAGGATATATAACTAATGTGTATAAAAGCAGTGATTAATTCCCTTTCTTGTGACTTAATTTTCCAAACTTAACTGGGCAACGACTAAATAATTTAATTAAATGTGGAACGAGCTGAGCAGACCTGCTTATAAAACAGAAATCATTTACCATGTAGGGGACCAATCAACAGCAGGGGCTCCTCATTTTTGTTATATGAATGGATGAAAGGAAAAAATGTCCATGTATTTTGCAGTGCTGATCATTTGGTGTGTCACTACAAAACAAATGAGAGTGTGCTACTTCTGCTTGGTGCCTCTGCTCAATAAGTGCTTTAACAAGATAAAGGATTCTAATGTACCTAGTACGATGTGACCAGTACCTCATGGAGTAGGTCTTCCAGTTCCAGATCCTCTGTAAGCCACAAGAACAAACTGTCTAGTGACAGTGAAGATGACAACCAGTCAGATACATGCCATCCTTCCATATTTAACGGATCCAGTCATTACACCATCATCTAGTAAAATGCACAAAATCACACAAAGTGAGCTAAATGATCTTGTTGGAGACTTGAACCTTCCAAAACATAAAGCCGACCTATTAGCTTCCGTTTCATGCAGTGGAACCATCTGGAGGATACAGCTCAAGTATGTACATTTCGCCAACATCAAAAGCCATCTGAAAGAGTTTTCACCACAACAAATGTAGACATACTGTACAGATGTTGAATGTTTGATGCAAGAACATTATATCTCATATAAACAGGACAAATGAAGACTTTTCATTGATGGTACAAAAATTAGTTCTAAAGCTGTGCTAGTACACAATTGCTTGTATGTACCGATTTAGGAGTCAGGCTTATGGACCTATAATGTGGATATACTAAGTACCTTTGCTAAATTTGTGTTGGGACAGTCATGCTAACAATTTATGTTACAACAAACAGAAGGACTCACCATGAAAAAAAAGCTTTATTGCATGGCAAGAAAAAGACCTCATGGGAACCAAATGTAAATCTCAGTAAAGTCCTGCCACTGCCGCCGCCACCACACGTCAAGCTAGGATTGATGAAGTCATTTGCAAAAGCAGTGAATAAGAGCAATGAACGATCATTTAAATACTTGCATGGAAAATTCCCTGCACTGAGTGTTGAGAAGAACAAGCTGGGACAATTAATTGGTCCACAAAAAAGTAATTTGAGTGTATTTTCCGTCCCAATGAGCTAAACATGCGGCAATGCTTTCAGAAAGTTACGTCATTGTTATTTGGCAATAGGAGGGCTGAAAATTACACTGGAGTTGTAAATGACCTTATTTGTGCCTAGGAGAAACTGAAATGCAATATGACTCATGTATTGACTTTTCCCTGCAGACTGTGGGGCATTTAGTGATGATCATGGTGACGGGTTTCACCAAAAAATCTTTGTATTGGAATATCAATGCCAAGGAAGATTCAATGCTTCAGCATTTGCACATTTCTGCTGGACTTTGCAGACAGGTTTGGATCTACACCATAAGTGGCAGGCAAAGACAAAATTCATGCTGTAAAAAAAGCAGCTGTAAACAGTTAATCTTTATTTGAACTAAACTGCTGTATTGGTGTTTCAGTAAAAATATTAACTTCAACACACTATACCTAATAAAAACTAAAGCCATTCTACAACAACAGACTCCATATTTGTACCAGTACATCAAATTAATCCCAAAAACACTGTTAAACATTCTGACGCAACCAGTTACAGGTGGTCCTACAGTTCAACACGGATTGCAAACTACAGTGCACTTCGACAGGTTTCACATCAACAAACATTACAAGAGGTTTAAGAAATAAGTGAGAGATAAAAATCATAGGACTGACTGGGGATCGAACCTGAGAATTTAGGATTTGTAAATTGGCACTTTACCATTAAACCAGGCGATAGTTAAAAAAACGTGAAAAAATGACAACTCCCCATAAATTCTAGCTAGAAAACTGTTACCTCAATCACATATGTGTGTATACATATATTAACTATTTAATTGGTTTAGACGTGTTACACATATCACTGTTACTGTCCCCAGTTGCCCTAAACCCTTTTATCTGCATCTTTAATTCCTTCATTAGGTGCTCTGGAGGTGCGTGTATGTGGCCGCTTGCCACTACCTGTGTACTTCCTATGTATTAAGATGGGTGACCACTCAGATTTCTGTGTGCTCCGGATGCATTAATGCACAAGGCACTTAGCAGCCAGGTAGAACAGCTGAGTAGCTGCATTCCTGTGCTTTGTGCTCAGTAGCTGTACAACGTTTGACCTATGTGCAACGTTTGACTTGTGTGCATTTGCTGCTGTGATTTTATTTGTGTTAAAGTTTTCATCTTTGTTTTTTTACTGAAAAAATGGCATGCCATTGTGGTTGTACAGAGGAAGCAATCAAGAAGATGGTGACAGGTAATTATACTTTGTACTTAACATCACAGGATAAAAGCAGATTATCGGATGCCTCTGTATAGAGGCCATTTCAGTAGTGCTGCTGGAGAGACTAGTTGGCAAGCTGATACCCACTACATGTGGCTATAAAGCACTCTACAGGTTGTCAGCAAACAACTGTCTTGATGTAAACTGAAATAATTAAACCATTTAGTTAAGTCGTGATTACATCTTGAGACATAATAACAATCAGGTTTAGATCAAAGCTGAAATCAAACAATGGAAAATCCAGGATGGAATGTTACAATATTATGAAAAGGAAAGTTGCTACTCACCATATAGTAGAGATACAGAGTCACAGATAAGCACAACAAAAAGACTGTCAAAAATAAATCTTTTGGGCCATAAAGCCTTAATCAAAAATAGACCCCACACACACACACACACACACACACAGGACTGCAGTCTCAGGCTGCTGTAGTGACACTGTGTAGCCATGTCTACTTTTGACGAAGGCCTTACAGGCCGAAAGCTTTATTTGTGACAGTCTTTTATCGTGCCTATCTGCGACTCAGCATCTCCGTTGTATGGTGTGTAGCAACTTTCCTTTTCATAATATTGTTGAATTAAAGCCGAGTAGCCCACAAACAACATCCTAAATATTAATATGTGGAATTCAAGAGTATTCTATTTTTGATGATATATTGTTATTAAATGAAGCACATTGTTTCATTAAAAAACCACAATAGTTACTTCCATATCTCACAGATAGTTTCGAGTATTAATGACAGGGCAAAACACGCACCTCTCTGCATGCTATAATTTCAAGAAATTTTGTTTCAGTAACTTGAACCATTTATGACAAATGGGTGTTACGATTACATGATACATGCTGTGAGTGTACAGAACAATGGGCACACTGCACGGAACCCTCTTGTACATATAAAAAGCCAAAATATTGAGAATCACTCTGGTTTCAGCTTTGAATACAATTTCCATATGTTAGTTACATTTTATACACAGCAATGAATGACCTAAAATGAGCCATATGCAAAGTCTACACAAAGTTTGTTTTTTTACCCCTGCAGAAAAAATTTCATGCAATGCTTCACTTAATTTGATGCAGCACAATAACTATGATGAATAACAGAAGCAAATTTAATCCCCTATCAACCGAATATCAGGCTGTAAGATATAAGAGAATAAAAGTTTTTCACCACACCATTTTCTTAAAATTGCATAATATGCACAGCCAGCATGTCTGCTAAAGCACGTCGCTAACAGGTCATGTCTGCGCTGTGCATATAAGACAGAGTAACCACGTTGCAGTTCTCTAAGTCACTTGGTAATCTGTCCCCCTGTTACAAAGTGTTCAGTTTGCTGTCATGTATGAAACAAATTACACATGAAATTATATTATGAAAAGGACAGTTGTTAGTCACCATATAGTGGAGATGCTGAGTCACAGATAGGCACAACAAAAAGTGTGTCACAAATTGCGCTTTCGGCCAACAAGGCCTTTGTCGAAACACACACACACACACACACACACACACACACACACACACACACACACACACAAAAAATCACTGTCTCTGGCAGTGAAAGCTTGACTACAAGCAGCAGCGCATGATGGGAGTAGCAACTGAGTGGGGTTCAGGAGAAGGTGGGGGTGGGGAGGGATAGCATGACAGGGGTGCAGGACGATAAAGTGCTGTTAGCAAGAGTGCAGGGACGAGATGGAGAGAGGCTGGGGCAGCTAGGTGCAGTTGGGAGGTTAGACACAGGGCGGGGGAGAGGGAGGTGGTAGTGGAAAAGGAGAGAAGTAAAAAGACAGTGCCTTGGTGGAATAGTGGGCTGTGTAGTGCTGGAATGGGAACAGGGAAGAGGCTAGAGAGGTAAAGAGAATGACAACTGAGGGTTCAGGCCAAGAGGGTTAAGGGAATGTAGGGTATACTGCAGGGGAGTTCCCACCTGCACAATTCAGAAAAGCTGGTGTTGGTGGGAAGGATCCAGATGGCACAGGCTGTGAAGCAGACACTGAAATGAAGAATGTCATGTAAAGGCAGCATGTTCAACAACAGGGTGGTACAGCTGCTTCTTGGTCACAGTTTGTTGGTGGCCATTCATGTGGACAGGCAGCTTGTTAGTTGTCATGCCCACATAGAATGCAGCACAATGGTTGCAGCTTAGCTTTTAGATCAAATGACTGGTTTCACAGGTAGCATTGCCTTTGATGGGGATAGGTGAGATTTTTGCTGGACTGTAGTAGGTGATGGTGGGAGGATGTATAGGAGAGGTCTTGCATTTAGGTCTATTACAGGGATATGAGCCATGAGGCAAGGGGTTCATCCTGGATTTTCCATTGTTTGATGAAATTATCAAAGACAGTTTATGAAACAGAATCAATAAACATGGAGCGAAGAAAATTATTATTGGGGCTTCCAATTACTGCAGAGGTATATATACGACATCAAGGATAGAGTTATCCTTTCCTTTAGATACTACTGTTATGAATGTATGGAGGACAGCAGGTGCTGTGAAAGAACGCTACGTTACTGAAGTGCATCCAAAGCAACATGTCTCTTTTGGCATAGGCTTATAAAATCCTACTAAAGACTCCACAACAGATGAAATTCCTAGCTGTGAAACAATATTGACACACCTTTGTGTTTATCTATGCAGTAATTCATTTCTGGAGAAGATTTAAGGGGAAAAATTTAAGTCATCAGAGTAACTATCTTTATTTTGTATTGGGGTTAGGTAGGTGAAAGCTGAAGATGAAAGTCATCACACCTGGATCTCCAGAATATTCAGCACAGGCGAGCTGGACTGTGCGGCTTAACTATTCCACAGGTAGCGGCTGGAACGCTGTCTCAGCACAGGTAGCAGTATAAGGCGACGACAAAGCCACACTCACCATGGAATGCAGCAAGCATGTCTGTAGCAGTTTAAGTGTTATGATCTTCAGATAGTGGTGTAGTGGTTAGCGTCACTGCCTCTATACCTCAGGTCCCAGGTTTTATTCCAGGCTCAGTCAGAAATTTTCTTCAAACAGGGACTGGGTGTTTATGCTGCCCTTATCATTTCATCTCATTTTCATTGACATGCAAGTTGCTGAAGTGGCATAAAATAAAAAGACTTGTAGCAGGTAGCCAAACAATCCCACAAAAGATCTCCGGCCAATAATGCCATACCATCATTTCATTTCAGGTATAGTAAGCAGTCAGCAACTTTTGAGTGTTTGTTTCTTTTGAGATGGTTATCATCTTAATTCTGAATTCACATTTTGGACGGGCTTACAAAAGGCAAAGATGCCATGAAATTATAGAAGTCACTCACAGATGCTACAGTTAGGGAGAGAGGGATTCCTGTTGCGCACATTGCCTTGCTGGAATTGATACAGTGAGGTATTTCTTGATGAAAAGGTTGTGTCAGGTAACGAGATATTAGGATCTGCTTGGGGCGTACGTAACCAGCTACGGCATCAACCTGGAAGGAACAATTTACAGCTGACCCTAGGACGGTGCACTCCAACTACTGTTAGAAGGGTTAACACTTCCCCCCACTCGCTACTACTCAAGAGAAGAGAGATTTTCACACATACAGTTTAATTATGGGACCAGATCATGGTGTGAAATTGAGAGTCCTAAAATTACAAGTAATTAGCACAGTGAGCAATCTGGTTTAATAAGAAAGTGGAAAAAATAGGTAAATACGGATTATATTAAAGTCACCTTTATCTGTATGTGGCATGATAATGCTTTTTCTGGTAAAATGAGACTAGGTCACCTGTTTCACAGATTTTCAACACAAACTGAAATAATCATCTAATTCCTAAATGCCCTGTTAATTTCAGTAACTCTGAAGGTATGATGCATACACATTCAGTGTTCTTGACAAATTCTACATTACTAGATGATCTGTTTCTTCCAGCCCAGCTCCCTCTTCCTTCTCTTCATTATAATTGTAATTATGTCAAAATCCACTCTGCTCTCTGATCCAATTTTTTTTTTTTCCCCTAAGTAATTCCAAAATCTCGCCGTTGCTCAATGACCAATCATCATTTTTCATATTAAAGTCCGTGCCTCACGGAAATGTACAAAAAAACAAAGTTGGTAATGAATGGCTGGAAAGAAGATTAACAATAAAAGTCCTGTCAATGGCAATGTCATCAGAGGCTCAGCACACACTTTAATATGACATGGATAGGGAAGAAAATCAGGCAAAGAAATCATTCCAGCATTCAACATAAGCAATTTAGGGAAACCGTGAAGTCTCTGGAAAGACACTTCCAGAGGGGGAAGAAGTCTAGTAAATTGAAACTCGTGGCAGCCTACCCAAAATTATGGCACCTCGGATGCGAATGGTTCCTTGAGGTTTTCAGTGTACTACTAAACTTGTACAACATTTTTACTGAAATGATAATCAATATGCTGCTGATAGGGAAGAAAATGTAAACCTTAAATAAATAAATAATAATTCAATGTGTGAGATTCTCTTGCAGGAGTTTTCTTGGGTTTTCTGTTTCTCAAAGCAGTTTCTTGAATTTTGTTAGAATAAGCATGTGAAAATGAAATCCAAACTAAGTATGTCACTAATCTTTTTTTAATCATGTTGAACATTTACACATAATTATGTATTAATGCTTTTATTTCTTTTGTGCTTTTCCCCCCCTGAAGAGTCATGGTCTGCCACTAGGTGTTCAAACTTGTCCTCAGCCTCAGTTTGGCACTGACCATTCATCTGCATCAACATGTGGTTGATGGTGATTCCCACATAAACAGTCAGTATCTGTTGCTGTTTAACACAAGAGACTTACCCTCTCGTAGAAGATGATATGGCCAGAAAGGACTAATATTTTGCACAAGCTCAGTATAGAATAGGTCTTGCACTCCTACTCTCATGTAAATACCGTACGATCAAAGAGACAGGTGGTTGGAAGTAGGAGAGGTGTATGGATGGACCAGAATATTACAGACTAGTTGTGGAGCAGATGCTAAGCATTTAAATGTTAAGAAATGGGGAAGAGCACAGATGGATGATATGATTTGGCTGTTACTGTCAGAAGATATACTGGATATTAAAGGAGATGATTCTTTACAGCCAGTCAATGCTGGGTGTCGAAGATCTGTTTGAAGACCGGGTATGTGGTGAAGTATCTTTCCAGCATATTGGGCTAAAGGTGAGCTACCTATGGATAGCAAGAATTTGTGGGAGAGTTTTCTCTTGTGGAATGGGTGTGCGCTATCAAAGTTCAGATAAGTTAGGAAAGTTGCTACTCACCATACAGTGGAGATGGTGAGTAGCAACTTTCCTTTTCATAATATTGTTACGTTTGATCCTGGATTTTCCATTGTGTGGGGTAAGTTAGGTTGTTTTTTGGTTTTGATATAGGCAGAGGTTTTTATACAGCTATCAGAGATGGATGCTAACACCCAAATAAGTAGTTACACATTGCATCGTGTAGGGACATGTGAAATGAATAGGAGTGTTTATGGGGATGTTGCAGATGGAATACGTTAGCAAGAAACTGTCAGAGTGTTTTGAGAGGTTGAAGAAGCCTCGAGATTATCTTTGAGGTTGCATAGCTCATCATGAATAGTGACAATATTATCCTGGATCTTCCATTGTTTCATCATGAATAGTGGTATTCTGTTGCAAGAGTATGATATCACATCATAAAACTTCTTGCAGTAGTGTCTGGAGTGTTGCTCCAGCTGTTGAAGAACGAGGGCTATGAACTGGGGAAAAAGGAACATGGAATTGCAAACTAGGGATATTTATCGAGGCAACAGAGGTAGCTCATGGATTCCTGTGCTATGGAAATGTATCTTTTAAGAACTAAAAATGGAAGGAATTCCTCTCCCAACATTCTGCTAACTGTGAACTAATAACTTTGTTTTTAGCCACTTTTCAACCCATGTCATACAATCTTATGTGCAACACCAGCTTTCTATACAACATATCTGTCAGTCCCTCAATCTCCCTCGCCACTATCTCCAATATTCCCTCTCTTTCATCTACCTTTGTCCCTGTTTCTATATTATCTCCATTTTCCAATGTATCATTGTCTTAATCCACAGCTTGTGTCCACTTCATATGTCAATGAATATTAATTCACACTGTTCTCGCATATGACTCCCTCACCTCTATTTTATCCTGCTGTTTCAATCCCTTTGTATCATTTCCATGTGCTATTCGAACATTCTGCTACCATTCTGCTTTCCACTTGTTGATTGTCCTCTCTACTGCACTATACAAGGAGTAATTATCTCCAGCCATTCAACTGTTTTTGTTCCATTCAGGACTTTATGTAATTATATATATAAACTTTGTAATGTTTCCCACATCTAACATGATATCTTTAGCAGTGCTGACTCCTTAGTTACAAACTAAACAATATCTTTAGTTATAAGCTAAGCATCTTCAGATTCATACTTTGATCTGCTACCACACTGCCTTTTATATTCATACCTTATTTGTCTTACAATGTGAGCAATAGGACGCTGACAGTGTTATTTTTCTAACAATGAAAGTAACTCTCAATTTGTTTTATTTACAAATACAAAGGGTAATACAGTTTTATTTTAATGTAAGCAATCTCACTCATTTTTTGAACAGTACATGTGCTAAAATGTTCCCCCAAAATTGTGCCCAAATCTTCCTTGTAAGCTGCACATTCTGTATATTACGGAAAGTGTTTATTTTTCTTTGTGAAAGGGTTCAGATGAACCACAAAACAAAAGAAAGTCTGACAATGATGGGAAATGGATCTGGCCAGGTCCTTTTAGTGGAAACGTTCTGGCAATTATCTCAGTCCATTTAGGGAAACCACAGAAAACCTGTATCTGCTGTTGCCAACACTATATTCCAAAATTTGCTACATCACATCACACAATGAGGGTTACCTGAATAGGAAGCAAGTGCAACAGCTGCATACTTCAGTTGGGCCTTTTGTATATTATTATGCCTAATATGAGAACAGTGTGATTGGTCAGTTTATTAAGGAGTGTTTTACAGAATGAATTGCACTTGATTATGCCAGGATAAGTGAGGTCTTGCACAACAACCACTCTGCAAAGATAAAATTTCAAGTGTGTTTGTGACACTTTGACAATATTCATGAGACTTACTTCAACAGTGCCAACACTGTTTGCAAATTGAGTATCAAGAGCTCCTTTTCACGGTGTGCCTCAGTGTCTTGACCAGAAGCAGTTTCATAAGTGTATATTACAGCTAGGGACATCATCGTGACATACAACAATGATGGAACAACCAAGGAATCTTCTTCTCGAACAGGCAATAATTTTTTAAAAAATTATTCCACAACAAACACATGATATGTATTGTTCTACTACTGCTCAAGTGGTATCTTCGGCAAGCACAAAGTACATGCACTTAGCATAAGGGGCAGAAAACACCGATTCCTGGGGCACAGTCTCTAGTTAATTTCTGTAAATTCAACCCTTTTGTAATTATGTATCATCATACATAAACATGGTAAGGATCAAATGATTGCATGAATGTAACATGAAATAATCACAGTTCACTATACTTTACTAACTTAACAAGAACAGAATACAAATAATGATCATACGTTAATTAGAAGTTCGCCACTTTGTGACCTATAATAAAGGTCAACAACACACATCTTAATTAAAGACCCTTTTCTTGTGAAACATTTTCTCCAACCTGTCTTAATAGAAAAAAATAATAGACTGGGACAATGAAAACACTGTAAACATTCCATGCATTCACTGCAAGGGAAAAAAATAGTGTACAATTTTTAAATACGTAAATCAATTTGACAGTGATAAACAAATAATATACCAACGAGAGATAACAAATTTTTACACAGATGTAAACTTGAGAATTATACACCTGAAGAACTGTAATTCACACATTATGCTGCACGTTATTTTACTTTGACGCTCCCCCCCCCCCACACACAAACTTCCATACATACACATGTGTACATGTACACAAACAATTAAATTAATTAACAACTGGTCTTTAAAAATGAAATGTGAACATGTGGCTCATTCCTCTTTTCACACTATACAAATGGAATGTGATATCTTTTGCGGTATCAAGAACTGTGATAAACTGTTCCACATCAGACACACTTATAAGGCCACAATTTGTATAGAGAATACACAGCTCACACGTTAAGTAACTCATCGATGTCATCAAGGACAACATCATCATATGTTGAAATCTCATTTGCTGCTACTGTACCATCAGTCTCTTCATCAGTTTCCAGCAGTTCATCTTCATCTTCCTCTGCTGTCATTTCTTTAAACATTGAAAGTGGGGGGCATTCACCACGAAAATTCTCACGTGACACACCATTGGCTTTCAGATCTCTCGTTGTACTGTCTGGCATTCCCAAACCAGACGACGTTGTTACTTCGGAATCTCTACGTCTTTTTAGTTTGACAACACCAGAATGGGTAATAACATCTGGTGGTGCCCTGGGTGGAGGTTTCCTCCTAAGTTTTTTTGGAGGGGCAGAAGTCCTCTCGAAATCTGCTAACCTCTTATACTGCACCTCACTGCTACCTGCTTCACTGCTCTCTGTTTCCTCCTCAGTCACTCCTCGTCGACCACGTCGTATCTCTTCAAGAGTGAGCACTCTAAACGTGGAAGGATCTGACGCACCTTCAGTCCTGCGAGATATCTTGGAACGCAGGTCACTCGGAGCTTGTGGCGCACTCCCTCCTCCATCGTCTCCGTAGCCATAGAACGCAGCAGACTCAGCCTGGATACGTTCTAGTCTGATCTCCTCCAGGGTCTTAACATGCACCTTCCTCTGTGGCTTCTTGGTAGGGGTCGTGGTAGGAACACTTTCATTGTCTGACTCTGCAAGAACACGCACAATAGCAATATATTAGCCAAAATCTGAAATTTTGAACTTTTCATCTGAAAAGATTTTTCTCTCTTTTGGAGAGGCAATATTGCCAAAATCAATCATTAGATAAGAAATGGCTTTATTTTACTACTTTGGTGGCATTCTTGCAGATCAGCAATTATTTCATACATACAGTTTTTGTAAACATGTTTATTTGTCACTTATTATATATATTTCCTGCTGCAGCAGGACTGGTACACAATTTCTGCTCAGCAATAAATAAAAACTGAATAATATTGAAGATCAAAACAATACAGTCGCAGTATTACTTTCCATAGTAATGAAAAACAAAGAAACGTTATTCATAAATTGTGTTCCATTTTAAACTATACAATAAAATCTGAATAAATGAAGCAGCCAAATGGAATAATAGTGCCTGCACTAAAATGGCAGTACTCTGCAGCTACAGAAGCAGCAACTTTATATACACATGAAATCTCATAAAAAGACCATTATTGCAAAATTTTCAGATGGAGATGTCACAATAAATAGAGTCTTCAAATTGACAAATTTTGATGATTAGTACATATTAAGAAGGATGAAGGTTGAACACAACAACCTAACCTATACCACAAGGTGATAAGTAAAATGCAACACAGAACCAGGAATCACAAATGCTAGTCATATTTTAATATTGTGTATTGACCCCACAATGCAATATAAATATCTTTCCACTCCCTAAATTCAGTAATTAATAATAATCAAAAGCACACATTGTGGCATTGTAGCTTTCTGCATACACATGCACCACAGACAGACAGGTGAGAACATCAGTATATGCTAGCACTTTTCTAATAAACATTTATAAATTATTGCACACAACTAAAGAGACTGGGTATTATACGTTAGTTGTACAAATTAATATCACTGTGGCGTACTTTGGTTATTAAGTCAGTTCTCACCACCAGGAAATACAATAAACATTCATCTCTACTTACAATATGACATGTTAATGAATAGGCAATTTCATTATGAACTCTCACATTACAAAAGATAATAATATAAGCATACTCTACGTTAATATGCTTCAGGATAGTTCACTGCCATAGAGCAGTTTCATACTTCTCAGTTTTGTAGTTACTACTCAAGTACAAGATTCATGAAGAAAATGAATTCTCACAAATATGTGCACTAAGTCATTAAAAGACCCAAATAAACTGAAGTGGATAGCAGCAGAAATTAATATTTTAACAACTAAGCAGCAACAGTTCTGCACACCGATTAAAGATAGCTAACAAAGACATAATCTAGAGTGAGAAACTCATGGGATCAATATGTAATACAGGATTGTTGTTAATATCAGCTGTATTACTTTTATGTTCAATGAATGATTCCACTTTTACTGTAACAATCATGAAAACTTATTATTCTGCTATTTTATTTTTTCAATTGCTGTTAACAGTGCCTTGCAGATCTGTTTCTAAACAAAATGGAGTAATACAACTGTAACATGGTATATGGATATTGAATTTTAACATAATAATTAACAATGAAGCTGACTCAACGATTTCACAATATTACGTGTAATAATTCAAAATCACAATCCAATAGGAAGGCATTTCCTGAGTATTAAGAGTCACAGATCTATTTCCCCCCCCCCCCCCCCCCCCCAGCAAACAGCACTCAAGTCTGAGAAATTTTCAGAATATTAGTATCGTGTACTGCAGGAACTTGGCAAAATATCCTGGCTGCATTGGTATTACTGAATTGCACAAAGAAGAAATGCACAGGATAACAGTCCGAATCGTTTAGTCTGAATATAAACGAGTTCTCATTTCTAAACATATTTGTCCAACATGCTGCAACTAATAGTACCAGTGCAGTAGTCTGATAAAAAAATAAGAAGAAAAGGACCATACCCACAACTGAATATCATTTGCAATTAGTTATGTAAAAAAATTAACAACCAGTCTTGTCAAAGCACATACTTATTGCCATGGTAAATGAGCAAAATTACTTGAAAAATTGAGGAAAAATACGGTATGATCGAAAGAATTAACTATGTTCTCCTAAAGCAAATAATCAAGCTTTCATAACATTTCAAACATATTAGAAACACAATTAAACAAAAAGAAATAAAAGATCTGATAAACATATACTCTTACAATGTCAAAATAACACATTTATAATTAGATACATATCATGTTATAATAATTACTCAAAAAAATTTAATTCATGACTTCATTGCTTTATGTTATAATAATTATGTAATAACTCAGCATGACAGCAGTGTTAAGATTAAAATGATGTCACTTCTGAAACACGGATCATGTCCAAGTTTGGAGACAAATAACAGAAGATCCAACATTTTAATCTACACACAAGTATTACAGAGACCAGTAATACTGTAACATAATAACATCAAATAACTCAGAAATATAAATGCTTTTACATGTGGACTGAAAAAATGTCTCCCCCCCCCCCCCCCCCCCCCACGCACGCACGCACGCACACACACACACACACACACACACACACACACACACATGGAAAAACTACACTCAACAGGCAGACACAAACATGATGAGCAAATAACTGTGTAATGTCAGAAACACAATCTCCCCCCCCCCCTCCCCAAGTACACACACAGACAGACAAATAGAGATAAATAAGCATGGGACGGAAAAGCCAAACAGAAAATCAAAAATAGTCTGCCTTACTATGTGGAACATAGATCTATGCCACTTATAAAAATGTAATTCAAACAACACTTCTCCCTACACCATAGGTGAAAAATACAACCATGTTTATCAAGAACCAAGATGATTGATTCTCACAAGAATTAAGAAACACTAACCCTCTGAAGAAAACACAGAGAACATCAAGTGCTGGCACTCAAGATTCAACTGTTGAAAACTGAAGGATGTATTCTCAAAATCAAGATGTTAATTGCGGACAGTCTAATAGAGCCGCATACCTTCCTCAAAGTTGACTACAAGAGGATCAACAGGTGGACTTCCGTATCCAGCAACACTGTCACTTGCACTTCCTGGCTGCTGCTGTTGTAATGGAACAACAGGCCTGCGACCACGTCCAGCGCCCAAAGATGATGCATCTGCTTCTGTTGTTGTGGGCAGGACTCCTCCAAGGCGGTCATTGTTGCTATAGCCAGTGCTCACTTCACCGGGTGCTGTGGACCATATGAAAGGACATCAATATTATCATCACCATAGTCCCTTACATGTGTGAATGACCTACCCTTCACATATAAAGCGAAGATGTTAATTTTTCTAGAAGACACAAATCTTACAATTAAGCTTCTCAGAGATATAGCAACAGAAGAAATTGTTAATGATTACTTCAAATGACTGAAGTCATTCTGTGCAAATAAATTTTTAATAAACTAAGAATGAAGTACGTTCAAGTTCTCTACAAGCTCTTCAAGGTCCGAGCATCTATGCCGCGAAAATCTTTACTGGAAGAAATACAGCACTTTTCAAATTGCTAATTTCAGTGAATTCTCATCTTCACATAATTTTTACCTTCAGACACAATTAATAAACGGCTTACCTTATCAATACATATATAAATTTAAGTTCCCTCACCACATTTTTTTTTCTATATCTCAGGATAATCTGAGAAAATAATATAGGGATTTTAATACGGTTTTCACTAACAGACAGACTCATTCACAAGGGAGGTTTGTGGGCACAAGAGAAAGGCAAAGACTGCCCAACTGCAGCACAAAGCCAACACAAACTACCACATTTCCTAAGGGACCTGTGTTACATGATGTATCAGATATTAATTTGATGAGAACACTTTTTTTTTGTATAGAGTGAATGTTTAAGGAGTGTGAAACAAAAGACAACTGGGACGTATCTCACAGAAAATGTAGCTCAAGCGAAACCAGCAGTGCAGTTGGGTGAACTGGGTGGCAACGTACGCAGTGGCTCGTAAACAAAATTATTGCTACATTGGACAACTGGCCCACCTGGAGGTACTTAGCTGCGCAGAGCTGGAATAGGTCACTAGCTTTGTACATTTCCACTTGCTATTACTGCTACATCGGACAGCTCGCCCTGCTGTAGATACTTAGCTGTGCACCAGCTGGGGTAGGTCACTACTTGCTATTACAAAAGTACTTTCAATGGCACCATGTCACTATGACAGAGAAGGGGAGCGGGGGACAGGCAGCAAAGAGTGACCATTGCAAATAATATGTAATGCTCACTCATAGTCAATTCCTAGTCATCATTTGAAGGAGTACACTTGCATTTACTGAAACACATCATTGAGCACAATTTGAGACTAGTGACAATGTTCATATTTACAACATTAAAAGAAATAAGTGGCCCTCATTACTTCCTACACAGTTGTCAGTTGTGCAAAAAGGTGATCAAAATGCAATTACAAAATGTTCATCATTTGCCCAATAACATTCTTCTGGCAAAACTACTTACTCTATAGACAAATTTTAATTAAAAACTTGCATAATATCTGATACAATAAACACAAATTTATAAAGGCAGGCACTCACTTGCAGCTGAATTAGTTCTACTTTTAAGAGTGGTTGCCTTTCCTCATTTTTGTTTATTGTCTCCATCCACGAATTTTCATTGTCATAATAGAACATGCATGTAGGAGTCAAAGACTTTTACTTTACTCTAAAAGTTAAGTGCATTTCAAGACTAACACTATTAGTGTTAGACAAATATGTTCATATTTGTTTTTAATAATATGTGAATGGTAAATCTGTAGCCATACACACAAAAAATGATGTATACATAACTTGCAAACTGACTCTCACCAAATCATATCGATAGAAATTGTGTAAATGATTTCGGAAATATGGAATTATGTACCTATCTGCAAGACTTAAGTGACTCCTATTCCATTACAAGCACTGTATACCCCGTTTGAGTTGATTACATAATATTAACTTTATGAAAGAATCTGCTGCTCTATATGATATTATCATAATTTTTTCAACGATCACCTACAGGGCACACAATCTTTCAATGCTACTTCCTCTACTTCACCTAACTTCAGAATACCCAAAGCATTGCTGAAAGCCACTAGAATATACCAATGTAATAGCTTTTCTGAAATTTTTTTTATTAAAAAACCAACATGGTTATATTTTTTCCCTCCGTCATACCACACATCAGCTGTGGCAAGACACTTGTTGTTTGAATCACACAAAACCATCCACATTTAAGCTTTTCATGTTCGCCCTAAACAAGTTAAGGCAAATGCCAAGAGAAGATACCTTTGAAAAAGACACAGCTGACTTCCTATTCCGTCCTTCCTCAAACTAAGTTTGTGCCCTCTTTCTAATGACCTCATTGTAGATCCCAATATTCCTTTCACACAACTTTGTGAAAATTTGATTGTTTAAACAATCAACCTTCACTGATTTGAGATTCACTAAAAAATAAGGATTTGAATATATTGTCTCATAAACGGGATAACTTTCTAGCACTTCAAATATAAAAATCATGTAATCTGTAAAACAGGTTCATCACTAGTGATTGAGATAAACATATGACATAGCAACTTGACACTACTTTAAAACAAGTGTCAAGAAGAACATGCCAGGAAGTTGCTCATCTTTCTTCAAGCACTCCGTCTTCAGGCCCCAAGTGGCCCACCAGGACCATCCGACCGCCGTGTCATCCTCAACTGAGGATGCGGATAGGAGGGGCGTGTGGTCAGCACACCGCTCTCCCGGTTGTTATGATGGTTTTCTTTGACCGGAGCCGCTACTATTCGATTGAGTAGCTCCTCACTTGGCATCACGAGGCCGAGTGCACCCCGAAAAGTGGCAACAGCGCATGGCGGCCAGATGGTCACCCATCCAAGTGCCGGCCATGCCCGACAGTGCTTAACTTCGGTGATCTGACGGGAACTGGTGTACCCACTGCGGCAAGGCCGTTGCCTATCTTTCTTCAAGGGTAACCCATAAATAACTTCTAATGGCTGTGATGGATTTTTGAAAGGAGATTTTGTCTCCAGCAAAGACATTGTCAGAGGGGAAAATCTGAATGGTACAGTTGGCAGCATTGTTACTTAAATAATGTATAAGGATACCAATATAAAAAATTTTGCACTGGAAATGGCAATAAAAATAAGAGAAATGAGTATGAGGAGAGAGGCAAGAAGATATGTGGCAGAAACCATATCATCTCTCAAATACGCACCTGCCTGCCACCACACTTGAGGAGGGCCAAGTTGCTTGTAGTACTGTCCTTTACACTAGCAAATACAGTACAATCTTGTTAGTACATTCCTCACTACCATGTATCCCACACAGTATGTCAATTTTTGGAACTCCCAGTCCCAACTGCAGTAAACACACATTGAAAGACTCGTTTGTACATTCTCCCTACCTTCTTAGTACATACAAATGCTGGGGTAGCTACCACAACTTTTACTGCCAAGAGTGGCGGGAGTAGGAAATTTGCAGCTGTGGAGTGCAGAAATGGACAGAGAGACAGTGCTGGCAAATTTGCAAGTCTCACAGATCATTTGCTATGGTATAAATGATGTGTGGAAGTAGTTTGTACAGGTTAGCAGTCGCTTTGATGACTTCAAGACGTCGGTAGTGGCCAAACAGTAAACTGTATAGCGTGTAACTCAGATGCTGGTGTTCTTTGTTTGTGATTATCTTTTGACTGACTCTCAGTTTGTGATTTTGGTTGTGTTAAAAACAGTGTACTGGTACGTCATTTATTAAAAGACAGTGAGATAGTTTACAAATGAAGAAAAGTCTAACACTATTCAGGAAGTGAACAAACACACACACATGAAGTGTGTTCGTATTGTTCAAAAACTGAACATTCCTCCATCAACATTACATAAAATTGCGAGCAAAAGAAAAATAATTAAAACATTAGGTTTGTAAGGAGGAAAAATGGCAAAGGAAAGCAAATGTATAACAATCAATTTCCAGACCTGGAAAACATGCTACTGAAGAGGATAGAACAAGTTCATGGTTCGAATATTCCAACTGATAGTACTGTGGTTCATGCTAAAGCAATATATTTGACACTGAAGTTGGGGCTCCCAGATTTCAGAGTATCTAATGGTTGCAGCAAAATGTTCACGAATGGACACTGTTTAGTGTATAAATGTCTTTGATGTGAGGCTGGAAGAGTACATACTGATACAGTTCAGTCAAGGAAAAATACTATTCCCAATCACAGAAAACTACAGCCCCAATGATGTTTTTAATGCAGATGGAACTGTCTTATTTTTTCACCTTCTGTGTGACAAAAATGAGTTCAGAAGTGAAAAATGCCATGGCGGAAAACTTAGCAAAGAGAGGCTGTTGTATTATGTTATAATGAATGTGAAACATGAAAGTTGGAGCCACTAATAATTGGAAAGGCAAAGAGTCTACGATGCTTTAAAATGTGTGATCATTTCCATGTAAGTGTATGCCTAACATGAACGCACAGGTAACAACAGTTACATCGAACAATTCTTAGATGCATGGGATGCAAGGTTGTGTGTTATAAATAGGAAAACACACCTATTTATTGACCGGTGTGCAGTGCATGCCTGAAATACACTGTATCTGCATATGATAAAAAGTAGAGTTTTTTCTCCCAATTCTACAAGCTACCTTCAGCCACTTTACCAATGCATTATAAAATGCCTGAAACAAAAATACAAAAGGTTCTCATAAATAAGATGCTGACCTATCAAGATACTATGATGAAAAAGGTTACGACCTTGTATGCTATGCATTTTGTAGGTGCTTGGGATTCTATACCAGAAAGCACAATCTCTAACTGCTTCAAGAAGACTGGCTTTCATTAGACACTTTCAGAAGACACTGTGCCAGAAAATGTAGGAACTGTAGCTGAACAACAGCAGCAAATAATGTAGCAACAAGAAAACACTAACTAACTTAGTTTTGATGAATATGCTGGATGTGAGGAAGGTTTTGCTGTCTGTCAGCCCATGAAAACTGACAGTGTCTTGCAAGAACAGATGGAAAAGGAACAAGAAAAAGTGAAGATGAGGATGAACCAGAGCATTTCTTACAATGTTAAAAGCTACTGAATGCAATGGACACACTTAAGCATTATGTTTCGATTTTTGAAGTCGATGAAGAAGTGATGGACTTTATTAATTAAGATAGACAATACAATATTAATAACATGACAAAATCAACAATAAACTGTTGAATTTTTTCCAAACCTTTTTACAGACAGGACTTTGCACTCTATCCTGCTGTGTTACAGTGTAGTTAAGCAATAAAAGATGTACAATATACTGATAGATTGTTGAAATGACAACCCTTAGTCAATTATCTGTAGTGTGGAGACACACTAAATGAAAAAAGTTTTGTTTGTTTTGAGAAAAATAATAAAAATTGTAATTTTAGGGTAAAATTTATTTTTCCTACATCACATGCCTTTTTATGTATTTTGGATGCTAGAGGTTAAGCTCTCGTACCACATGACCTTCCTGCATTCCAACTGGCTGATGGTAGAAGGGTACACATCTGCTACATCAGATTTAGCCAATGTCCCCATATTTAACACATTTTTGGTTCTTTTATAGTAACATGTAACTTAGAGTGTTTCTGGGCGTGATATTCTGAAAGTTTTCTCAAAAATGGGACATTCTGAATAATAATTTACAGAAATAGCACATCAGGAAATGTGGTGTTATGAGACTGCACATTACCCCAAATATAGTACCCTTAATTCCATATTTACATTGACAGAAGAATCAAATCATTATTGAATTAGGTATTGTTTGGTAACACATTTCCCTGTTTATGAGGTTCAAAATTTGTGGTCCTTTCAAAAATGTGCTAACAAGAGTCCACTGTACTCTAATAATGAAGAATAGAATGATGCACAATTACAACTTAAACAATCAAAACTGCTGTTCACACTCAACTTTAAATAAAAATACAATACTAACAGAAAAGAAAAAAACTGTCAAACAGACCTGCATCAGAACGGACAACATCCACACACTCAATAACGCAAATGCATCTCGCACACGCATGACCACAGTCTCTGGCTGCCAAGGCCAGTCTGGAAGCAGCACTGTATGATGGTGGGGGTAATGAGGAGGCTGGAGTGGGGAAGGGGAGGGATAGCACGGTAGGGGTGGAGCATGGTAAAGTGATGCTTGTGGGAGCATACATGGAGGAAGTGGGGTGAGGGTATGGCAGCTTTGTGCTGTTGGCAAATTAGACAGAGGGGAGGAGGGGGAGGGAAGGGGGCAGAAAAGGAGAGAAGGAAAATGACTGTCCATGCATTGGTGGAACAGAGGGCTGTGTAGGAAATGAAGATCATCACGTTGGGCAGTGTGCCAGCAACTGAGTGGTCCAGCTGTTTCTTGGTGACAGTTTTCAGTGGCCATTCATGGAGACAGACAGCTTCTTGGCTGTCATGCTCACATAGAGTGCAGCATAATGGTTGCAGCTTACCTTGTACATAATGCAACCAAAGATCAATGTTGAACCCTGCCTGAGAGTTCACTCCTCCCTCCAACCGTGATCCACCCCCACTGCCCCCAAATCACCGCTCTTAACTTCCCAGAATTTCTTAACCTCTAACCCTGCATCGACACCATTCCCCAAATCCCTCAACATGCAAGCTAACCTTACATCCACAGAGAGAAACACAATCCACCACCTAAAAACTGATCCCGACATTAAAATCCTACCTGCTTAAAAAGGTTCCACCATTGTTCATCCCCCTACAAACCCTGCTACAGTGACCCCATTCCATAAATCCAACAGAATCTCCAGTATCTCCTCAAATCCCTAGACCCATCCCCAAACCACTCACTCTCTCTCTCTCTCTCTCTCTCTCTCTCTCTCTCTCACCCCCCCCCCCCCTCACCCCTATCACTCCCTGCACTCCTACCTTCAACACACTTCCATGGAATCATCCAGGGTGTGCCATTGTGACCAGTTACTGTGCACTTCCTGAGAGAATCTCTGCTCTTGTAGACGAACGCCTTCTTCAGCCTATTATGCACAACTTACCCTCCTATATAAAAGATAACCACATCCTCCACCGCCTTTCCACAGTTCCTGTTCCTTTACCACATGGTGCCCTGTTCATCGCTAATTATGCTATCTCGCTTTACACTACATCCCTAAAGCCCATGGCCTTGCCACTATTGCACACGACCTTTCTCAATGCCTGGCGGATTCCAGACCTACAACCCCCTTCCTTGGTTCCATGACCAACTATATCCTCACCCACAATTACTTCTCCTCTGAAGGCATCACCTACAAACAAATCTGGGGAATAGCTATGGGCACCAGCTTGGCACCATCCTATGCCAACCTAGTCATGGACCATCTAGAGGAATCTTTTCTAATCACTCAGAATCCCAAACCCCTCACCTGGCTCACATTCATTGATGACATCTTTGTGATCTGGATCGATGTTGAGGACATCCTATCCACATTCCTCCAGAACCTCATCATCATCATCTCCTCCATTTGCTTCAACTCAACAAGCCACCTTCCTCTATGTTAATCTCTGCCTCAAAGATAGCTACTTCAGTACATCCATCCGTGTCAAACCTACAAACCACCACCAATACCTTCACTTCAACAGCTGCCACCCACTCCATACCAAGAAGGCCCTTCCATAAAACCTAGCCACCCATGGCTATTGCATCTGTAGGGACAAGCAGTCCCTCTCAAAAAACGGTCTCACTGAGGTCGTCACAGAGCGTAATTACACTCCCAATCTAAGACAAAATCAGGTCTCCTGAGCCTTATTTCTCCAGTCCTCCATCACCTCCGAAAGTCCCACTGTCCGGCCACACAGGAGCACTCCTCTCGTGACTTAGTACCATCCAGGAATGGAGCAACTAAATTCTCTGCTAGGGTTTCGAGTACCTTGTCCTACCCAATATCCTTCCCACCCCTTCCATAGTGGTATTCTGCTGCTCACCAAACCTACACAATATCCTTGTCCATACCCACACAACCTTTGCTCCCAAAGCCTTGCCTCATGGCTCGTACGCCTGTAACAGACCTAGATGCAAGACCTGTACCATACATCCTCCCACCACCACCTACTTCATTCCAGTCACAAGCATCACCTATCCCATCAAAGGCAAGGCTACCTGTGAAACCAATCGTCTGGTCTACAACCTAAGTTGCAACCACCATGCTGCATTCGATGTGGCATGACAACCAACAAGCTGTCTGCCCATCGACAAACTGTGGGGAAGAAACAGCGGGACCATCCATTTGCTAAGCACACTGCTGAACATGACATTCTTCATTTTAATGACTGCTTCATAGTCTGTGCCATCTGGATCCTTTCCAATAACACCAGTTTTTCTGAATTGTGCACATGGGAACTCTCCCTACAATATATCCTACATTCCCGTAAACCTCCTGGCTCAACTTTTGTTAGTCATTGTCCTTACCCACCTGCCACCTTCCCTGTTCCCATTCCAGCACTACACAGCCCGCTGTTTCAACTACACACTGTAATGGGACACCCTCCTCTAACATTACCTTTTTTTACATATAAATAACTGATACTATGTATACTATCTATTCCTGTATAGCTGAACATTCATGGCTGTTTCACTGAAAGAATTTCATTTCATTTTGTATACGATGTATTATATTTCAGGCTAAAATGCATAAAAAGAAATTATTTTGTTAGTACTCTGTACGTACAGTTCAAATTATTCTTGTTTTAGAAATATTTGAAATAAGAAATCTGGCATACTTAAAAGTCATTTTATTAATTGGACAAACTAATGTGAATTGTTAAATTTATTTCTGGATTCATTTATAGATAATGATAAATTTTAGCAAAGATGCTTCTTTTGTCGAGAAAATTTGTAAACTCTTTCGCTTTGTAAACTTTTTGGAACAATTGAGTACTGCAGAATGCAAAGTAGTAGTGTGCATGCCTCTGATGGAGACAGATGTATTTATATGATCAATACTAATAATGTAATTTTGAATATTAAGTGGACATTGTTAAGATGGTGTGATATTTAAAAATGTGACAAAGAATAAAATTCAAGAAATATACAGGCACAACTTCATCAGTTATTTAGTCATCAGGAACCCACAACATTAACTCAAACTTTCAGCCACAAGAATGTACCCCTAGATGCAAGAAGTGGAACCAACAGCAACTGGATGCAAGAAGTGGAGCCAACAACAACAAGAGAAAATGAAGATAAATAAAAAGTTTTTCTTTCGTATATCTTACACCTCTTTAAGCTTTTGAAACTAATGAAGACACTAAGAAAAATTTAATAGTGATGTATTGGAGGGTGAGATACAGCATTTTACTTCTCTCCTTTTCTGCTCCCCCTCCCCTTTGAGCCTATCCTCCCAGCTGCACCTTGCTGCGCTATCCTCTCCCCAACTCGTTCCTGTATGCTCCCAGTAGTAGCACTTTACCGTCCCCCACCCTTCCCTGCTATCCTTCCCCCTCCCTACTCCAGCTTCCTTCTTACCACCACAACCACCACCACCACCACCCAGTTGCTTCTCCCTATCATGTGCTGCTGCTCACAGTCTGGCCTTGGCAGCCAAAGATTGTCATGTGTGTGTGTGTGTGTGTGTGTGTGTGTGTGTGTGTGTGTTTTGTCTACTCTCACGAAGGGCTGTTTGGCCAAAAGCTTTGTCGACAGTCTGTTTTTCCACACCTCTCTGTAATTCAGCATCTCCAGTACATAATGAGCAGCAACTATCCTTTTCATAATATTGTCATTATTGCATTCTGGATTTTGCCAAACAGAAAAGAAGTCAGATTTAGAACCATTGTTAGATGTCTATAAATTTTACCGTTAATAACATTGTTTTTTATTTACTATCAAATATCACTGAAAAGCAGATGGGGCAAGCTAAGAACTTTAAGTTTTCCAATTAGAGGTGAAACATGTTCCACTCTCTGCAATGCACAGATCAGATTACTCTTGAATTTCTGATTTAGTGGTCTCTCTTAACTCCAGAGCCCATCTCCACGTTCAAGTGTGTTGAACTGTGCTTACACAATGGACATGCAATAAGGTAAATAAGTTAAACCTTTGTTGCGGAAGAATTTTTTGTAGTCGGAGTGGAGGCAGCAGGACTATTTCTGCTAGATTACAGACAAATAAATGCTCTGCATTAAATTCCAAATCAGTTCATAAAGTCTTATGGCAGAATGTAACACAGTGTTAAAACTGACATCCATTAGACACACATAAGCACTTCATGTTTTTCCCCAAGAGGAACATACTATATGTTAGTTCTAAGAAAAATTTCCTTACTTGCTTCCTTGTTAATCAAATCAATAACATCACACAGCACTAATATTTGGAGAACATCCATACAATACCGTTACAATATGATGTATCATCCATAGACTGGAAAGAGTAATCCTACACCTACATTAATATCTTTCATGTACATTAAATTATTTTCCACAAATTCTGATTAATAAATATAATATTATCCTGTAAGGGGATGGATATTTTAATCATTTGTGTTCAGCTACGTAAACATATTATACCGCACTAGCTACATACATTCTTTTCTTTACCAAAGACATCTGTTTGAACCTATTTTAGCAGCAAATCTTTCTGAAATAGATTTCTTAATAATAGTATTTTCTTCAGCTGACAAGGCACTGCCACAATGAATCTGTTTATTTTTCAGTTCAGCAACAATTTACGATTGTTTTAAAATAAACCATGACTCAAAGGTCATACTTCACTTTGTCAAAACACTGTATGAGGCACAAATATGTATCTCCCTAGTAGTTTTTACAGAATACAGGGGCACATGGTCAAAGAACATCTTGAGCTTTGCTTTGTCTCCAATTGGAACTTGCATGAAATACTAACCATTTTATTGTAAAAGCAAAGAAATAACTCCTCATATTGTTAGTAAATGAAAGTTGACAAAATTTCTCCATTTGCTTATGTTCCTGCTCTTCTGACACACCTTTTAGCATACATTTTATGGTGCTGCAACTAACAGTGGGAGTCTTTGTTTGGAGTTCAGTGATTAATATCAAAGTTCTTAGTAATGTCTGGTGCATCAGTCTAGCTTTCACAGTATCTGCTCCATTAGTTTCTTTGTTAATGACATTGTGGGCCTAGACAGTGCACTGGCCACCCCTCCACCAGTGATCTTGTCCTTACTCATGTCAATGTACACACACACACACACACACACACAGGTAAATGGCATTCAGCTGTCCTCCTCCTTCCTCTGTTTCTACACATCAGTAATGCGAAGAGCTCGTGTGTCGCCGAGTCAATTTTTGATCATTAGGTATAGTTCTCAAACAAACCCTAAAGTTGGCATATATGATATTATCTGCCCTTCTATTTGTCAAATTTCTTTTACTGGAGTTTGTGTAATTATCCAGAGCCAGCTCAATTCACTTTAGGATTTTAGGCTTCAAAGGCCTGAATCACTTTTAAGCACCTATGCAGAATATAGAATTGGGCACAAATCTTTTGAAAATCCAACCTGAAGAATGCCTTTCAGCATCTTAAATTACTTTTGTTCCTTCCTTCCTTTTAGCCATTTCTAATATACAACTGCTGGAAGAATAATATTACATTATAAGCAATATCCGCTAATTATCTTGTTATTGCTATCGATACTGGTAAGGTAACAAAATATATGACATAAAAGACCATATCTTTTGATTGTACTGACGTAGAAGCTCAAATATTTTACGCCGCAAAAGGACAATAGACCTTAGTATATGACGACATAAATTTCAACTTCATACGTGTAACCATTCCTAAGAAAAAGGGGTCTAGACAGACAGACACACATAACAAATGGCAAAAAAATATTTTTTCATATGATATAACTGCAAATTAATTAATTTCACTGTGAAAGCTTGCTGCTTGCAAATTTTACGATTCTGGGTCAATGGGAAGTGCCTGTATGTTTTGATGAGTGAGTTTGCGATTATCAAAATATATTTGGTAATTGGCCATATCTTTTTGAGTTAATTGACTTAGGAGCTTAAACTTTTTACACCATGGGCAAAACATAGCCCTTAGTGCCTGGCATACACTTGAATTTGATATGTCTACCAGTTATCGAGAAAACGGGTATTTAACGGATGAACTAACAGACAGATATCAAATAAAATAAATAAATAAATAAATAAATAAAATAAAATATAAAAAAAGAATCTTCATACGATATAAATACAAATTAACCATTTTCAGGTTTTTTCCATTAGGTGTACTGTGAAACCTTCCTTCTTGCCAAATTTCATGTTTCTAGGTCAATGGGAAGTACCCTACAGGTTTTGATGTGTGAGTTTGCAAGTATCAAAATACGTGACATAAATGGTCATGTCTTTTGACTGTACTGACTTGGAAGCTTAAACATTTTACACCACCAAGGGAGTACAGACCTTATTGTGTGACAAATTTCAACTTGGAAAATCCAGGATAGAATGTAACAATATTGATAAATTTCAACTTGATACATCTACCCATCCCTGAGAAAAAAGGGTCCTAACAGACAGATGGACAGACAAATATTTGGAAAACAAATGAACAAAAAATTTTTTGTGTGTGATATAATTACAAATTAACAATTTCTGGTTTCTTCCTTTACTTGTATTGTAAGCTATAGGTTTTCATGAATGAGATTGTATCAAAATATGTGATGCAAATGGCCATATCTTTTGATTGCATTGACTGAGAAGCTTCAATTTTTTAGCTGTGGCAAGGAACCATAGAAATTAGTATGTGGCATATATTTCAACAAAGACAACAAAGTGATCTTATAAGGGTTCAGTTTTTATAGACTGAGACACAGAACCCTAAAAATAACAATAAAAATGAATTTAAAAAAAAATCAACTAGAATTTATACAAGTCTGTGTGGCTGCTCCTGTGAGTGTGTGTAGATAAATTAGAAAAAAAGTAATGTGCCTTTGCTGTCATATATGCGTTGATGCATCACACGTCGGCTAACTTCAAATGAGTGACTGCCTTTCTATTTCTCTGCCTTTTTTTTTTTTTTAAATGAAGTTTTTAGGACTACTCAACAAAAACAACGGACATTCCAAAGGTATGTGCTAACTTTATGTTGAAGGTACTAGTGATTAGATTAACATTCCTGGATGTTAAATCTTACAATTATACAGGGAATATTTCAAAAATAACATCACATATGTAGAGCACAACAAACTACAATGAAAATTATGTTGCATCTACATGTAGATACATAATTGACAAGACACTGTACAGTGCATGGTGAAGGTCACCACATACCACTACTAGCCACTTCCTTTTCTCTTCCACCCACAAACAGAGCAAGTGAAAAACGACTGTCTACAAGACTCACAAGGGGAGGCCGCCAATTGTGAAATTCAGATTCGATTCATACTGCGCATAACAAAAGCTCATGGCCAGAGGTGTAATGTGGCAAAGCACCAAGATGCACTTCTCAGCCGTTGTCGAGAAAATTGACATTAACTGACGCTACGCTGCCGCTGCGGTGAAATACTCTCTACGATTAATAATTTTCTACAGCGTCGTGGCGCAGCGGTAAGGGCTTGGGTTCGTAATCCGAAGGTCGCCGGATCAAATCCTGCGCCATGAAACTTTTTTTTATTATTTGTTTTTTTGTAATTCAAATGTACACACACACACACACACACACACACACACACACATTATATATAATTCCCGGCAATCAGTTGCAACAATTATGCATATAATAAGTTGTTGAAAGAGGACATAGAAACGATATTCCGAAACGAATACGTATATTGTAAGTCAAACGTTCGAATTAGAATAGAGACCCCACGAACACAAATTTTCTGTGGCAGGTATGAAATATAAACTCCGTTACTCGCTCGTTGCACTTGAAGGACAGATGTTGAATGGGCCAAAACGAGCCGCCGCATAAAAGCGTAGTTGCCTGCTAACTTTGAAAAAAGGTAGATGCGGTCCCTAGTGCAACTCATAACATCATCGAAAATCAGTGCGTACGTGAGAGCTTTGGTACATCCTGTTAAACAAATGGAAAAATGGAGACGGCACAATTGGAGAGCGATCCGGGCCCTTCGCATGAAAGTGATGTGATCGAAGAAGATTCTATACACAGTGAAGTGGAGAAACAACAATTGAAAGATGCGTTGGTGTATTTTGAAAGCCTCCTTCATAACAGTAATCGCATCGCAGCAGAACCGTCATCATCAATCAACGAAGAAGCCATGGTAATTGGGGAAGAAATGTTCCAGAATACGCTGCAAATGCTCGCCGAAAAAACCCTCGTTCATGATGAGGAACTGATAGACATTAATGAAATCGATGATAATAATGCCTACAAAGTCATTGAAACGAGTCCCATTGCCAAAGAATCATCAGACGAATACGAGCCGGATGAGAAGAAAAAAAAAGGGTACGATTATATTTCTCTGGATTACAAAATTAGAGCTGTAAATCTGGCCAAAGAACATCCAGGCTGGAGTCTCAAAACTCTACAAAAAAAGGGGTGCTCTCGTTTGACAAATATGGGCTATTTATCCAGGTGGGAAGAGCAAATCAAACGTGGCAGTAGCAAATTTGATAAATAGTACCATCGATTCATGGGTGCATGATCACTTCGTAGAAGCTCGACAAAACTTCCAGCAAGTTACTACCAGAAATCTGCAGCAGTGGGTCTTGGGCGCTGCAAGTCAGTTCCCAGATTTCAACTTCAAAGCTCCAAAAACATGGGTCACCGAATTTAAAAAGAAGCATGGTATTCGGCAATCGAAAATCACAAAATTTGTTTCCCAGAAAGAGACGGCTACCCAAGACGAAATTTTGGCTGCAGCGGACACATTTCGGATCCAGACACGAACGTTGATAACTAACTTCGACAAAGATTTCGTAATTAATACTGATCAAACAGGTACGTAAAGAGCTGTTCACAAATGTCATATGACATGATGATAGAATATGATAATCTGATATATGATTGACAACACAGATTTCGTATATTTCTTATATAAACTATATTTTTATATTTTGTTTGTCAGGGCGCCAGTACCAGTCCACGTTCGACAGAACTCTCGCCGAAAAAGGGTCAAAGGCTATCCTGGCAACCCGACACGACATGAACAAGGTGACGCATTCGTATACGGCACAATATTCACTCACGATGTCTGGACGAGTCTTGCCTTGTGTTTTCGTATGCCTCCAAGAGTCCACAGGTACGTTTGGACCCAGAGTACAGAAGACAGTCAACGAGTATGCCAAGAAGTATACCAACGTTGTTATTACATCCTCCAAATCCGGTAAACTAACAACGGGTTTGTTCATGGACTTCTTGCGTAATGCTTTGCAACCATACGTACAAAAGAAACAGTTTCTCGTTCTGATTGACTCTTGGGGTGGGCAAACAAACTCGGCGTTATACGATGAGATGTTCCAGGACGATAAGAAGTTACCAACATGCACTATAAAAGTCATTCCTCCAAAGTGCACTCCTCTCGTCCAACCGTGTGATGTGTATTTTTACCGGCAGGTAAAAAAATTTGATCAAGCGCCTTCAAAATTGTGCTTTTTTAATCGAGCGAAACCGTGACATCAACTCCAGAGACAATTGTATAAAAATCCAATCCATCGTCCACCACCAATTGTCTTCTCCGATTTTTGCCGATATGATACGATACGCGTGGTATGCATCAAACCTGACGAACGATAGAACAATTTTTCAGAATGTCAATCAGGTGTGTTTCCCAAAAGGTAATTTAAAAAACAATTGTTCTTGTAAAAATGCATCGTTTATCAGATGTGCTCGATGTCGTGCTGTTTTCTGTTTTCCATGTTTCTATGATAACTATCACTCTGGTTTGTGCGATACTCCAGCTACTTCTGGTCACTAATTGTTCATGATGTGCGAGTGTATACCGAACTTTTCAATAAATTGTATCCACTTGAATATTATTTGTGATATTGTATTTCATTTCAAGTATTATTTTTCCACGACAAACGACTTTCAACAACTTATTATATGCATAATTGTTGCAACTGATTGCCGGGAATTATATATAATGTGTGTGTGCGTGTGTGTGTGTGTGTGTGTGTGTGTGTGTGTGTGTGTGTGTGTGCGCGTGTGTGTGTATACATTTGAATTACAAAAAAACAAATAATAAAAAAAAGTTGCATGGCGCGGGATTCGATCCGGCGACCTTCAGATTACGAACCCGAGCGCTTACCGCTGCGCCACGACGCTGTAGAAAATTATTAATCGTAGAGAGTATTTCCCTGCAGCGGCAGCGCAGCGACAGTTAATGTCGATTTTCTCGACAACGGCTGAGAAGTGCATCTTGGTGCTTTGCCACATTACACCTCTGGCCATGAGCTTTTATTATGCGCAGTATGAATCGAATCTGAATTTCACAATTGGTGGCCTCCCCTTGTCAGTATGAGCCCTAATTTCTCTCATCTTATCTTTGTGGACCTTACACCAAATGTACATTGACTACAGTAGATTCCTTCTGCAGTTGGCTCAAATACCGGTTCTCTAGATTTCCACCGTTCCCTACTATCAGACAGTGAATCCAGTACTGATTCAGAAAGGTATGGTTTCCATAGCTACAAGAATTAAGGTTATACATAAATAGTCAATACCTCACAAACAGCAGAAGGACAGACAGCATAAACCAGATAACACTTAGACTGCACAAGGATTGTGGCAGAAAATGATTGTGAACTTTTCAAAGGGACTACAGACCTGAAATTCCACTGAGTAATTTAAGAAAATGATAAATCTGCATCTCGATTGCAGGCTGTAGATTTAAATTTAATTACTTCTTGAGGAAAATGCACTGCTCAACTCCTATCCCAAGTTGCTCTGTCAAGACAGAACTGTTTCTTCTGTACAACTTTTATGGTAAAGAAAGCGTAAACTGAACAGGAATGCCACTTACCCAATGATCTGCCCATTAATTGCATTACACACAATGGCATTTTTCCACGACTAACGGCTATGGAATGTGTGTCTACTTAAATTTTAAACAGTTTCCAAACTGGAACATTAAACATTCATCTGGCACACTGTAATTTTCTGACCAATGGGCGAGGAACTAGTTGGTGTTAAGAAGACCGTGTTTCTATCAGGATGAGCAACCTGATGGTGGTTACGTTACAATTAATAGATAATATTCTGACTTTTACGCCAACTGTTGATTAAGAAAATAGCTAGCAGATTTGTTACCCCATGTGACAAGTTGACATCTTTATATAACAAATAACTGTACAATTTTATAGCTACACACACCAAGAATATTGCCACTTATTATTGATTGCTTGGTCACTTTATTTGGTTAGCGGTTGTCTACAATTATGACATACACTGTCTTACAAAAGATTATTTCTAACACTTTGTCACAGTTTTACAAATAATAAAGGGGTTATGTAGTGTGTGAGACTGTTAAAAGCCTTATTTGGGCCAAAAGTGTTTTGCTTTGTTTAAAAGCATCGTAAGTTGTCAGTCTGGCTCCTAACACTATACACATGGAAATAATGTAAGGAGCCAAAAATCTGTCCACTGATGGTAGTGAAATACTTTTGGTGCAAACAACACTTTATGCAGTTGCAAAAGAGAGCATGACCGACATTACTTGTATTGCTTTTAAATTTACACTTCACCTGCTCATTGCAGATAAATGATAGACTTACATTCCAGTTATTTCATAGAATTGTATGTGACATAATTAAAACTGGTTGCTTTAGTCATCTACTAAAATAGTCTTACCTTCTTTATTCACCTTCTCAGGTATAGTTCCAGCGGAGTCACGTGGTTTCTCGTGCATAAATGGGCAATGTGGTTTGCGGCAACCACCTGGCTGGTTCTCCCAGTAGCAGGGAATTAATTTACGATTTTTCTGTAACAATTTTATTTACTTTTTATTAGCCAATATAAAATTATAGATATTTTTATTGAAACACGCAATATGATCTACTGTGCATAACTAACTTAAAACTGTGCTCTTCTGTGTCTTTATAACAAAGTAAAAACTTAGAACACAAAAAACATTATACCAGCAAAACCTTTAATCTAGTAGCACAAATGTTTATATACCAGGAGTAACCAAACCAGAAACAACTCTTATTACATATGTAATATAAATGGACAGACATAACATCTACTCTACAGTTCAGAAAAGTCACCCAGAACGTTGGTCTAGGGGAGACTTATCACACAGGATGAGAAGGAAAGACTGATTGTTGGGATTTGAAAACCTGAAAGCTTAAAGGTGGAAGACAGGGTAATACACAAGATAGAGATTACTGCTAAAACAACACACGAGTTAATAAGAGTGAAAAGCTAAGTTCATTGTATGTAACAGAGGTGGGAGGGAGGACAGCAAAAAATAGAAGAGTCAGAAAATGAAAGATGTTGGAAACTAAAATGGAGTGAAGAAAGGAGTAGTTTTTGTTGTTGTGGTCTTCAGCCCAAAGACTGGTTTGATGCAGTTCTCCATGCTACTCTATCCTGTGCAAGCTTCTTCATCTCCCAGTACCTACTGCAGCCTACATCTTTCTGAATTTGCTTAGTGTATTCATCTCTTGGTCTCCCTCTACGATTTTTACCCTCCACGCTGCACTCCAATACTAAATTGGTGATCCCTTGATGCCTCAGAACATGTCCTACCAACCGATCCCTTCACATTTCGAAAGCTTCTATTCTCTTCTTGTCTATACCATTTATCACCCATGTTTCACTTCCATACATGGCTACACTCCATACAAATACTTTCAGAAAAGTTTTCCTGACGTTTAAATCTATACTCAATGTTAATAAATTTCTCTTCTTCAGAAACGCTTTCCTTGCCATTGCCAGTCTACATTTTATATCCTCTCTACTTCGACCATCATCAGTTATTTTGCTCCCCAAATAGCAAAACTCCTTTACTACTTTAAGTGTCTCATTTCCTAATCTAATTCCCTCAGCATCACCCGATTTAATTTGACTACATTCCATTAGCCATGTTTTGCTTTTGTGGATATTCATTTTATATCCTCCTTTCAAGGCACTGTCCATTCCGTTCAACAGCTCTTCAAGATCTTTTGCTGTCTCTGACAGAATTACAATGTCATCGGTGAACCTCAAAGTTTTTATTTCTGCTCCATGGATTTTAATTCCTGCTGCAATTTTTTTCTTTTTTTTCCTTTACTTCTTACTCAATATACAAATTGAATAATATCGGGGTTAGGCTACAACCCTGTCTCATTCCCTTCCCAACCACCGCTTCCCTTTCATGCCCCTCGATTCTTATAACTGCCATCTCGTTTCTGCACAAATTGTAAATAGTCTTTCACTCGCTGTGTTTGACCCGTGCCACCTTCAGAATTTGAAAGAGAGTATTCCTGTCAACATTGTCAAAAACTTGGAATGCTAGAAATGTAGGTTTGCCTTTCCTTAATCTATCTTCTAAGATAAGTTGTATGGTCTCTGTTGCCTCAAGTGTTCCAACATTTCTACGGAATCCGAACTGACCTTCCCCAAGATCAGCTTCTGCCAGTTTTTCCATTTGTCTGCCAAGAATTCGTGTCAGTAATTTGCAGCTGTGACTTATTAAACGGATAGTTCGGTAATTTTCATATCTGTCAATGCCTGCTTTTTTTGGGATTGGAATTATTATATTCTTCTTGAAGTCTGGGGGTATTTCGTCCCTCTCATACATCTTGCTCACCAGATGGTAGAGTTTTGTCAGGACTGGCTCTCCCAAGGCTGTCAGTAGTTCTAATGGAACGTTGTCTACTCCGGGGGCCTTGTTTCGACTCAGGTCTTTCAGTGCTCTGTCAAACTCTTCACGCAGTATCATATCTTCCATATCATCTTCATCTACATCCTCTTACATTTCCATAATATTGTCCTCAAGTTCATCGCCCTTGTATGGACCCTCTATATACTCCTTCCACCTTTCTGCTTTCCCTATTTTGTTAGAACTGGGTTTCCATCTGAGCTCTTGATATTCATACAAGTGGTTCTCTTTTCTCCAAAGGTCTCTTTAATTTTGCTGTAGTCAGTATCTATCTTACCCCATAGTGACATATGCCTCTACATCCTTACATTTGTCCTCTAGCCATCCCTGCTTAGCCATTTTGCACTTCCTGTTGATCTCATTTTTGAGACATTTGTATTCCTTTTTGCCTGCTTCAATTACTGCATTTTTATATTTTCTCCTTTCATCACTTAAATTCAATATCTCTTCTGTTATTCAAGGATCTCTACTAGACCTCGTCTTCTTACCTACTTGATCCTCTGCTGCCTTCACTATTTCATCTCTCAAAGCTACCCTTTCTTCTTCTACTGTACTCCTTTCCCGTTCTTGTCAATTGTTCTCTCTGAAACTCTCAGATCGTGGTCCGAGTCCACATCTGTCCCTGGAAATGTCTTACAATTTAAAACCTGGTTCCTAAATCTCTGTCTTACCATTGTATAATTTATATGAAACCTTCCAGTCTCTAGGCCTCTTCCAAGTATACAGCCTTCTTTCACGATTCTTAAAATAAGTGTTAGCTATGTTTAAGTTATGCTCTGTGCAAAATTCTACCAGGTGGCTTCCTCTTTCATTTCTTACCCCCATTCCATATTCACCTACTATATTTCCTTCGCTTCCCTTTCCTACTATTGAATTCCAAAAACCCGTGACTATTAAATTTTCATCTTCCTTCACTATCCGAGTAATTTCTTTTATCTCATCATACATTTCTTCAATCTCTTTGTCATCTGCGGAGGTAGTTGGCATATAAATCTGTACAAGTGTATTAGGCATGGGCTTCGTGGTTATCTTCGCTACAATAATTTGTTTACTATGCTGTTCATAGTAGCTGACCTGCACTCCTATTTTCTTATTCATTATTAAACCTACTCCTGCATTACCCCTGTTTGATTTTGTATTTATAACCCTGTATTTACCTGACCAAAGGTTTTGTTCCTCCTGCCACCGAACTTCGCTAATTCCCACTATATCCAACTTTAGCCTATCCATTTCCCTTTTTAAATTTTCTAACCTACCCGCCCGATTAAGGGATCTGACATTCCGTGCTCCAATCTGTAGAACGCCAGTTTTGTTTCTCCTTATAACGATGTCCTCCTGAGTATTCCCCACCCGGAGATCTGAATGGGGGACTTTATTATTTCTCGAACATTTTACCCAAGAGGACGCCGCCATCATTTAACCGTACAATAAAGCTGCATGCCCTCAGGAAAAATTACAGCTACAGTTCCCCCTCACTTTCAGCTGTTCACAGTATCAGCACAGCAAGGCTGTTTTGGTATATGTTACAAGGCCAGATCAGTCAATCATTCAGACTGTTGCCCCTACGACTACTGAAAAGGCTGCTGCCCCTCTTCAGGAACCATATGTTTGTCTGGCCCCTCAACAGATACTCCTCCGTCATGGTTGTACCTAAGGTACGGCTATTTGTATCACTGAGGGACACAAGCCTCCCCACCAACGGCAAGGTCCAAGGAGTAGTTACTGTGAATAAATGCCGAGACGGAAGGAATTAACGTAAATTAAGGCCAGGTGGGTGGTGAGAACCAAGGAAATGTTGTGTGCCTAGTTCCTACCTGCGGAGTTCTGAGATATTGGTGTCTGGGGGAAGAATCTAGATGGGACGAGTGGTAAAACAGTTACCGAGGTCATGACTGTCATGTTGTACAGCATGCTCTGCAACAGGATATTGTGTGTTCCCTGTATACACCCTCTGCCGATGCCCATTCATCCTGACTGATATCTGAGTGGTAGTCATGCCAATGTAAAAGTCTGAACGGTGTTTACGTAACAGCTGGTATATGACATGCGTCATTTCGCAGGTGGCTCTCCCTTTGATAGTATATGCTTTGCCAGTTACAGGGCTGGAATAGGTGGTTGTATGAGGGTGCACAGGGCAAGTCTTGCAGCGGGGATGGTCACAGGTGTAGGAGCCATAGGGTAGGAAGATGGGGGCAGAAGGAGCATTCGGTCTAACAAGGATGTTGTGGAGATTGGGAGGGCAATGAAAAGATACTCTAGATGTGGTGGACAAAATCTCAGACAGAAAGGATCTCTTTTCAGGCCATGATTTTAGGAAGTCATGGCCTTGTCAAAGTGGTTGAATGATACATTCAAGACCAGGATAATACTGTGGTGTGTTCCGAAGTTGTTTTTCGGAGGGGTCAGCAGTACCAAGATTGGATGTGATGGCCCAGGAAATGTGCTTTTGAAGTAGGCTGTTGGGATAATTACATTCAATGAAGGCTGGAGTGAGGGTGCACTGCTGTAAAGAGTCTGCATCCAAACCAATAAGTTTGCCTCAAATGCCAAGGCTGTATTGGAGGTTAGGTTTGACATGGAAAGGGTGGCAACTGTTAAAATGTAAGTACTGTTGTTTGTTAGTAGATTTCATGTGGATGGAAGTGTGTAGCTGTTTCTTCGAAAACATGCTTTTGCACTATCAAAACTAAGGTCCCACATTATGTTTCTTGAAACCTACTTGTCCCTTGAGTGACTTCCTAACACTGAAAGTCCCTTTTTCTGGATGTAATCCTACTCTACACCAGCCTCTTTTACAGTTTCAAATACAGCAGTCTCTTGAACTGACCAACTAATCTGGGACCTATATGCCTCACATGCCAGTTTCCTCTCCATCAGACTTCTCTACTACAAAATCCTGCAATTATCTGCCCTCATGTTTCCTTGGAGGGTATCATCCTCCAAGCCAACTTCAGACTGCAATGACATGCCAGACTTTACCTCTCAGGAAGCTATCCCACCCTCTCAACAGTGGTGTTCCCCTTCCTGCCCCTCTGCAGCTCCCCAAACAGTGACACCATCAACCACCACTCCTTTCCCACACCCACAGACCAAGTTTGGCCAACCTCGTTAACATCCCACAGCCTTCACCACAGCTTCCCTGACCTGTAATAACTCATAATCACAAGAACCAGTCACAACTGTACAATGCCACAACCTCTCATCCAAAGCATCCACCCCCCCCCCCCCCCCCCGAATTATCTGTATTATCCAAGGGTCTTACTTTCAGCCCTAAACCTGCATTTCACCATGCTTCTTTGGTGAAGAACCTACTTTCCTTTACACATAATGTCAACTGGAAATATCACTTTGCAATCCAATCCCAAAACATTTCTAACAGCAAATCAGGTATTGAAACCTGCTGTGAAAAATACCAATCGTGATTCCAACTTGATCCACCACCACTGTCTCAAAATCATGCCTTACAAGCCTTCCAAAAATTCCTCACATCCAGCATTGCTTCACGACCCTTCCCCAGGTTTCTACAACATGACCTTAACTTGTTCTCTGCAGAACTCCAGGCTCTACAATCCCTAAAAGCTGATGATTACATCATTATCCTCCTGGGCAGACAATGGATCTACCACTGTGGCACTTGACCGACAGGAGTAAACTCCTGTACTACCGACAGGAGTAAACTCCTGTACTCACAGCAGCTGCCATAGAGATCCCATCCTTGTGATTCAAACTGACCTGCAGTCCCTCCTAAAAAGCATTAGGCTCCTCACAAGGACTTACACCTCAATCCATAGAAATTATTACCCCACCCAAACCATGCACCTCAACCTATTACCTTGTTCCTAAGATCCACAAACCCAATCATCCTGGCCATCTTATAGTTGCTGGCTTCAAAGCACCGACCAAACGTATATCTGATCAGCACATGCAACCCATAGTACAAAGACTTCCCTCCTACATCAAATATACCAACCATTTCCTAGATCGTCTGATATCTATGCCTGTCCCACTCCCATCACACCTTGCTTCTCACCATTGACCCATCCTCTCTCTATACCAACGTACTCCATGCACACGGTCTGTCTGCTGCTTAACAGTTCCTCAGTCAGCCCACACCTGATTCCAAACGTATGAAATCCTTCTTACTCACCTTACTCAACTTTATACTTACAAACAACTACTTCACCTTTGAGGGTCAGACATACAAACAGATCAGGGTACAGTCATGGGAACCAGGATGGGTCCTTCCTATGCCAGACTTTTCATGGGTTGCTTGGAGGGTGCTTTCCTGGGATCCATAAGCCTTCAGCCCCTGGTTTGGTTCAGATACATTGATGACACCTTCGCCGTATGGACTCATGGAGAGGCTGATCTCATCCTCAACGAAGGCTAGCTACACACTTCCGTCCACATCAAACCTACCAACAAACAAAAGTACTTACATTTTGACAGTTGCCACCCTTTCCATGCAAGCCTTACCTCCCATACAGCCTTGGCATTCAAGACAAACATTTTTTCAGATGCAGGCTCTTTACAGCAATACACCATCACTCTCACTTCAGGAAGGACCTAATTATTCCAAAAGCCTACTTCAAAAGCAGATTTGCTGTGCCATCACATCCAATCTTGGTATTGCTGATCCCTCCAAAAAAACAACTTCGGAACACACCACTTGTCACCCAGTATTATCCTGGTCAGGAAGGTATCAATCAGCTACTTCAACATGGCCATGACTTCCTAAAATCATAGCCTGAAAAGAGATTCTTTCTGTACGAGATTTTGCCCACCACACCTAGAGAAGCTTTTCATCGTCCTCCCAATCTTCGTAACATTCTTGTCAGATCCTATGCTGCTTCTGCACCCATCTCCCTATCCTATGGCTCCTACCCCTGCGACCATCCCCGCTGCAAGACTTGCCCTATGTACCCTCCTACCAACACCTATTCCAGCCTTGTAACTGGCAAAAATATACTATCAAAGGGAGAGCCACCTGGGAAACAACACCTGTCATATACTAGCTGTTATGTAAACAGTGTTAGGCCTTTTACATTGGCATGACTACCGCCCAGTTGTCAGTCAGGATGAAAGGGCATTGGCAGAGGGTGTATACAGTCAACACAGAATATCCTATTGCAGAGCATGCTGTACAACATGACAGTCATGACCTCGGTGCCTGTTTCACCACATGCGCCATCTGGATTCTTCCTCCAGACATCAATTTCTCAGAACTCCGCACGTGGGAACTAGCACTACAACATGTCTTTGGTTCTCACCACCCACCTGGCCTTAATTTACGTTAAATCCTTTCGTCTCAGCATTTATTCACAGTAACTACTCCTTTCTTCACTCTATTTTAGTTTCCTACATCTTTCATTTTCTGACTCGTCTATTTTTCGCTGTCCCGCCTCCCACCTCTGTTACATACAACACATTTAGCTTTTCACTCCTATTAACTCACATGTGTAGTTTTAGTAGTAATCTCTATCTTGTATATTACCCTGTCTTCCACCTTTAAGCTCTCAGGTTCTCAAATCTCATCCGGTGCAGTCCCCAACAATCAGTGTTTCTTTCTCGTCTCGTCTGGTAAATCTACTCTGATCTGGGGTTCTGGGTGGCTTTTCTGAACTGTACCCCTTTCCGTAAACCTCTCCAGGCCTTTTTCTTCACCCCTCTTCCTTCCCCTTCCTGCCAGAAGAAGGAACCACTGGCTCCAAAAGCTTATAATAGTTAAATCCTGTGTGTGTGTGTGTGTGTGTGTGTGTGTGTGTGTTCCCCTGCCACCGCTTGGTGAGTAGATTTTTTGTCTATCTGTTTATATTATATTACCAATAACTGACTATTTTTGTTGTTTAATTACATATTTAGATACTCTGCACCAAATGAAGAAAACTGTATTAAAGTTCCCTGTGAATGAGACATGCAGCTGCCCAAAATGAGGAAGTTAATTGTAACTTAATACCAACAATGAAAATGTACTGCACCCTAAGAATAGATTTTATGTACAATAGTACACATCAGACAAAAAGTGTCCCTACAGTCTGTGTTTACAATACTAGCAAAAGAATCAATGTCTACATTTAAGTGTAGAGGAAGAACTCTGATTTACACAAAGGTGAGTTCACAGTTAATGCACACATGAAATAATTAGCAAATTAGTATCAAAAATTTCACCCTTCTGAAGGAATGAGTAAGTTAATTACTTCACAGTCCTTGGAATTGTATGTATTAAATGAAACTGTACAAGATGCAAATTTAGTTTATGCAATATACCGAAAAAACTATCACATTCATTGCAATAACACACTGATCCCTGAGGAAATACTGCAAAAGCTCCCCATCTTATCATCCTAATTCAATAGAATATGCGAAAGTTGGGAATAAACTGCTCACCTACCATAGTCTTCAAAAATAAGGAGTAATAAAAGTTACTAACCACCATGGGTTAAAAAAAAAAAGCACTACAAGCAGAAAATGATTATGAAGTAACAATGAACATCCAAGTGGAAGTATTATATTGTTTTTGTATCTTACCCTTAGTTCCATATGCCTGAAGTTGCAGTGCTGGTTCAAACACTTGCCTTGCTGCCAGTATGTGCAAACTGTCTCACAACCCAAGGCTGATGGCTCATGTCGAAAAAGACAACCGTCTCCCTGCAAGTAATTTACAAATTCTGTTAGAAGTCCAGTGAATAAGTATTTTATATGCCTTTTTTCTTAGGAATTACAAAAAATACTTACATAATTCAATTGTCAATATGGCTTTATTCTATTTCAAGGATTATGTATATGAAGACTCCATCAGCTTGCCAATAGGCATCACAGCACGATGACAGACTGACACCATGAAAAACCAAAATGGCATAAATAAAAGTGCTACTAACTGGTACCACAAACACAGCTACATAACTGATGACACTTAAGTGTTGAGCAGCACCCACCCTTTCGATAGTATTCCCACTTTGGCTGCTTGTGTGTTAATTCTCTTGCTTATATATCAATGAAAATAATCAAGTTTTGAAAATATAATTGGATGGATTAAAAAAAATCTGCTCATCAAGTGGAGGCAGGAGAAACACATACAAAAGCTAAGGAAATGTACAAGCTTCTGGAGCCAGTGGCTGTACATTTCTGTATCTATTTATCTAATTGTATTAAATTTTGTGGCATAGTTATTTAGGTTGCTTCTCAACTTGTGTAACAAGACAGGACATTTTGCACCACAAAAAAATCCGAGGTGGCCATCAGGAATCTGTGTCAGGAGCCAGCTATGTTAACTACTACATCACAACACAGTCCAAAGTTCCCAGTTAAACATGATGTATCTGCACATTTTATCAACAGCACTATGAGTAGAACTAAATATTTATCTTATGTAATGCTCATTTTAAGTATTTAGTGGTAAGATGGGCGACAAATTGTGGGACTTAATTGGAACAAACAAAAGACAAGAGAATCCCTCAATACGATGTCTGAAGAAAAATCAGAGTACCATTGATAATACCAAACTTGAAAAAGTTGCAGGTACAAATTAGAATTTACCTGTAAAACTTTGCTGTTTATGTAAACAGACTGTCTACAGTTCCATATTGACAAAATTCAAGCATTGGCACAAGTCCGAGTAAGCAATTGGAAGGTGGGAATATGAGGAAGGAAGGTAGAGGAGAGGAAAGAATGTGCAGAGGGAGGGATGGGTGTGGAGCAAGGTTGTTTTTGTAAAACTTTGCTTTTGATTTCCTTAAAAGAAACCTCACACCAACCCGGAGAGCCCAACGAAGCTGTGCAAAGTGTAAGGTATCTCTGCTTTATTGCAATTTCTTTGGAATATGCTAATTATTGAGTAGTAGAGTCAGTTGATGCAAATTTCTCAGAAACAGCGGTCATACAATTTAATATTTCTGTCTGATGTTGAACACAAGAATCTGTAAGGTGAGTGTATTGGGAAAGAGTGTATACAGATGAACTTATATTGCGTAAAAGAGAAAGTTTCAGTATAATAACTGTGTCTGATATAACTGCTGTGTGTGAAGAATTTTTTATTATTTCTAATGGTGGGCATATTGTACCAGTTTGTACATGACCATCCAGTATTTAATACTTCCATGCTCCAATTATAGTCCTTAAATGTGGCTATTGCAACTAGACAATCTTTAGTGAAGAAGTCACAGAGGAGGATAAACTGAGACTACTACTAAAATTAAAATCATGATCAAGAAAGAACCAAAGGTACATGTTTACAATGGGCAGGACAATACCTATTGTTGAACAGAGTTTTTGAATGGTGAATCAAATAAATGATATTACCATAAAAGTGAAATGATGGCAGAAATTATAAGAACATCATGGAATGGCATTAAACATCAAAAAGAATGAAACATACAGCAACATCAACAGTCAATGTGACAAAGCAAATTTGCAAGAAACAAAATTATAGTTTTGCAAAGAAGTGCTGCAAAAGAACAGTTGATTGAAACAGTTGTACTTTCTGGAGAGTGAAACAGTGGATGACAGCACAATGTGAATAGTGTTAAACTATGGCAGCTGAACTTCGGTTCTCTGCGCAGCTGAAAGAAACTTTGGGCGTCACAATCTAACCATTCTGTCATTCATCTCAGATTTAACTTCTCTCTCTGTGCACATCCTACCCTATCAGTTCTTCCGGTTACTAACTGCACTGAATTTTTCAACTCCTTGGATTAGTCACTGGCACAGGAACGCCAACAAAAGTCACTGGATTGAGCTGCCGCACATATTATGGCAGTCTATCAAATTTTACTTAATGTAATTGTTCCAGCAGTGACTTCCACACTGCTTGCTATTCTAATACTGAGTGTGGCTACGTACTAATGTTTCACATGCAAGTTATATAGTAGAAACACATGCAGCCACTACAGTTGACCACATTCTTCAACCAAGTTAAAGTGCAAAAGTTGTGACAAATTTTATTTTCCCACTGTCACAAACTGTAACTTTGTAATCTCACATTCATTAAAACTATTATTGTGTATTTGTCTTATGAATTGCATACTTTTGTGATTTTCAAACATCTCTTTATTCGGTTCATTTAGACTTAATTACCTTGCTTTTGGAATCATATAAATTTGGATCAAAGGAACCGCCCTTTAAGTGTTTGCTGTAAATGATTTATCATTTGTTTACAAGACATAGCAATACAATGAGAAGTGTCACGTTTTGCAGCTTTCATTTTATAGTTTTCTTAGTCAAACCTATTTAATTTTATCCTGGCTGATGCTCTGAAGGATTTAACCAAGTAGTTGACTTGGCACCTTCCACACATTAATATATTTTCAATTTGTTTAACTTTTATTGGGTCAATTAGATTGTGACGATACTTAAAGGTGGCGAGGGGGGAAAACCAGACAACCATGTTTCAATATTCTGTTCTGTGATTTAAATCTGTCTTATTGTCAGGTTGGCAAACAATTGATGCCACCCTGGCAGTTACCTATCACCATAACGATGCTGGGCACTGTGTGCTCATGTCATTCTAAAACAGATCAACTGCAGTCTGATGAGGCCTTTGAACGTCATACAACTTCTACTCTATTACAAACTACATTGTAACCACCACCTCCTCTAAAAGCACTAGAAATCAATCATTCACTTCCTTTATTATTATTATTATTATTAATAATAATAAACCCTGATCTGTAAACATGTAGTGATTTTTATGTTAAATCTTAATCCTTGTCATATGAATGTTTCAGTTGCTTGTACTCCCCAAAGCTATCTGAAACCAGTTTCTACTACCTTTGCAAAGCTGCCACTGTCACATTCCTATGTTGGCAATTTTAGTCACCATACGGTGATGTAACAATTGTACTCACGTTCCAAGGTGTGAATTGTTAAATGAAATTAAAATATTGCACTGTTAAATGAAAACCAAATATTGTTTTCCCCATATTTATGACCCCATTGACACTGTAGAGTTCACCCGTGATGAACTCTTTCAGGGAGAGGGGAGGAGATACACAAGATGCCCCCAGGTACCAAACATGAGTGATTTTTTTTATTTAGATTTTACAAAGAGTCCGCCTATTTCGTCCATCACCTTTCAGCTAATGCAACAACAATCAACCGGTTCCCCTGGAATAGGCTGAATTGTTGTTAGAAGAGCCGCCTTGCCAATCAATTCATGTCACATCACCTGACAGGTATTACTGAGGGCTCTCCGAGCCATGCCTGAAAAAACATCTCCCCCTGTCTGAGCCAATGCCTAGAGCAGATAGTAAATGGCTTCGTTCCTTCGTCTTTGAATTTTCCCTTCTCTTTCGAAATGGGTCTGTGGCTACTAGAGTTTTCTTATCTCACTCTCCTGGCAACCCTTGCCATGTATCCCTGTGGGCAAATAAATCAATATGGTTTCTTTTTCTAAACCTGATTACACCTTCAACGAAGTGTACACAATAATATCATCTCATGCTACGACAGTCACCTTTGCTCTAGGGATCCCCATTTGAATTCATGAAAAATCTCCGTAATACTGTAATTCTTGTGTGCTGATTGAACCTACCAGTGCCAAGAATGCATCTGAAATGTTACAATCTCTTCCTTTAATATGACCTGGTGGGGAACCCAAACACTTGAGTAGTACTAAAAGATGGGTCACACTAACATTCTATATATCATCTCTTTTATAAATGAGCTACACTTTCCCAAAATTATCCCAATAAAAAGAAGTTACTTGATTAGGAAGGTATTTTTTGAAAAGAATATTTTTACATCTACAAATACTGAGTCCTATTTGTGGAGCATTATTACTTGTCATTCAGCTTTATTGTACATATATTGCTACATGCCACATAGCTAACAAAATTTTTCGATCCCTGAATCTAAATATTCAGATAACTTGTAGAAAGAATGGCTGATGGAGGCATTTTTTAATTTTCCATCAAAATGGTTTGTTTGGGTCAACGGAAATGTCCAATTCCACCCGTCGGAATGGCCCGTGATGTAAGGCTGTTGTGGTGTGTGACGTCTTGACGGTGCGTAGCTTAGTTTGTGGGAGTGGCGTGTTTGTAGGTGTCGTTTTTATGTGATCGGTGGTGCTCTCTGGTGGTGTGTTTATATGTTGTGTGTTAGGTGATGTTTTTGGTTTAATTTGTGTGTGTAGCATGTTTATAGGTGGCGTATTGTTGCGGTCGGTTGTTCTCTCTGGTGTTGTGTTTATGGGTAGCGTGTTATGTGGCATATGCGGTTCATTTGTGTGGGAGCACTGCACGTGTGTGGTATTGGTGGTGACTGTGCTTTCAGCGAAATATTTTTCAGTGAGTTAACGATTCTGGTTTTGTTATGCCGGCGTTATTGTAGTTTTTTTTCTGTTTGTCATGTGTGAATTTTAGTAAATTGCTTTTTTTATGCCTTTGGTAGGTATGGATATGACTGACAAGGTCAACAGTTTTCGGTTGTCGGCGATGGTGGGGGACAGTGCGTTGTCTCTAATAAAATTTTTTCAGCTATTCGGCCTGTTTGCTGAAGTCGTGAAGTGTTCAGTGTGTCGTGAAGAAATGAGACTTAAAATTTCCAGCGTCTTGCGCCAGGCTATATGTGGAGATGTCGTATGGATAACTTATGGTTGTTTGTATTGGTGATTTGGTATTTTGCTTTGTTGTTGACTTATATTACTTTAGGGAAGTGCTTGATTGCAAGGTGTGGCTGTGGCTATGGCTGGTTTGGTATCGTTAGTTGCTGTTGACCTATATAGGTCAAGGGAAGTGTTGGATCCCAATTTCGATTTTCTAGGTGTCTTTTTTTGTGGTAGGATTAAGTGTGGTGGTGGTGAAAGTATTGAGATTTATAGTGTGGTATCGGTAGTTACTGTTGACCTATATAGGTCAAGGGAAGTGTTCAAGTCCAATTTTGATTTTCTAGGTTGACAATTCCTGTCCAACGAGGATGTGCAGCACACAGTTACAGATTCTTCACACAGCAGAATACAGTGTTTTATCAAATGGGCATTTCAACCTGGTGCACCGGTGGAATGATTGAATCAATGCTCATGGTAATTTTGCCTAGTTGGTATACTGATTCTGGACTACACAGCCTTTTAATGGGAACTTCTTGATTGCCCCTTATACATACTGCACTTAACCCAGGTAAGCCTGACATCCTTCCGTAAGGATGACATCATTTAGCATTGAAGTTACTGATTTCCATGAATAACACACTGTTGCAACAGATAGTGACACATATTTAAATGAAGTGCATTGAGTCACCAATGCACTGCCACAGTCATTTTGACGCTATAGTTCACAGTTATTGAGAAACTGTGCCTTGAAAATAAGTCCAATTTTACCAAGGATGAATTGACTGAGCTAATGGAATAAACTATATTATTTAGAGTTTTATATTACAATTGAAAGGTTTTGTCAATTGTAATTCAGAACCGCCCTCCCAGAAGGATGTCAGGGTGATATGTTGTCATTTTAAATTCACAGAAAACAATGTAATCTGAAGGAACTTTTGGACATCTTAGAAACAAATTATCATGAAATACTATTAGTGGCATGGCTGTAACATTACACACTCCTCTAAATATTACTTATGACATAACAGATAAAGACTCAGGTGCCAAAGAAAATCCAAGTGCAGTACAACAAACAAACAAGGCTACCAAAGGAAGAAGTTCAAAATCCCATGAAATATAATGGGAAAACTGGGGAAATAGGTAATCCAACACCCGAATGGTTTCTAAAATGCACAATTGACATGAAGAAAAGGCGAACACTGCTTGAATATTTCCAACAGTTTTGTGACAAAGAAGTGCTTCAAATGTTGGTCACTTACACAAATCAGTGTGCAGCTGAAAGACTGTTCAGAAGAAGAGATGTTGGTGTTTATTGCAATATTTCTGCTAAGTGGTTACGTAACAGTGTCACGCAGAAAAATCTACTAGCAATCAGATAGAGACAATCACAATGACCTCACAGAAAATGCTGTGTCCAGGGATCAATTTCACTTTGCGTTTTCCAATCTGTTAGTATGTGACAATGATAATTTACAGAAATCTGATCTTTTGGGACCGTTAGTGTGTATGCTGAGAGAGAGATTCAAGCAATTTGCACCTAATGTGCGGCACCATTCTGTCAATGAATCGACAGTCCCGTACTTTGGGAGTCACAGGTGCAAATATTCATAAAAGGGAAACCAATCTGATGTGGATTAAAATTCTGGTGTGGAGGCATCACCGGTGAATATATTATTTGACTAACTCTATCACCAAGCTGGCATGTGTAGTAAGGATTATGAAACCAAGGTATGGGCTATGATGTGGCAATGATGTAAGTGGACCAGTCCATTCCACATGTTCCATGCTGAATTTTCTTTGAAAACCTCTTTACCAGTGTTCAACAGCTACATAACCTAAAGGACAGGGGTGTGGAAGCAACTTGTGGAAACGAGTTAAGAATTGTACTCTGTTATACGCAGATAAAATGATAAAAGAAAAAAGGGTACTTTGTTTTGGCCCAGCATGAGGAATTTCCACTGTCCGTTGGAAAGACAATGACGTTGTTAATGTAACCATCAACTCTTACAGAGTTCAACCATTGTGTTCCATAGCAAGATTTTCCAGGGAACAAAAGAAAAGGATTAGCATACTTCAGCTTAACCTATTACATTCCTACAATGCTCATATGGGGGCAGAGATTGAGCTGATCAAAATGTATCCCTGTATAGATGCTCTACAAGAGGAAAAGTGATATTTTCCATCATTGCGCATTTCATAGACAATGCACAGCAAAATGCCTGGGATCTTTACAAGGACAATGTAGAAGCCACAGATCATCTGACATTACATCACCAAACTGTCACTGCAATACTAGAGGGCGTCCTAGCAAGAGGGCAAGACAAGAGTCTCGATTTGATGGAAGGCAACATGATGTTGCCGAATTACCATCGGACAAGAAAACAAAAAGAAGACGCAACTGAAATGTCAAAATTGCCACAAAAAGACTATGACAATGTGTCTAAAATGTGATGTTCCCTTTATGTTTGTTCCTTTTTATGATATCTTACAGTTGCATAAAACATGTTTGTAAGATTATTTTGTTTGTTTATTGTATTTATAAGTTGTTTTAACCCAAAGCTCAAATTTAATTACATTTGTTTGAAAATAACAGTACTTCAACATATAAACTGCTCTGAGTCTTAAACTTCACAAAAAGTTGCCCTACTGTCTTTATGTCCTTCTGGAACTCCGCCAGTTTTTGTAAACACTAAAAAAAATGCATACCTAAAATTGTGTTACAACTTAAGTCAATTCTGAATAAATAAGTAAATAAATAAATCAGGACTATTAGAGTTAATTATGACTGTCTACTTCTGGTGCTAAAAGGTCATTGCTGTTTGTTTCAAATTGCATAATATGAGATGCTGTGATGTAAAGACTTAAATTAGCTGTGAACCTTTTATAGGTATCTTCAGCTTTCATCTGAGCCTTTAAAGGCATTGGCAGTTAAAGGAAGGTAGACTAGCATCTAATGTCCTGTCAACAATGCAATCATTAGGGTCAGAGCACAAACTCAGATTAATGAAGGATGGGGAAGAAAATCATACTGGCTTTTGCCTTCAGCAAATTAGAAAAATCACAGAAAACCTAAATCTGGATGGCCAGATGGGGATTTGACCACCATCGTCGCCCTGTATTCAAATCGCCACAGTGCTGCCTCACTTTGTTATCACAGGAAGATAACTTATGCAAGTCAGAAACCAGAAAGGGCCTTTACCAATCCCTGTGGCATTCAAAATCATTATCTCTTGCTCAGAAGCTGTCAGAATATGTGACAGAAGGCAATTCACTTATAGCACTTACAACAAGCGCTGAAAACAAGCTAAGGATCCGTGACAACCAATTAAAACTAACACCATACAATGGCCTTTACGCTCATAAACATCTCATCAACAAAATGAAATCCTAATGCATGGCTGGAGATCTGTTATGGTCTTTGATGAGTCATAATTCTGTCCCGAGACAGATACCAAATCTGTCTGCATCAAGACAAGAGAAAGATCAAGGTTTAACATACTGAAAACGAGGTATTGGGACTGGAGCACAAGTTTGGGTTGTGAAGGAAAAAGAAAGAAATCATCCACATCCATTTCAAAGAACCTGACCCAGAATTTGCATCAAACCATAGGAGAACGAAGGAAAATACACTTCTGGACGGCAGGAAGCGATTTGAACTGTCACCATACTATAAAATGTGAGTCCATTGCCTTAAGTACTGTATCAGCTCACATGCTACATCTAGAGTAACCTCACATTTGTATAGAACACTTTTGAAAATCATGATGGCACAATGACAGTCTGGAAGAATAAAAAAGTGATACAGTCAGTCGCAGACACAGCAAAATAAGTTGCCCAAACAATTTACATCATAATCAACAAAAAATTCCAAATATTATTTCACAAAATGACATAGAGCTATATTACAAATCAGACTTGATAATAAGCTATATTTTACTTCAACATGGAAATAGAGGTCCAAGATACGAAATGTTTGCAGATATCACGTAAAAGTCAACACCTTGCTTCAGATTCCTTTTTATACATAACATAATAATATGTGGGTGACACTCAATGGAAACCAACACATGCACACATGTATGCACTGTGCTCAAAAGTAAAACTGGCCCGAAAAATATTTACAATAAGACTGACACAAGACTGACACTTGTTCATAAACAACCACAAAAGATGCTAGAAATGGCATCATTGATGCAGATTTATCGAACTGCAAGGAATGTGTAGCAGCTCTGCCAGAGAGATAGCAGCAATTGTATTTTCAGTGTTTTGCTGCAGCTCTTCAAAGTACTGATGCTGATTTTTCTGATAAATAATGGTTACTAAACATGTCTGGTCCTGTTACTTTCTCAAACATTTTTGTGTAATGTGCAGTTCTCCTGTTCACTAACATGAGTTAATTTTGCTTCGGTCTTAAATGTGTTTCCCCAACTCTATTTTATTTCACCCGCCCTATTCAACACCATACTTCATACCCTCTATTGTTTATAATATATTACTGAATTTACCACAGCAGTAATAACATTCATCTTTCAAATAATATTAATAAACGTTTTGTTTTACCTTCAAACAGGTAGAGTAGTAGTAGAAGTAGCAGTCATTGTTCTTCCTGGCAGCATCCATAATGCGTAACTGAAATATAAGACCAATAATGGTAAAGCAACTCTCTCTGACAAAAAGTTTCAATTTTTAATGCAATATACTGTGTCTTTGCTACATCACTATTGCATCCTGTCAAAAAAAGTGCTTCAAAAGACCAATAAAGCTTGAAACACAAGACAGAAATACCTCCACCTTCTTCGATACCATAAATAATAACAATATAATTTTTTTCTTCCTGTTACTGAGTCCATATATTGTATGTACATAACACAGCAAAATTCTTTTACAAGTTGCATTTTTATAGTCTTTAGAGACAAAAGTATGACACACTTGACTGGAGACAATGGTAAATTTAAGACGCAGGAAAAGCACACATAGTTACGTATATGACCCGCCAAAAGCTGTCTCAGGGTTAAAATAACATCTGAAAGCCCTGATTCTATTAAACAAAGAGAATTTTGTATTTTTTTCTAAATTTTGTAGCTGAAGAAATATTATTAATAAAAACAGCTTAATGACCAAACACGTACAAGTGTTACCTATTACTCTTTCCTTTTATGTTGTCAATAGTTATTTACTTGCTCTGTATTTGAATATTTTGCAATACCTTCCCTAATACAAACAGTGTTGCCCAGATTATTTGAAACTGTCCTACACACACCTATCGATTCATCCACTGGAAAACGAGATAAAAATACTGACTGAGGAAGTAAAGTTCGGTTAAAGGCGCTGCAGTCTGCAACCGCAAGACCGCTACGGTCGCAGGTTCGAATCCTGCCTCGGGCATGGATGTTTGTGATGTCCTTAGGTTAGTTAGGTTTAACTAGTTCTAAGTTCTAGGGGACTAATGACCTCAGCAGTTGAGTCCCATAGTGCTCAGAGCCATTTGAACCATTTTGAAGTAAAGTTCAGTGTGTTTCAAGTTCTTTATAGGATTAAAATCATTCATTCATACGCTGACAAGAAAAAAGTCCAACATCAAGAAATAATTAACATAGTAGAATATCAATAATTATGAAAAGGGTAGATAGCTGCTCACTGTAGTTGGTGGGTGAAATGTGGGCAGAGGTGTGGATGGGATCTCCAATGGCTCATACGAAGGTATAAAAAAGGTACACAAAACAGTCTGTGGCACAGCCATTGGCAAATGCATGGCACCCTTCTATGCCAATCCAATGGCCAATGGGTCATCTATGGAATGTTCCTAGTGTAGCACAGACCCAAACCCCTAGGCTGGTTCAGGTTCATTGACAATATCTTCACAATCTGGACTCAGGACCAGAACACACTATCCTCATTACTTCACAACCTTAACATCTCTCCCATCCGCTTCACCTGGTCCTCCTCACAACTCAGCATGCCACCTTCCTGGATGTTGACCTCCACTTCTCTGATGGCTCCATTCACACCTCTATCCACATTAAATTCACGAACTACTAACAGTATCTGCATTTCAACAGCTGCCATCCCTTCCACACCAAAAAATCCTTCCCATACAGCCTGGCCAACCGGGGACAAAAAATTTCCTTGCTCCATACACAGATGCTCTCACAAAGGCCTTCACAGGTAGGCACTATCCTTCAGACTAATCCGCAAACAGATTTCCTGTATCATATTCCAACACACACTCAATCCTCTCTCCACTCCGAAGAATCAGCTGCAAAGGAATGCCCCGTTTCTCATCCAACAGTTGGTTGGTTGGTTTGTCTGTTTACAAGAGGGGGGGGGGGGGGGGGGGGGGGTGGTGAGAGGCGTGGTTGAGGAGGGGGGGGGGGGGGGGGGAAGGGACCAAACTACGAGATCATTGGTCCCTTGTTCCTAATAAAACAACGCCACAAGTGCTGCCGACCACAAGAATAAAAAGGAAAAGCCAGCCGATCTGCAACATATTAAAACCTCCACCCTAAAAGAACTAGGGTGGAGGACACAGAGGGACAAAGGACATGTGCTAAAACTTAGATCAAATGATAAAACCCACCCTCATGAATAAAACGTAAAACTAAATCAGCCAATGAGGCATTGTCAGATAAAATGAGCAGCAACGAGTCCGGTAACTCAAGATTTCGTCGCTGGGCTGTCAAAGTGGGACAGAGCACCAGAATATGGGCCATTGACAACTGGGCACCACAAAGACACTGAGGTGGGTCTTTATGGCGCAAGAGGTAACTGTGGGTCGCCCAAGCGTCATCAATGCGGAGCCGGCACAGGACAACTGATTCCCTGCAAAAGGCCTGCATGGAAGACTTCCACACATTCACAGTCTCCTTAATGACACGCAGTTTGTTGCGCATGCTATTATGACATTCTGTCTCCCAAAGCCGAAAAACACTGCGGTGGAAGACAGAACGCAGGTCAGGTTCAGAAATGCCCATCTCCAGAAGCGGTTTCCGCGCAGCCTGTTTATCCAGCTTGTCAGCAAGTTTGTTGCCTGGGATGCCAACGTGTCCTGGGGTCCACACAAACACCACTGAATGACGGGACGGGTCCTAGGCATAGATGGACTCCGGGATGGACGCCACCAAAGGATGGCGAGGGTATCACTGGTAGATAGGCTGTAGGCTGCTCAAGGAGTCGGTACATACAACAAACTATTCCTCGGGGCATGAACGGATGTGCTCAAGAGCACGAGATATAGCCACCAGCTCGGCAATCAAAATACTACAGCCATCGGGCGTCCAGGCGAAGCTGCGGCCTAGGTGTACACCATGGAGTTGTACGTGAATGGATCTCAATTGTAGGTGGTAAAGGCAAGGACTCCAGTTCAGAAAGAAGGGATCGAACACCAACTGCAATTGGAAGCCCTGACCTGGGCCGCCGATGCAGCAGACAAACCGCCATGGGTGGGAAAAGGAGCCTGTGATTCGGATGCACAGGAGAACTAAGAATATGTGCTATGCAACTGGCCAGCAGTTGAGCATGCCTAACCTGGAATGGAGGCACTCTGGCTTCCACAAGGACACTGGTCACCGGACTCGTCCTAAAAGCTCCTGTCGCTAGATGAACCCAACAGTGGTGCACTGGGTCGAGTAAATGCAATGCTTAGGGTGCCGCCGAACCATAAGGCAGGATTGAACAAGGGCTCTGTAGAGCTGCAGCAGCGTAGAGCGATCTGCACCCCCAGTGTTGCTCAGGCACCAGAGGGTATTGAGGTGCTGCCAGCACTTCCGCTTAAGCTGACGAAGGTGAGGTATCCAAATCAATCGGGCATTGAAAACCAGTCCTAAGAATCGATATGTCTCCACTACAGTGAGTGGATTGTCATTATCGTAAAGTTCTGGTTCTGGTTCTGGATGAATGGTACGACGCTGACAGAAGTGCATAACATATGACTTTGCGGCCAAAAACTGGAAACCATGGGCTAGAGCCCATGACTGCACATTGGGGATGGCTCCCTACAGGTGCCGATCAGCAACACCAGTACTGGTGGAGCAGTATGAAATGCAGAAGTTGTCTGTGTACAGGGAAGGTGAGACGGACGGCCCTACAGCTGCTGCTAGACCATTAACGGCCACTAAAAATAGAGACACTCAATACAGAGCCCTGCGGGACCCCATTCTCCTGGATATGGGGGGGACTATTGGAGGCACCAACTTGGACACAGAAAGTACGAAGCAACAGGAAATTCAGGATAAAAATCAAGAGTGAGCCTCAGAGACCCCATTTGTATTATGTGGTAAGGATATGATGTCACCAGGTCATGTCATATGCTTTTCGTACATAAAAAAAGATGGCAACCAAGTGCTGGCATCTGGAAAAGGCTGTTTGGATGGCAGACTCTAGATACACAAGATTATCAGTGGTAGAGCGACCCTGACATGGAGCCAGTAGGCCACATGACCAAGACCCAACCCAACCGCCAACACACCATACGTTCCAGCAGATTACAAAGAATGTTGGTGCGGCCGATGGACCGATAGCTATCCATATCAAGTGAAATTTTACCTGGTGCTCTCCCACCATTGGGATGAAAAAACTCCATCGCACCAGATCTGGTTGAAGATGACGAGGAGATGTCACTTGTAGTCAGATGAGAGATGTTTAATCATCTGACTGTGGATCCGATCTCGTACAGGAGCTGTGTCGGGGCAATGTGCAAGGGCACTGAGGAGTTCCCACTACGTAAATGGGGCATTATAGGATTCACTGTAATGTGTAGTAAACAAGAGGAGTTTCCCTTCCAGCCGCCACTTGAGAGTGCGAAAGGCTGGGGGGTAGTTCTCTGACACAGATGCTCGAGCAAAGTGCTCGGCAATCGCGTTTGCGTTGGTAGATAACACGCAATTTATGTAGACACCGGGAACAGCTGTTTGGGTTGGTACCTGACAACACGTTTGATCTTTGCCCAGACCTGGTAAGGTGACGTATGGCACCCAATGGTCGAAACATCTCTCTCCCAACACTCCTGCTTCCATCATTTGATAAGTTGGCAAACACAAGCACGGAGCTGTTTAAAGCCCATGAGGCACTCCAGGGAAAGGTACCGCTTATGTCGCTGTAGAGCTCGCCAACGCTCCTTAGTTGCATCAGTGACTTCCGGCGACCACCAATGGATTGTCTTTCACCGGAGGCACCCCAAAGAGCGAGGGATCGTGTTTTCTGTCACAGAAACGATTGTTGTAGTCACCTGCTCAACCATCACATCGATGTTCCCATGTGGAGGAGATTCAACGGTGACAGCAGAGGTGAAAGTTTCCCAGTCCGCCTTGTTTAAAGCCAGGCGTCCATGGACTCGATGCCAGGGCAGTGACAGGAAGATGAGGAAGTGGTCACTACCACACAGGTCCTCGTGTGCTCTCCAGTGTATAGATGGGAGAAGTCCTGGGCTGCAAACTGATAAATCAATGGCCGAGTAACTACCTCGAGTCACAATGAAATGTGTGGCAGCCCCAGTATTTAAGAGGCAAAGGTCGACCTGAGACACTAAAGTTTTGACATCTCTGCCTCGGCCAGTAAGCACAGTGCCACCACACAAGGCGTTATGGACATTAAAATCTCCCAAAAGCAGGAAAGGTTTAGGGAGTTGATCAATCAGTGCAGCTAATACATTCAGGGATACTACACCATCTGGAGGAAGACATGTGTTGGAGACAGTTACTTCCTGCGCCGACCTTATTCTGACAGTCACAGCTTCAAGAGGGGTTTGAAGGGGCACATGTTCACTACAGACTGAGTTTAGGAAATAAACGCAAACTCCACCTGACACTCAATTATAGTCGCTATGGTTCCTGTAATATCCCTTATAGCCGCGGAAGGCAGGGGTCCATATTGCTGGGAACCAGGTTTCCTGGAGGGCAATGCAGATAGCAGGTGTAAAGCTTAACAGTTGCTGTAGCTTAGCCAGGCAGTGGAAAAAACCACCGCAATTCCACTGGAGGATGACTTCACTGTTAGAATGAGAAGGCATGGAACATTCAATGAGGCAGTTTACACCTCAGGGTCACCTGCTGCCACCGACTTTTTGCCTGAGCAGTTTATATCCATTTTGTCTGAGGGTCCGCCAAGATCTATGTCCTCAATGGACGCCAGAATCCCCACCTCATTCACAGACACAGAGCTTGGAGGTAGCAGTGGTGTGGGTGCCACCACAATTCCCTTGGTCTTGAGGACCTCCTTTATGGTTTTCTCTCATTGTTCCTTGGGTTTCCCTGGCTGGGAAGACATCACTGATTCAGTCTCCGGGACTGAGGATGAGCGTGACGCCCTGCGACCAGCTGCTTTTGGGCTCTTCAGCCACTGGCAGGTATCATCTTTCCCACTAGCAGACACCTGGGAAGCGAGTGACCCAAGGGACCCTTTCGTAGCACGAGCAGCTGAAGAAGTTGTACGCTTCTCCGGCTTAGAAGTTGGGACGGACGTCCCTGATGGTTGGGAGAGTGTTGCTGCTGAAGTAGTTGGTGCAAGAGCAACAGGGAGGGAAGTGGCCCCCACAATCAAGGGGGCAGGTATAGTCTTCCAGTTCTGAAAGGTAACTGGGGTTAGCAGAGCCAGTAGTGTCAGAACTGTTGTAGCGGCGGCGTAAGACAATGTCATATGCACAGGATGCAGGCGTTCAAATTTTCTCTTAACCTCAGTGTAGGTCAGTCAGTCCAGGGTCTTGTACTCCATGATTTTCCTTTCTTTCTGGAGAATCCTGCAACCAGGCAAGCAAGACGAATGGTGCTCTCCACAGTTGTCACAGATGGGAGGCAGGGCACATTGAGAACTGGGACATTCTTTATTCTACATAAGAAATGTAGACATTTTGGAGGCATGATTAATCTTTTAGTGTTGCCATAAACAACTATGTCCACACAATACTAACCACAGTATAATTTATGCAAGCAATTATGTAATCTCATTATTATAATGAACTGGATCTTTTTCAGAGAACTACACTGACAAAATCTTCTCATGGTATCAGCAGAGTCATGGCACTATGTTGTCGCAGTGTTTTGACAAGCTTCCTACTTGTTATCTTCAGGAAAAGTGTTGGTTGTAGGTCTCGTTCATTCCCTTATAGCCGCTGGAACACAGTCTCCTCTACCGAGAGCCCAATGGGTGGACTAAGCGCATGTCCCTGGAGGAGATGTCGTGGGGTTCAGGCATCAGGTCCTGGTGCTGCCTGTCTATTCTGCCTGCTGGCTCTGCTACTTTCACGTCAGAGCATTCTTGACATATTGTTGCTCATGTCACTCATCATGCAGAGTCTTTCAAGAGTAGTCTTGAAAGAACTGTGATAGAAGCCCAAACAATAGGGGACTGACATACTAGAACATGCATTGATACTATGAAATGGTGCACTGGTAATGGCTAGGCACTAGCCGAAATCTGGATTTGCCGAATAAAGCCTGCAAGAAAAAGATGACTGATTGCTGTGCTCTATCATTTGTAAATTAGAACATATTCCACACAACCAGCATACTCTAACCTTAGGGAGAGCTTACTGTTAAGTACTTTTCATAGCACATATGTCAATGATGCATATGAAGTTGGTAGGTTCTCAATTTCGAAGAAAGAAAAAGCAGGAAAAGTTCCCAAAATCACAACTTAATGTACCATTTGAACACCCAAGTTGTTGCTTAGATTTGTGCGCAAGAATGGACACCACAATTACAATGAGACACTGTATTTACCGTCAATTTATAGTTTTAGAAGAGTTTTATGGTAGTACCACTCACGCATTAATTATTATGGTGTGGAAATGACATATAATTTTGTGTAAATAACTAGACAACATTATGTAATGTATATGGTCCTCAAGTGAATAAAGAAACCAATTAAAATGAAGTCACCAAACTTGTCAAATCAAATAAGAGTGAGGCAAGAAGTGACTTATCCCTAGCGTGCTATGTTTAAAAATATTTCCATTTATTAATACCAATTGTACAAGTAGACCAGTCTTCGCATTAAAGATTTAACAGGGAAATTGATTACTAATAACAAGAACTTTGAGTTACAACAAAAATATTTCCAAACTCTTCTAAACTGCAAGGAAACAACACAGAGATTATTTTTTCAGACAGTCTCAAATAGAAAATACACCTTCAGAACCACAATCACTGTATCAAACTGAACAATACACTGGCTGGCAGGAAAACAACAGAGTGCCAGTTAAAGATAGGATACTATCTGAGATCTGGAAACTGGAACGGAAGTGGGCAGCTGAAACCATTTATGAGGTTATTAAAGATTGGTAAGAGAAAGGAAAAATTACAGAAGATTGCAAACAAGGCATAATCCATCCACAACACAAGAAAGGAGGAGGGACAAACACCACCAATTACCAAGGCATATCTCTTCTTCCAGTCACCTACAAAATTATATCCAAAGATCTACTGCATAACATAGAACACCAAGCAGAACACACAACTGGTGAGTACCAAGTAGCATTCAGAAAAAAGTAGATCAAACCCAGGCATATTTTTATTTAAAAAAAAAAACAAAACAAAAAAAAACTATGATTCTGTACCAAGACAGACAGTATTCCTAGCACTGGAACAAGCAGGTATCGACAAAAACACGATTAGTCCAACAGAAACAACTTCAAAAGTTAAATTCCTAGAAGTGTCTGAACCCTTCACAATTCACACAGGAGATGCACAGGGTGACGGGCTCTCAGCGATTCTTTTCCATCTGGTCACAGGCAAGGTTATGAGAGAGTGGGATACAGAACTACAAGAGAGAGACATCGAAGGAATCCATCTGGGACAAGGACAGGAAGATTTGAGATGAAATGTCACACTTTTTCTGATGATATTGCAATAATCTGAAGGACAAAACAGATTAAAAGATAACGATAGAAACACTTCACAAAACTGCAGCTAAAACCAGATTACAAATACCGTATGAGAAAACAATACATTGAACAGAAATGGAACAGAGAAAAATAATTAGAAAGACAACATGGTAACATCAAATGATTTAATAAGTTTATGTATTTGGGAGAATGGATACAATAAACTGGATTAGAAAACACCACAAATAAAAAAAAGATCAAAGAAAGTGGAATTAGCACACAAACTCCCCCAAAACCTATATAATAAAAAGATCAGTATTGTTCTAGGTAAAAATTAAACACTACACAATAGTAATTACACAGAAACACTACATGTATCTGAATGCCTAATACTGAGTAAATATGATAAACAAACAGAACTGGGAAAGAAAGAAAGGAAAATTCGCAGAAAAATTTTAGGACTACAAAAGAATAAAGATGGTAACTGGCTCAACAGGAGAAATGAAGATTCATACAGAGACATAGAAACAATCATAGACACAACAGGGAAGAGGAGATTAACGATTTAAGGTCATATTTATAGACTGAATGACAATGGTGCAAAGGAGTATATTTAATTTTATTTGCAATTTTATTTTAAGAGAATAACATGGGATGGCTGGAAAAGACAAGAAGGGATTTGAGAAAACTTAATATCACAGAAGACTCCATACAGGTCAGCGAACATCTCAGGTTAATGATCAATACTGCTAAATTTCTTGTCCAACAATAACCCTAGGAGGGTAATGTAAAGCCAAGGCAGGCCACCAGCCAATACATGAAGTAGTTCTGGGAACATAAGACGAGAAAGATTGTGAAACAATCATACGTTCTGAGCATTCTTGAACTGGCCAGTTCTGTAAAAAACTAAGAAGGCACACACAATGATTGAGCATTCGCAGTAGCATTCCTGAAATGTACATAACCTGGTTAGCTATGCATTCCCCCTCCCCCCCCCCCCCCCCCCGCCC